>NC_092520.1:28364900-28668600 GCF_037038585.1 Patagioenas fasciata
TGCAGACCTTGCAGCCTCATCATCAGTGAATTTAGGGAATAATGCCAGTTTGAAAATAGTAATGAAAGACGGGAGGATGAAATAAAATGAAATGGACTGTGTGGGACTTAAATATGTCAGCAACTGGGTGAAATAATAGAATCATAAAATGTCCTCAGTTGGAAGGGACCCACAAGGATCATCAAGTCCAACTCCTGTCCCTGCACAGGACAACCCCACAGTTCACACCATGTGTCTGAGGGTATTGTTCACTGTCTTCTTGAACACTGTCAGGCTTGGGGCTGTGACACCTCCCAGGGGAGCCTGTTCCAGTGCTCCACCACCCTCTGGATGAAGAACCTTTTCCTAATGTCCAACCTAAAC
This sequence comes from Patagioenas fasciata, assembly GCF_037038585.1. Lineage (NCBI taxonomy): Eukaryota > Metazoa > Chordata > Aves > Columbiformes > Columbidae > Patagioenas > Patagioenas fasciata. Next base: position 28,365,264 of record NC_092520.1, read on the forward strand.
CTCCCCTGGCACATCTTCCTGCCATTCCCTCGGGTTCTGTCATTGGTCACTAAAGAGAAGAGATCAGCACCTGCCCCTCCTCCTCCCCTTGTGAGGAAGCTGTAGACTGGGATGAGTTCTCAATGTTGTTATAGAGGACAGTGAGAAACTGAGAAAGTTGACGCAGGACCTCCTAACCACAAATATATAATTAATTTAATAAGCACACTACATAACGATTTGCAATGCCTCCTGTTCTAAAGCAAGCTAAAACCTGTCAACATGTTTCTGAACAAAATGTGATTATATGACATATTCTTTGCTCTACATAGAGGTAAGTGAAGGCCCATCAGTCAAATGTTGTGGAGAACATAATCCGGTAGCTCTTAATAATTTATTTAGTTCAGCACAATCAGAAGACAAACATTATAAAAGAAACTTGGAAAGAATCAGTGATCGTCATCTGGCCTCAGGCAAAATGTATGGAACAAAACAGGGCTGCCTGGCAGACAGTATCAGTCCCTAGGCTGCCTCAGGGAAATGGTATAAACTACAGCCAAAAACATCCTAAGAAATAAAAAAAACTAAAAAAAATCAGTGATAGCATACAGAAACAAGAATGGATAAAAACTTTACAGTTTCTAGTCAATGTTTGGTTAAATGGGATAATAATGAAAAATAATTAAACTTTTTCTCAAACTATTTTTTAAAAGGTTATGTTTTCTGATGAAACAAAAGGAAGTTCTCTCTCAGCTGGACAGTCAGGCAGCCTGCTCAAGGATGAAAGTGTTATCAGCACTATGAGAAAAACTTGAGTGTTATAGATGTGATGATACCAGGAATGATATTTTTTATAGTCACTTTTTTGAAATGAATTAGTTTGCAGTTTTGTAGAACTGCAAAGGACAGTTCTATTTCCTTCTAATACTCAGCTTTTCAAATTTTTCTAGAGATAAAAATTTGGAACACTGGTAGTAATAATGAGAGAGGTCTCTGGGTGTAAAATACATTTAACTACAGGAACTGACATAAGATTAGTATGCTGTTTTTTAAGAACCTCATTCACCAACAGGAATCCTCCCATAAAAATAGTAATCCAAAAATATGATCTATAAGCCCGTGTGCAGATGTGAGACAGCATCATGTCTCATCAAAACACAATTGGATTCAATTGGTTTAACCCCAGCTAGTAGTTCAAAACCACAATAGCCACTTCCTCACTCCCCCTATCCACCCTGAAACAGAGGGAGAATTGAAGGGGACGGGAGAAACTCATGGTTTGAGATAAACACAGTTTAATAAAATAAGAATATGATACTAATTTACCACTACTACTAATATATGTAAAATAAAAATAGAATATAAAATAAAATACATTCAGTGCAATTCCTCACAAACTCCATCTGTGCTGAGCCGTCAGTCCAGGCAAGAAAGAGCACCCTGATCCCAAACCTCTGATCCCGGGGAAAGAAAGAAAAAGACAGAAAGGCTCAGAGGCCTCTGCAAAACAGCAGGATGGCAAAAGGCTGAACTAAAAGAACTCCCAAATGGAACTCAACCAAAACAGAGCAGAACTGGAGCAGATGCCTGTCTCTGTCTCTCTAGACAGAAAATCCAACTGTCCTTAAATATGAAGCATGATGCTAACGGTATGGAATATTCTAATTGATCGGTCTGGATGTCAGTCAAGGTCTGCCCCCCCCTTCCTAGCTTCCTCATACCTGGTGGCAGAGACCTCAGGAAGACCTTGGCTCCCAGAGAAAAGCTAATAGAACAGTAAGCTCTTACATTCTCTTTGTTCCAGCTCAAAGACACTGGAAATCTACTTGAAGAAAAACATCTCTGTCTGGGGGTGTCATATTCTTAAACTAAATCCAAACAACAATCACGCTAGCTACAGAAAAGTTTCTAAGTTCATGACGAAAATTAACTCACTTTCAGTCAAACCAGTACAACATGGCTTCTCTCCAGTTAACTTATGCCCAAATTTTTAGCATTCTTCCACAATCACTTGTGCAACACTAGATATATTTGACTGGCCTGCCTTTTTGGGATCAGGTTGCTTTGTAAGGCATGTATTCTTGCAATTGATCCAAACATGGGTTATACCAGCATGTTAAATCTCTTTCTAGGCTCTGTTGTCTTGCAAAACACAATGCTTTTCGTTCTGGTACAGGTAGAGTGCTGCTATGAAAAAAAAATGTATAGCCCTGAATACTGTTGGAGAAGATCGTATTTAAGTGGGCTTCATGGCCATTTTACTAAAGAAGTCTGGAAATGCATAGTGTATTGCAAAATACTGGGACTACATGTTTTGCTATTGTCGAGGGCAAGAATCCCTGTAGAAATTGCTTTCTGGTTCAGTGAGCCCTTGAAAAGAGAAAAAAAAAGCAAATTATCTTACCACATCTACAACTGTAGCTGTTTTTTGGCCTTCTACCCCTCTATGCCTAAAAGACAAATGGAAATAATGAGTGAAGGAAAACACATTCATTTCTCAAATATGATTTGCATCTTTCCTTTTGAAAGCAGTTGCTTATCTCCTTTCTTTTTATTTATTTGAATTATAGACATCACTGAACAGAGATATTGTTCTTATTTGTCTCTTATATTTGGTGAAAAATTCCAGAATAAAATAAAACAGTTAATTAATAAGAACTTCATTTACAAGGAAAACAAAACAAAACAAAACAACACCACATTACCCTATTTCACCTTTCATACAAATTTGCTGCTTTCACATGTTAATGAAATTCATGCTTCTGGACAATAATTCACTGAGAGAAAATATTTCTTACCAACAAAACACAGATATCCATATTAAAAACAGGAGAGAGAGGTAGTCATTAAACAGAACATAACAGCTCTATGCAACTGAGTGAGGCAAGACAAATCTCACATTCAGCTGAATCTCAAAGATATTTGTGACATGCAAAATACAATTATCAGATACAATTTCCCACCAAGAATCAGGTCTATCATCCCATTGCTATGAAAAATTCCACTGCTGGGTGTTTTTATAACAGTGCTTCCTGCTTCCTTGTTTTTTTTCAAGCAATGGTGCCTTCTTTACACACAACAGCAGGAATCAATCTTCACATTAATGTGTGATCAGTTAGAGATGTGAGGGTCCTTTCCCATTCTGTGATACTCTAAAGTAGTTGGTGAGCTTTTGGAGGTGCCTGTTGCAAGATGAAATAAATTGTGTGACCGTAATAGAAAAACCTAAACCTGTACTTGTGAAGGTAATTATGTTTTGTCCGCAAAAAATGGCAACGACCCAGGAATCATTGAGGGTGCTTCCCAGCCAAGATAATGGTGAAGACAGAGACTGCTTTAATCACCACACTGTAAAGTTTTCCTGAGATGCAGTATAGTCGCACACTCCCAAATGTAAAGAGAATGCATATCATGTTCAGACATGAGAGTATTCAAATTCTCGCAGTGTGTGTTCTTTGTTAGCAGAGGGAAACACAGAAGTCAATGAATCAAGATTCCTTGGCAATAAAAAAACTCTCAAAATTTGCTTGGCTGAGTTTCTGAAGGACAAGTAGGACCACGTGCACGTGAAAAAACATAGACAACGTGTGCAACTCCAGATATGCTAACTGGAATTCCACCCTCCTCTTTCCAGTGCTAATGAAACCAATGGAAAATGCATGTAGACTGGCAGAAATTAGTTCTGACCCAAGGTTTTGAAAACTTTAGTAGTCATTAACAGAGCTGTGTGACAATCATCAAGTGGCTTGCTGAACTCCATGTAAGCTTTTTCTTCTGTTCCTCAGGCTCACTCTGGGAGTTCTGGCTTCATAATACTCTTAACACTCAAAGCAAAACAGAGGCTAATATGTTATGTTCCCATGCAAAGCTACTGAGCTTTGTAAGGTTTCCAATGGAAACCACAATGCTTCCCTGGCATATCCTCCCCTGGCATTAGCAGGTGCCATGTTTTGTGAATTGTTTAAATCACATTGGAAGGTTATAGTTAGGAACCAGCAGGAGTATGGAGAAAAGGAACAAAAGAGTTTCAGTAACTTATCAAAACCGCTGTTTCAACCTATACACAGAAATGAAAAAATAAAAAAACACCTGAAGTCTCTCAGTAACTATTGGCAAGTCAAGGAGCTTAATATAGATCAACAAAGCACACCTTGTTATATCCTGTCACTTACTAACAGAAATGTTCTTACTATGCTGGTAATAATTATGTTGACTTAATCTTACTGACTATGGTGGATAACATGAGATATTCTATTCCTAACTTTGCAGTCAAATGATAGAAATGTAACTTTGAATTGGTGATAAAAGCAATCCCAATATCAGAGAAAATGCCTTAGAAATCTAATGCTTTTTAAAATGTCATTATTAAATAAATAATGAAAAAAAAATTCAGGACTTCAGGAAGTCTTCATTCCTGGAGAAGCTGTCAGTTGGAAATACAGACTGAAAAGCAGAGCTCTTGAACAGTGGGAAAATATTCAACAAGGATTATTGAAAAGACAAGGGCATACCACTCCATCCATAGAAAGCTGCTGCCATGTACAAATAACTTCTTAGCCCAAAGAAACGGCATCTGCAGGTTCCAGCAAACACGGGGAAGGAGAAGGAAGTTGTCTATGATATTCAGGAAACAATTTTTTAGAACTATCAGCCTGCTGGCACCTCCTGTCTAAGGAGTACTGGGTAGGAAATTCCTAGATCTGAGGGTGGACACGGTGACGCTGGTAGATGTAAGACACCCTAGAAGATATTAAGAAGAGTGATAAGAAGAAGTGTGTTTTTGATGTACTTGCTGTGGGTCGCAAACCATCTCAAGAGGTACTGTTTCTCAAGGATGCCTGAAACTCATGTGTGTTTATGTGATTATGAGTGATTACTGTTCAGAGACTGGGCTGGCTCAGGGTGCAAAATGGTGCATCAAAAAAAAAAACAAAAACACAGAGGCAATTACATGGCATATCAACAAAAGACTGTCACTTAGTTCTGATTTGGTTTAGTCTCTGTGAAAGGATTGAAGGTGGAAGAGAGGCAAGTGTCAAATTCTTCACTTTTCCTGTGCTCCTCTCTGATGCTGGCAGACGGCTTTCATGAATGGCTCTGCCAAATTCCTCACTATTAGGTAAAATGAAAAGTCCGCTTACTTCTTACAAGCCAAGATTTAACTGAAGACTTTGTATTTTGTCACTAAAAACCATCATGTTACAAGCTGATAGACATAGGAAAAAAAGAAAGGTTATTTCATACTTCAATAAATAGAATAAGATTATGTGATCCAGCATTATATGGTAAATATTTCTCAGTTGATGCAAGCCAACAAAAAGATTAAATCCTAAAACACTGCAGTGGTTATTTTATTTCTTATGACAAAATTAAGTGCATTCCTCTTTTCACTCTGAGTACTGTGGATGAGCCCTAATGCTCCTCAGATCTCCATGAAGATGAGTATTTACCTACTAGGAGAGAGCTGGAATAAATAGTCATAATACTGGGAATATCCTTTGCATTCAGTTAGAACTGAACCCAGGTAAAAATTATGTTATTTTCCTTGCCCATGTTATGTCTTATCAGGAGCCACACCAGTTACCTAGCTGATTATGTTAGCATGAATCAACATAAATAATTTGACATTCATGTCATTATTTCCTAGCCTGTGAAAACAGTTTGATGTTGAAGCTCATTATATACAGAATAACAAAAATGTAGGGCTAGAGAGAGCTGCAAGAAGCACTGCAATTCATCCCATAAGACAGAATTAAGTATATTCTACACATGGTGCCCTTCCAAATATTTGCTTAATTATTTCTTGAAAATCCTGTTTGTTAGGAATTTGCTGACCTTCTGATGCAGTTTGCTTAAGTTAGAAAGATATTTTACTAATTTTATCAATATTTCTTCTAAATCGGATTTTCTGCAAGATAAGCTGGGTACGGCTCATCCTGCCCATAAGGAACACACAGATGGAATAATCAGTGACTTATTTTCAAAGACATGGTCATGTCATCTCTTCTGGTTGGTTTTCCAGGTCACACAAAAAATGCAACCCATCCACGCTTGTGTTCTTATCCACTACACTTTTCTCTTTCTGAACCCTAGCTTTCCTGATGTTTTTAAGGTGTGCATTCCAACACTGGACATTTGTACTCCCACCAAAGCATAGCTGGTTCTGAGTATTTTTCTGTCTTACGTGTAACATACCTGCTAACTTTGAGTAACTGCATTACACCAATGACTCATTTGCCACCTGCGATCCAGTCCATGACCCCACACTGAAGCAGGGGAAGCACCTGAGGAAAAAGGAGCAGCAGACACGAGGTGATGAATTGATTGCAGCCCCCATTCCCTGCCCCCTTGTGCCACTGCGGGGGAGGAGGCAGAGAAATTGGGAGGGAAATTGAGCCCGGGAAGAATGGAGGGGTAGGGGAAAGTGTTTTAAGCATTGGTTTTATTTCCCATTAACCTCTTCTGATTTCATTAGCAATAAATTAATTTTCCCCAAGTTGAGCCTGTTTTGCCTGTGGTGGAAACTGGTGAATGATCTCTCCCTGTCCTTATCTTGACCTATGAGCCTGTTGTTGTATTTTCTCTCCCCTGTCCAGCTGAAGAGGGGAGAGATAGAGCAGCCTTGGTGGGCACCTGATGTCCAGCCAGGGTCAACCCACCACAATTTATATTTTTCATTATGTGCTTTGTTTTTTCCTTGATGTTGTTACAAGCTTGTACTATGATTTTCTATGTATCCTTAGTACTCTGTCTTTGAGACGCTTTTTTTGTATGATTTTTAATTAATGTCATGGTCATTAAAAGGCCTTTGGTACTGCAGTGGTGACATGTAACAAAAGGGAAGTTTTCTCCTTTGCATTTGATAATGCCTCCCTTCAGATACTGCTTGCTCATCTGAATCGTGCTATCCTTTGGAGCACCCTCTCAGGAGCTCTCACTGTTTTCTTGAGGTTTTTTTTTCCTACTTACAATCGCAAACACTTGCATCGGAACTGCTCTCATCCAAATTGCTTTCCATCTTCAAATTCTTAGTCATTTCCTCAGAAACAGACCTAAACTAGCAAAATCCTGATTCCTTTTTCCAATTACTGGAGAAAGGATCATGTCAAACCCTTTCCTGAAGGTTTTTGGCTCAATTTGCCGGAGGTACTGATGGTCATGAGTACTTTGTCGTATCATACATAACAACTTGGCAAGCAAGTAATAGATGAAATAATTTAAAGATATAGCATAGTACAGTGTCTTATTGAAGACTGGCATTATAAATCTAAATGCAAATATGTTGTGGAGATACCAAATGCTGTACAGCAGACTGCTTGGCTAAAAATGGATTAAAGCAGGCATTTCCAGATGTCAACAAAAACATGTTTTTAAATCTGTAAGCTTCACAAGGATTACAGAAGGCATTTGAAAACATGTGTGTAAAAACCCTTTTAAGACATCATTAAAGTATGATAGACATGTCCAACAAAGAGTGAGAAGGAGAGATCTGGTGGTGCTCCAAGACTAAGAAGTTTTGGAAGTAAAATTATTATTATTTTAAAATCATTTGAAGGAGCTAAATAAACAGTGGGGGAGAGAGGGGGGACGCACAATCACTTAGAAATCTTTGCATTTCCAGTCTATAGAATAAAATATTTTTGAAAGATTATGCAGTCTAAGCTACAATTAACAGCCATCTTATCTGGAAGTAAAAAAAAACCAACCAAACAAACACATTTACAAAGCTTTTGATGTTATTAAAATAAGCTTTTTCTGTTACTTTTGTGCTAAGGAAGTCTATAATTGTGTACTCTCTGTAGAGCCTGATACAAAGACTACAGAGATTAAAAGACTTTTTCACTAACTCCAATGCTCCTGGAGTAGATCCAGGAATACATTACAGGACAACTTTTGCACAAATCTGTAAAAATGCTTGTATTGCACTAACTCCCAAAGAAGTTAATTGTTGACCTAAACATACTAACAGTCAGAGACATAAACAACAAAGTGATAAGAACAGTGGTTAGAAGAACAGGGGAATATTGTTTTTTAACACTCATCACTTAAATAAGTGTGAATTCAATAATATCAGTTTGTAGTTAGTAATTTTATATTTTCAATTCATATCAAAAATAATAAAAATATCATGAAAATATGTCCTTAATAGTTGTCATACTTGTAAGTCAATAGAGTAATGACAATTATTCCCTATGATTATAAAAATAGCTTCCTTAAATTAAATTGATTGAAAGTTCATATTATGATGTCTTGATTTCTTTTGTGAAAATAGAAGACATTGATGTAGAAAGTCTTTTGCAGGTCTTTTGAAATAAGTTTTGAGGGGTTTTTTGTCAATTCCTTTTACATGAAAACTATGACCATGTACTAACTGCAAGATCCTCTTTCTCTCAAAATAGTGGAGAAGCTAAAGAAGGTATTTCATGCCCTTTAGGATTTGTGGGAGCACAGCTGAGGATGTAGAATGTGTTGGAAATAAGATGCCATGGGAGAGGGATTCAGATAAGTGTGAAAAGGAACATTTTGTGCTTGTTCTGCCTCTGTAAAAGTACTCTGTAGAACTGCAGTTTTCAAAGCAATTCTTCCATGTCTTCTTGAACGGTACACCTACACTTTGTAGTGAAAAACAAAATAACCAAAACCTTCATTTTCCTAGTGGAAATCAAGTTTTGATTAAATGTATTTTTCTTCAAAACAGACCTGCTTACACGAAAGGTTTTACTTAAAAAACTGAAGAACTGCACAAAGGAATATCCAGTAATTCACTGCAAACTTGTATAATTCCATTTAGAAATTCTTCTGTCATAAAAGTTGTAGTGTGATTTCTTGCTATCATCACTTTCTCGTTCTGATCGCATTCCCCAGTCAGACTCAGCCTTCAGTGATTCACTAAAGATAGAAGTCCCAGGAGCGGGAGGCAATAGTGCATTACAGGAAAATGTATTCTAGCCAGGGAATCTGTCATATGGAGAATGGTAATAACAGAAAGCATGTGAACTACTTTTACTATCAGGCTGGGTAAAAGCTGTCACAGTTTTTCTCTATTAAAATGTCTGTTTTCAAATTTTCAAGTATTTTCATCACTAGATTTTCCAATGAAATACAAACACTTGTTATAAGGGGGAAAAAAAGAGGCTGTCATCCATATCTACTTAAATAAAATATCTACATTTGAATGTTTCATGCATTCAGAAGTGAATGAAAACCAAATATATAGCAGCTATTCTAAGACAGCTCTAGTGATACTTTTTTGAAAAGCATGGGAAAGTAGCATGTGGAAGTACACATTTCTATAGGTAGCTGAGAGATGATTTTTCAATTTTAATTTGCACTTTGTATTGATAGTCATGAAATTTAGGAGTCAGGATTGGAAGTGTGATGTTTGATTTGTCAAACTGTACAACAGCTCTCATAAGCCAAAATTACAGCCAAAGAGCCAATTCAAAGAGCTTCTGAATGACCCCATGAAGCCAGCATGTTTGCCTATTTATAACAAGACTGTAAAATATGAGTCTAGTTTTGGGTCTGTTTAAAATGGGATGATTACATGGTAAAACTCCATGACAGTTAGAGAGGGTTTGCAGATATACTCTAACTGAAGAGCTGTTGGTAAGCATGATTTTACAAATCTGATAAAAAACATGCCATAGCAAAATTATTAGTGAGAGAGAATAGCCAAGATACAAAGGCTCTCTTGGATTCAGAACACGAAATAGGAGTGTCACGGTCCAGCTTTCTCCAATTTTATAAGGTATACTTTGAGTTTCTACTACAGCAAGTATCACTTCAGCACTTCAGTTACAAACCAAGTATCTGTTTTATTTGTTGACCTCCACAAAAGAGGATAATAATGATGAGGAACAGCTCCCAGCAAAAGAAGAACCATATAATTTAAAATTGATGGAACAGGATCATTAACTGTATGTCTGCAAAGTTTAAGCAGCATGCAGGCAGAAAAAGTCAGATATGCCTGTATCTGCTTTGGTTTTTTATATGTCTGCGAAATATGTGATTTGCGTATTATCAAGGCTATTGTTAGAATAGCAGGAAAACAAATGACGTATTTTGTTTACAATAGTTCTTAAACAGATGCCGTTCAGAAACTTCTGTCAGAGACAACTCCTGAGGTTTCTGAAACTGCTGACAGGAGACTATAACACACCAAATAAAATGAAAAGCTGTACAGATGATTTACACCCAGTCTGACAGCACTACCTTGGTTCCCTAAAAGTGGATTTACATTATTTCATTCCTTATTTTCTTCTTAGATTGTGTTTTTTGAGATTTTAAAGTTCATGTGCCTCTCAGTAGTACCAGTAGCCCTAGAAGCAGTATGGTAATTCCTAGTGATCAAAGCTGGATCCTCTACTAATACCTGAGGAGGAAATTCTCTCTGTCTTGAAGTCCCTGAGATTTTATTCACAGTGGAATAAAACTTATAATTACATTGCATGTTGTATCAACAATGCCAGCTTAATTACAACTAACATGAAAAACAAGAGCAATAATGATGTTCACTATTGATTTCAGCATACACTAGTAACCTGGGCACGTATCCAGGATCCTCGTTATGCTTCTAGAGATTTCACTGAAGCCTGTGCCATCATGTTTGTATTTAAGTTATCTGGAGTGTGTCTTCCTGTCCACAGGTGGATAAATTGAATGGATAGGGAGAACACAAGAATAAGTATTAACTCATCAGCATGATGAATGTGATCATTGAAAAGCTGTTAACAAGGTTTTCTCATTTTGGTAGGCATCCTGGCAGAAGCTTATTTCAGGGAGGGACCAAAGGAAGAGTAATAAAGCAGTGTGATTGCATGCAGCTGGATTCGTTATTCAGACAAAGTCTTTTTTTGGACTGTGACTCTCCATAGGAGCACTGTATACAGCAATATATAAAAGAGAAAGATTACAAAAAAACCTTAAATAATTGACTATGGAAAACCTAATATTTTTAACAGTGAATTTTCAATTTATATTTAGAGAAAAATACATTTTTCTTCCTATTAATTACATAAGGAGTCAGTCCTCTCGGTATGACATTCTCTCTTGCATGGAGAACCAGAAGAAAACATACACAATGCTTTAAAATCTTATTCTGGGCATACAATAGAACTAAATGCACATTTCATTGCCAGAAGTGAAGGGACATGATTCACTGGCTTTCAGAGTTTCTGAGAAGTACAAATATAAGTGTGATCTCATCAGCTATGTCTCTGAATCAAACATGTTGCTACAGTCTCTAAATCTTCATTCTCTATATTCAGTTTATTCTGAAACAGATTTATGTGGTTTGCTTCTACATTTTAACCAGCCTGTGGATAAAGAAATTCCATCTCAAAATGCTTACAAATTTAGACTGTCCCTTAGCTATAATCCATTGCAAGAATTATTATTTCTGTATCATGATACTTTGTTTTCCTAGTACTGTTTATGTGTGTTTTCCCCTAGAAACTGTTGAGTAGCATATTGGAGATTTACCACATCTCCCATATGCACTGAAAAATAAATTTGGAGCATGAAGTTGGGCCTATCTTTTTTTCGTAGCAGGTGTTGGCTCACTAGCACTTTTAAATTTAGTCCCTCCTGACTATGAGAACAAAATGTTTCAGATTGGCCTGGTTCTGCCTCTAAAAACACTGTTTACATCTGAGATGGAAGATAAAATCAAGGGATTTTATGACTTTAAAGTAAAATGAACAGCTTTGAAAGGTTTCAGAATGATGTCTTCTAAGACAATACTCATATGTCAATGATACAGTGATGGACAAATTATTTAGCACAGACAGTAATATTTCTTATCCCATTAAAATGCTCAGAACTTCAAAAACATTCCCATTTTTCATCCATCTAAAAAAAAAAAAAGGAAAGAAGATTTTTATCTACAAGTTTTCCACAAAGCAGTACATACAAAGCGTCAAACCTCGATGATCATGGTATTCTGTATACTACATAATTGTTTTTGTCATTGGATTAGTTGGTCTGTGTGTTAGGAGCATCTGCATTGGAGAAGGAAGCAGCACGTACATTGCTAGCTGCCTGTTTCAAGGAGAAGCCATTGAGAGAAATTCCTCTCAGATGAGGAGGGGTGGGAGCTGTGAGTATGGTAATAAAATGATGTCTCATTTAGGGTTCTGGTCAGAAAAACTTTGAAACAAGTTAACTTAATAAAGAAAATCTTCTGAAGAGACACTAGGGGGATGAAATGGGCATAATATCATATATAAGCATCACTAATAGTTTCCAGGACTTGGTTGAATCTGAGCCTTTCTCTTTCTTTCTCTATGTATCCCCACTTCACCTTATTTGTGCCATCATCTTGTAAAGAATGGCAGTCACCCTCCTCCAAAATGGGACAAATACTTCAATTTCTTCTCAGAAGGGCAAAAGCTCAACAGCTGCTCTGTAGGCTGGAAAGGTGCCTGTAAAAGACAAACTGTGATGTGGGCTGAACACTTTCAGGTTTTTTTGGTTCTTTGGGTTTTTTTCCAGTAGTTTAAAGGAGTTTATAGTCTTGTTTAGATTCATTCTCCAAACAGTGTAGTGTGTGATTATACTATACTGTGATATAATAATACTGTAATACTGTTTTAAACTATAAAGTATATGGTATGATAGCTCTGTATTCAGTAATCTTAACTTTAAATTTCACTGGTTCACACACTTTCCTATGATCTGTGGGAAGTTAATGTGATCTAGACTCCATGCTGAATTTGTCTTGAAAACTGGTTTTATGTTAGAACATTCCCACAAGGAAATAGAATAGCTTCTGCTAGTCATATAGTTTGCATTTAGACTTACTGACTAATGCATATTGTAGCATACCCTGAAATCATGGTCCCTGACTACAGTAAAAAATACGATGGCTCCTCCTTGGAGAATGAGACATGAGATGTTATGAGTATGCACATCAGCATGGAAACAAGGAAAGGTTCTCACTTCTGTAATACAGCCATGATTTAGAAACCTGATATTTACAAGCTCCTGCATAGCTTGAACATAGCTTCTAACTGAATTTATCTGGATTTCCATTTGCACTTAATTTACTTTCCAGATAGCTATAGTGTTGTTATTTAACATGTTAGTGCAAGATATCAAAATTATTACCAAAAATATAATATAGGGTCCAAAATGTAAAAAATAAATCTATGCATTGAAAAACATATTGTTTTCATATTAAGAAGTAATACAGACACGCAATTAGATAATAATGTTCTATGAAATAGAGACTAATGCTTTCAGACAAGCTGAAAGGTTTAGTCTTGGAAAAGTCCCTTAAAATAAATGAATTAACATTAGGAAGACTAGCAGAGTGGAGCCCATGATCAAATTAGACAACACTAGACTTAATAATGTTTGAAAAACCCTTTGAACACATGTGCTTTCCTCTCCTTTATGGACATTTAAAGGAAGTCAGCAGTTTAAAACTGTAATTACAGCATGTAACTATTTTGTTTCCAAATGTAATTATTAAACCCCCAAACTGATTTTTATACATCCGTAACTTCATGCAATCTGATTTTAGATGCTGACCTATTTTTGTATGACAGTTAGATTTGAGTTTAATTAAAACATAATGAATCCTTATATTTTATGATACAGTAACTTTAGAAAAACTTTTTCTCGCAAAATGAGCCTTTGTGATAACTTTTTAGAACTGTTTTTAACTCATATACTAAAATAGAGATAAGCCATACTTCTCAAAGGAATAAAATTGTGGCTTCCTTTGAATTGTGCAAATAAATCAATTTCCCTAAGTTTAATAGTTTTCTAAACATGCAAATAATTCAAATTATTCATGGTTATATCACATTTATTTTCTAACATCCTGGTGAAACAGACTAAGAAGCAGAACAATGATTTATCGCTATGAATAAATTTAACATCAGAAGATTTAGTATCAGATTGAGCTTCAATTTTACATGAAGGATTGAAAAAGAGTGATTCAGAGTGCAGTTTATTCTTAAACAGCATAAAATCAGGGACCATAATTTAGATATATAGCAGATTGTCTTCATGTCTGAAAGAGACAAATGCGGCAACAATTATTTCTTGGAAAATGATAATTGATATCAGATCTAGTCAGTAATTAACATTTTGCATGCACTGTAGCACTGAACATTTAAAATTATAGGTAAAAATTTGGTAAGTAGTACCATATTGGCTTAGCTCAGTCAGTGTATGGATTGGTTACTGACTTGCAAAAATGTAGTTTTGATGCATACATCATCGTTCTTCTGTATTTGCATCTACCAGAACAAGACTTTCAGATAGGACATTTTTTATTAGACCACCTGAATGCAGTTGGAAAAACAAACAAGATTTTTGGGCACAAAACTCCTTCTTTGGGCTTGAAATAGAAATAATAATAATAATAAAGTCCTTAAATCAATGAAATATCATCTCTTGTTTAAAACAGATGCTATCACAACTTTCTACATTGCTTTTTCAGAAGCAGTCTTTGAAGATAGGCACGTTGTTCTGTGAGCTTTATTCACAGAGTAATGTTCATAATGTTACCTGATTTCCTACCATATGTTTTCAAAAGCAAAAGCACTTATACCAATATTGTATAGCTCTGATTCACCTCTCAGGCGCGCTTTACTGTAAACAATATACTATTCCTGAAAAAGAAAAGGGGAAAATGAGAGGTTATTCACTTTTGATATAAAAAATAAGTCTTTCCTGATGGCTCCACAGAAGCTCAAATGTAAGTAATCTCTGATTTTAGACTCCTTCCTGCACATTCAGTCCGTTGAGAGAATAGATTTAAATTTAGAAAAAAATAATTTTTGGGCTGAAAAAAATTCTTTTCTTACATTAGGATGAATTTAATCACCTCATAGAGGCATGTAGCGATTGCCAGAGCTACTTCCAGGTGAAGAACAGAGTTGTTCGTCTCAGAGACCAGATTTGGGGAGATGGGATGAAGATTACCATCTCCCATAGAACAACACGTGAAGTCAGAGCCATAACAAACCTTGAAATAGTCACATATGCCAAAAGCCATTCATCAGCTTAGCTGAACCATGAGATTATGAGCAAAACATCATGGGAACAGTGGTAGATGTGTAAGAAGTAGATCAGTTAGTTAAGTAAAACAGAACAAACATAAAAATATCTTAAAAATAAATATTTTAAAAGTCCAAAGATTGAGGTTTGTTTTAAGAAATATCAGTTGTAACATTCTCCTCACTGTCAAAAGAGTGATGGTTTTCTTCCAGCAGCAGTCTCCCAGGGAAAAGTCCCTTATTTGCTTTGTCTGGAGACCTTTACTCCCCCAAATCAGCAAACAAAATAGATAAAACAGGACAAATTACTGCCTTTGCTTACATGTTTTCACATAACCTGTCTTCTGACAAATACGTTATGAAAATGCCTGAACTTCTCTCTTGACCTATAGAAGTGAGTAAGGTCTACTTCATAATCAAAGACTCAGTTTAGTTTGTAGCTTTCTATGGGAACAGAAGATTTGCATTTAGTCACAGGAGTCCATAAAACTTATGAGTACTGTTTTGAGTCCAGTTTGAAAATCATATCTTCTGAGATTTAATTTGTTTTTTTCTCATTTAAAATCTGTCAGTCCTTTGTGTCTGTAGGATTTAGTTTTAACCAGAGACAAAATAGAAAAAAAGGAAAGGGGATAACAAAATAACCTTATAAAGTATATCTTGAAAGAGGGAGCACAGTGAAGATCTCTTCTGCAGCATTAATTAGTATTAAAACGGCAACTTAAAAAGTGATCCTGCAGCAAGCCCAGCTTCCTAGGAATATGAAGTCTCAGAGACATGCAGGTTGATAGGAATTCATATAAAACATCATAGCAAATATACATTGATCTGACAGAACTGTGTAAATTAAGGCTACTAATTTTTATCCAAAGAAAAAGCACAAAAACTGATGTTGTATATACTGAAGGGATAGTACTGCACAATATGTTGGTCAAAACAATTAGAATGTCCTCAGGTCTGTGTATAAAATAATCTCATTACCAGCTTCAATCTGGAGTTACACCACTGAAGTAAAAGCCAATCAACTAAAATAAGAATGGAATCAGTAGGAAACAGATCAAGCTCAAAGTATGTCTAATGGATCTAGTTTTCCCATTTCATTTACATGCCCAATTGCTTTTGACAGTAATACTGATTTCCCCTGTCAGAAAATGTAACTCATTTACCATTTGCAATTAGACCAGTTGTCTTTAATTTCTGATACTGTCTTTTATTTCATAGGCCTATAGAATAAATGCTGCACTCTTCATTTGGCATCCACTGGTGTGCTGTGTCCTTTTCAGTCTCATATTAACATTCTGTAGCCTTTTTGTTTCTCCTTAAATTGTGACTATAGAAAGAAACATCTTTGTGTTTTGTCTTCATTTACTATTGTCTGTTGATTAAGGGGAGTATGATGGCTTTTTCATTGAGTAGCAGTCTGTGCAGAATTTTTCCTGACAAGGGAAATGCCAGTTTGACACTAATAAATTGCCTTTGGCTGTGATAGATGATGACTCTTAGGGGTAACAGATTATAGCCTGTAAAACCAATTCTTTTGATATATTTAGCCATTTTATTTGAGTCTACACATACTTGAGAAATGCAAGCATTTTAAACTATAGACATACTGTCAGCTTTAAACCCTGAGTATTTTAAAAGTAAAACGTAGGGTCTGATAGTCTTCTCTATAAAAGGAAAATAAACAACACTCTATCCAGGTAGGCACAGAAATTCAGGAATGAGCTGAATCCACTGCTCATGTCTTGCAGATCTCTGTTAGCTATTAGAGATTCTTCTTTTAATTTTTAGTGCAATCTGAGACTATTTCAGGACAAGGCAAAGCAGCAGACAGCTTCATACACAGCTCCATGTAACTATATGTTTTACTCTTCTTTTTTTTTCTGGATCTGTCATTTTGCAGCAGGTAACAGTCCTTTGTTGGGAATGGTAGGGTACCCATGTTGGTGATTTCTTCTTCCTCACTCTGGGATCCATCCAGGGTCACTTTTTTATGTTCGTTAAGATGCTTTTCCAATATGATGTTTCTTGCCTGGTCTGCAGGTGTCACTTGAATGTGTTATACATGTTGGTTGTCTCACTTCATAAATACTACTTCGTTCTCTTTGTAAAAACTGTTTTGTCGAAATCCAGTCCTGCATTTCTGTAACTGAGCACTGGGGAGTTGTTTATAGCCATAAGGTCTCTAGCTGCCACGTCTCTTATGATCCCATTCCCGTACTTTTCCATCCCTCATCCAGCACCTCCACTTCTCAAGGTCTCTGGGGTTGTACCAGGCCTGCATTTCTCTTCACTGCAGGATGAAAGCCCCGATCTGCAGAAGACTGAGAAACCCCCAACTAGCAGTCACCACTGACACACTGCCAAGTTGCAGTTTCACAGTCAAACATCCACCTTGGAACAACCCCAAGATGCTGTTGGTCTGTGGTAAGAAGAGGCAGTAGCAGTAGTTCCCCGCAACCTGTGTCCCCCCAGGATTTCCTTCTGTTGGGAAGGGAAGGGAAGGGAAGGGAAGGGAAGGGAAGGGAAGGGAAGGGAAGGGAAGGGAAGGGAAGGGAAGGGAAGGGAAGGGAAGGGAAGGGAAGGGAAGGGAAGGGAAGGGAAGGGAAGGGAAGGGAAGGGAAGGGAAGGGAAGGGAAGGGAAGAAGGGGCACTCTGTCATCAGAAATTAGAAATACAGGCAGCAGCTCCTGCCTCCACTTTGCCAACACAAACAAATATCACGGGCCAAGTGATGCCCATGCTGGATGAAAGACTGAAGCTGAGGATTGGGCCAGATCGAGTGGAAAGGAGGTGGCTGAGAAACAGCCAAGAACAGAAAGAGCAGGGTGCCTTGGGTTGAGATTTTATTGTTTCTGCACCCTGGAATTCAGAAGAAAATACTGCACAGAGATTAGAGAACAGACAGAGATCCTAAAGGCCCTTGGTTTTACATGTCTGATAATGTGGAGTGCTGAGATATGTAAAAGCTGAAAAACTTTTTTTTTTTTCCTTGAAAAATTCACAGTGCCAGTTATTGTGTACAGAGGACACAGTACACTGTAAGCTACTGACAAGCTTGCAAACCTATTTCTTGTCCGGAACCATTTGTATCTCAAAGAATAAAAATCAGAGCACAGCAAGCACAGAAATATTCAGAGTGCTTCAGCAAATAAACACTTTGTTAAGATGCATTTAAGGCAGTTAAGCAGCAGTGACAGTTTGCCGGGAAAAACACTATTTTCATGTTAAGGAGTTTTAGGAGATTAATGTAAACTGAGGATTTGAAAATGCCTTTTTCTTGTTTTCATATCACTCTGTAGAAATCAAAGCAGCTTCGACAAGGGTGAAAAACTGATTTGCACCACCAGGTATAGTAGTGGAAAAAAAGACTGGTGTAGCTGAATCTTATTGAAAGGCTTGGTGAAAATTTCTGTTTATTGTTTGTCCTTCCCTTTTGCTCTTCTTTTCGTCTTTGCTCCCAAAGGATCTTTCTTCTCTGCCTGCAATTTGAAGAAGGCAGCATTCAACTTGAATAACTGAGTGGTGGGAGCAGAGCATTATGAAACGATCAGATTCGGACAGGCTTTTAAAGATTTAATTTGAAACAAGAAATTTTAAGTTAGAAAAACAATACTCATCAGCCCAAAGTAGGGACTTTTTATTATTTTTGGTCAGAATTTTGTTTCATAAGACAAGCTAATTTCTTTGGTCTTGTTCCAGTGTAGAAAAGTAAAAAAGTAAATCCAATTGAGCAATTTCCCACTAAGCCAGGAATCCAGTTGTCTCCCATTTCTTCCGTGGGTTCAATTTATATTGGTCTAGAAACCAGCAAATCATCAGCTTGGAAAAAGTAGCATTTTTGTTCAAGAAGTCTCTTTGTTTCTAAACACGCCAAGAAATATGGTAGACATCTTGGTCCTGACACTCGCTCTCCTTGTTTCATTATTTATATTGTGATCAATTAATGAGGTTTTTTGGTTTTTTTTAATTAAAGAATTTTGAACCATCTAAAAGCATACAAGCAAAAACAATTGCAAAGAGATCCCGTATTGCAGCCTGAACAGATTTTTGAATCCACAGGAATGTCACTTTAAAAAATAATTTTATTGTAAATTCCATTATAAATACTTTGATGATTCCCATGCCTTCTCAACTCTGTTGCTTTTCAAAGTTTGCATTCTTCAAGTTTAATTTAAAATTGATATATTAAAAGTTACAATCCAGGCTGTTTCTAGAGAGTGCAGGGGAGCTTCTCACAGCACATGTACTTTATTTTCCAAAATTCAAAATCCTCTTTTTTTTTTTTTTCCTCTCTCTCTGTTTAGGTCGTCTGGTAGTCTTAAATGGTGCAATGGGGAAGTTCTAAACTCAGTATCTTTTTTGCTGTAATCTATCTGGATATTGACTAGTATAAATAACATAAAATTTGGGGAGAGGATTTCAACTTTTATTAAAAAACTGCAAATTTGAATGGCATTTAAACTATAAACATAAACAAATAAAAATAAAGGCAAAAATAAATTTTTAATGTCTATAATCAAAAAGTTTCAGATTCTCATTTCAAAATGGCGTGTTATTTTAGAACTTCTATGCAGTTAGAAAATGCAATGGAAAATATCTTTAAACACACTTGGACATGTAAGTTTTGTTTCTTACTGAAAAAAAAACTCTTTTTTAGTGAGGGATACTGACAGTGTGGCCAAAAAAAAAAAAGCTGAAATGTCACTTATTTGAAGATTATTCTTTGTGTGTGTTTGAGCATTACAGCCAGCTATTGGATACAGAGTAGATAGGGATTGCCTCCTATGTCAGGCCATAGGGGCTTGGCAGCCTCTATACCAGCTCTTGTATGAGGAAAAGTCTTGAAAATATGCCTCCAAATTTGATCATCACCATGTGCATGTTACCCTGTCTGGAGAGTCACTCCTTAATGGGATGCCAAATGTTGGAAAAATAGTGGAGGCTTTATGGGATCATGAGCTGCCAAATGATACTGGCACAGCATTTGCACCACCCACCATTGCAGAATAGCTATCAAATGGAAGAGGAACACCCTGGCCATGGAGAAAAAATACTGTGACGACCAGGCATCCACTGTGAGCCTGGAGCACAGGATCCATCCAGGTTGGTGGGTCAGCTGCCTGCTGCAACCATGGACACGGGCAGCCAGCTGGGATGGCTGTCAGGAAGCCTGAGTGACATCAACCACAGCAGCTCATGTCAGGCTTGGTGGCATTGGCCAAGAAGTTTAGAATAATACCTGTCAGAAAATCAAGAAAGATTTCTAAAAAGACACATATTCACAGAAAAATTTGCTTTTGACAAATTGGCAAGTTTATGCTCCTTTGTAATGATAAATACCTTTGTGGCAGCCCTTGGTGTGGCAGGTCAGAAATGGAAGCTTTCTTTGAAGTGTTTTTTTTCCATTTGCATTTACTTTTACATTCATTAGCAGAGGTCAGCTCTCATCCAGTCCAACAGGAACAGCACAGTTCAAACTTTAGAATCCTCTTAAACTCATTTTTAAACAATCAGAACTCTTTGTTAAATGATCTGTTAATGCTAAATTACTATTTCTTAAAGGGTAAAAAATATCATGCCCTAGAAAATAATACTTTGTGTGCAGCAAAAATAATATTAATAGTAAGATTTTAAAAAGGTAAAATTTTAATCCAGGGTGATTACTGATCCGGGGATGCAAATATCAGAATAAAATATTTTCTGTGTTACTTACCTTCATTATTCCTTGTGTTCTCATCAACATGTAAAAGCCAGTAATAAAGATCAGTGTGCAAATGCAGGAACAGTAAAACTTGCAGATATCAAGCCTAGGTTTTAGGTAAACTGCCACCATCAACAACATTACCTGCTGGTCTTTGCTTGTTATGTTTAAGTTCCTAACACCTTTTTTCCCTTTTTACTCATAGGCAACTTCTTTTATAGTCTCAAAAACTTTCTCTAAAACTTTTTCCAAAAAAGAAACATGTTTTAGATGAGAATGTTTTGTAACAATAGAGCAGCTTAAGTTTACTTTGATCATTTGAGCCTGTTCTGAGACACGAATGTATAAACTTTTGGCATCTAACAGTCTACACATTCCACCTTTCAAAGTTCATTCTGTAAGATGCTGGATTTTTATAAGGAATTGAGTTAACCATTTAGGCAGAGTGTCAGGTGTGCCAGTTAACAATTATAACTGATAAATCTCTGCTTGGTATACCATCTCCAGACCAAATAAAAGTTTCAGATGCTGAGGTTAAAATGCTCACTGAGTCATGGGAGGACCTGAATCATAGTGGAAAGAAGACCATTGACAGGCAGAGGTTTCATCAGCCTGAGATGAAAATAGCCAAGTCCTGATTGCATTACTTTGCAATGGGTGATTTTAATAAGGCAATTGGCACTTTCAGAGCACAGTAGCTGTTAAGATAATCTTGGAATAAAAACCTGCGGTTTAACAATTTTAAGACAGGAGATAGGGCAGAGCTCCAATGTGACACGTTTCTAGCCTGAATACGCTGATACATAAGTGCAGTGATCTTGCTAAGCCCACTCAAGCTCTGGCTTTTGAAACACTGGGATTGCTGACAGCAGGACAGCTGAACAGCTTCGCTCCTCACCTCTCATCCCTGCCCCAACTATGCAGGTCGACTCTTGAGAAATGGATCCTCAAATGTCACAGTTCGGAGGGCGGTGTTTCAAAATTTATGCTGCTTAGGTTTAAAAATTTATTGTAAAATTCCACATCGGAGGAACAATTTCAGTAATAATTCAACTGTCTTCGCTAGGGTGGCAGAAGGTCAGGTTACAAACCCAGAGTAAGTCATCATGGCTGCTGTGTCAGAACTATTCTCACGTGTCTTTTGAGTTACAGAGACAATATTTCGCACTGTTATTTTTATATGTAGTGTATTATATGGCTGACTTTCTTCTAATCTTCAGAAAGTGTATGCAGGGCTTTGGATCATGTACAGTAACATGAAAAATGGTGTTCATTAGCGGATTTAGCAGACATTGACTCTACTTTGAAGCCTGGTTCTGTAATTGATCTTACATAAAGCCTCTTGTTCAGATGTTGACTGCTTATTAGTGGTCCTTTCCCTGTGTACTGTTCCAGTTTGGATGATGTCTTACCATAAATAAAATATTTAAACAACAAATACTGTTAGCTGCCTGTCACAGGGTTTTCAGACGCAACAGACAAAAAATACATTTCAAGGGAAACAGATACAATTGTCAAAAGTTAAGAATGTAAAATGTAAACACAATATAGAGAAAGCAAACCTAGTGATTTGTTGTCTCAGCTATTAAAATCTTATTCTAAATATCTACTTACAATATATGTGTTTTCCACTGGGACAGACATCCCAAGAAATTGAGTGACCTGAAGAAATGCCCCTATCTGACCATATCAGTATAGTGAATTTATTCAGTGTTTATTACTCACGAAGTTACAGATAGTAGGAAAAAAAATCAACTTAATCTATTTTGGCTGAAAATTCTAGTTCATTGAGCCTGAGATGTTTACTTTCTAACATGTCAGGTTGGAAGTATTTTTGTCTGGATGACTGATGAACAGCTCTACAGAAAAGTTTGTGTTTTCAGTGTTCCTGTATCTTTGTGAAGCAATTTGGCACATTTGCTTTGGAAATGAAAGTTAATTGCTTTAAGAGCCTGGAAGCAGTGTGTTCCTTAAAATACAACAGTCTGCCTGACACAATGACAGAGTTTGTGACACTGGGATAGCTACAGATTGTTCCAGGACTGAGAGTTTTAGGATACTGAAGCATGAAGATGCTCACCCAACAAGCATGGCTGAGTTGGGGGCTGAGCTCCAGCCTCAACCACGGTCAGAGTCTTCAGGCACTAGGGATCCTGGAACTGCTTCAAACTCGGCAGTTTCACAGGGAAAATGACACTTCATCTTTTTTTATTATTATTTTTCCTTTTTTCTTTTCTTTCTCCTTTTTGTTTCTTCTTTCACTGCTGCTGTTCTCAGCTGTTAAAGGTGTTCATTGTATGTGGGCTGTGCAAAAGCTGTGCGTTAGGATGCAAAGGCACATGTTATGTGGTATTTCTGTCATTCTTTTTCTTATCTGGTAAAATAAGACAACACCAAAAATAAGATAACACCTTCCATGTTAGCAATCTTTGATCTCCTCACCCAGTGCTACTTTTCAGGATAACAATATCTGTGAAAGGACAAAATAGCTACTATTTCACAAAGGGTGACATGCTTCCTAGGATATGGTTACAAAGACGTCCTGTTGCTCAGATGAGGGGCTGACAGAATGTTGAAGGTGATGGTTCTGAATCCAAAGCCTCAGCCTTCGGTTGAACCGAGTACTTTTGGATCATTTGGAAGCATTCTTTTAACTAATACGCTTATGAAGAAACATCCCCGACAAGTAATACGGACTGATATGAACTCTGCTATGGGATGTTCACAGTCTGTCTCTTGCATAATAAATAATGCTCCCAGATCCCAAAATGCCTGATATCTTCTGTAATGCTTTTGTAGTATAACATATTAGATAGAAAATAAAATAAACAAAGCCAGTAAGTTTTGATTATACTGTGTTAGATTGAAATAACAAAGCATGAGCCCTAAATTATGAAAGCCCTTCTGATCACAATAAAAAACTGCTCAGTAGATTGGATACAAGATAGAGAAAAATTGAGACCTTTCTTTTGCATATTACCCAACCTGATAAGTCAGAGTTGGCTTGCAGGCTGGCTGACACGTGAATTCTCATGTCTCCAGTTTACTTGTCAGGGAGCCTGTGAATGAATGATTCTGATTTAAGCCCACTTTTTATGGGGGAAGGAAACACCCAAGCTAACAAATATTTGGGATGTTTTGAGGTAATGTTTTAATGTACTGAGCAATTATGTTGGTACTATATGAAAAAAGAAACTGAGTAACCCTTTCTTGCTAGGTTACTACATACCTAACAGACTTCAGCCACCTACACCTTTACAGATGCACGAGATGAGAATTTTTAATGTGTCTATAAAATATGTTGCTATCCCACCTTTCTCTTTTTCCACTGCCTTTTCTTGCTTAACAACCTCTTGTTAGGAAGTTAGAAAAAAACATCAAGAATAGACAACTTAAATGACCTTTCTAATTTTCATGCATGCTAAGTTAGTGAAAAGGGCTCATTTTTAAACAAACATAAAAAGAATCAAACTGAGGTAAAACAAATGTGCCATAAAAATCCGGTGAAATGCATGATTGTATCTGGGCAGATAGATAATTATGTTCTATGAGATCTTATTTTTTGAACATCTGAAGTGTAGGTGGACTTGAGGAAACAAAGCTTTAAAGCTCAGTATTACATTTATTATGTTGTCTTTGCACACTTGTCTCTCTTTCCTCTGGTGCCAGCCATCTGTCCAAGCCCATGTGCTTGTTAAGACTTGTCATGGTATACCACAAGGCTCTTGGGTACCATTGTGTTTAGTCCAAATCTCAAACTCTGCATTCTCCATGTAATTCTCCTCTATATTTGTCTTATGCCTGGGTGTGCGTTCAAGTCAAATACAAAGCATCAAGTCATGCTATCCTTCAAGGAAAGGCAATCCCTTATATTTAAATTGAAGAAAGAGATAGTATAATGGGGCCAAGCATTCAGCTAGATAAAGTAAGTATATGTAGAAAATAGAGAATGCTTCTCCTTGAGGTTTCATGGGCCATTTTGGAGACTGGGAAGCTGGTCGTTGGTGTTGTAGAGCACTAGGTACAGCCTGTACTGTGCAAAACAGGGTGGGCTGCATGGCAAGACATCTTAGCAAGTCTGTAACAAAAATCAGAGCTATAAAGCATGCAAACTGAAGACTTTGAAGTTAGGTGTAAATAATTTGTTTGAAGTTATAACATCCTCACCCCCACCCCAAGTCAGTTAACCATATCATATATAGCATCAACTGTGGATCGAATTCTGCTTTATCAGCTTAAAAGTTATTTGAAAATTAAAACAAAGGCTTTTGCAACTGCATTTGTATTTCTGTTGCTGATTTTCAACACTCAGCATTTTCACAATGGGGAAATTTCTGGATCTGAATGATCCCCAAATTGTGAGAAAGAATATCTTGAGAGCGCTGGAGATCATAAGTTAGTGTCTGATTCTGCTGCCTAGGTCCTGTGTGACTTTGGGCAAGTGACACAGCTTCAGGTGGTAAGAGCTTCTTTTAAACATTTTCAAAACTAAATATATCTGCATCTATCAACTTCATTGATTCACTGTTGCTCAAAAAACTCAACTGATAGATAGTTTCTAGAAGAAAACAGGCTGGATGTGTATAACATCAACTGTGACATTTAACCAGATTTTCAGTTGAATTACACTTTTAAAAATTAGTATTACACCCTGATTTTAAACTTTCAGTGTCAAGAAAATGCACTGTGAGCTATTTTAATTTTTCTTAATGAGTAATTAGGCTGAAATCTGTAAAAAATAGGTCTTTATTTTAGCCTTATTTTTTCTAATACAACTTCCGATATAGATTGGATCTTGTTAAAACTCTGGCAGCTGGATTGAAGCCTGTTTTCCATATTTTATTCTCTGTAGAGGTTCTTAAGGGAAGTCTTTATCACTCTAGGTTTTTTTGGTAAACTAAATAGTTTCAGGTCCCAGGGTGCCATTACAAGGCAAAGGTTTTGATTTCTCAGTCTCCAGGCTACCAACAACCCTCATAAATTGTGACCAGCATATGTGAATGTGGTGGCACTCATAGCTCTGTCAGTACAAATGAAATGCAGCCACGCAAGTCCTATTTGGGACTTTCAGATATTCTGTAGGAGGTGCAGATGTTGTTCCTCCATTACTTCGGCGTCCTCTCCAGTACTATTGACAACCAGCAGGAGTTCTCTCAATAACACCTATTTTCCCAATGTTTCAATTCCACAGACAGAATAAAAAAGCGTGTTGTTTCCTTCCATTCAGCAGGCAAAATGATCTATTTGTTCAGCCTTGGAGAACTTATCTTCTCCCTTCACGGTTATTATTTTCTGAAAATATGTGCCATCAGTAAACTTTACAGTGATTTTTCTTAGTTATCAAAAAGAACTGCATGTTTCATAAGGCTAAGAATCAGCTCTTGAAGATCCTTCTGCTCTCTCAGAAACACACTGACTGATTAATTGAGATCTGTCATGGATATTTTTAATGCATGCATTTGGTGCATCATGTCAATTTCAGATCATTTTAGTTCTTAATCAAAATGTCAAGCAATATTGAGTCCTGATTATAAGAATGGAGTTATGTTACATCAGCATCCGTTACCTTTATCAATAAAACTGGGATCATTAAAAGAGCTAACTACTTGGAAAATATCTAATGGTTTTCCATAAATCATTAATCATTCTCTCAATAGTTCATTAAGAGAGTGTCAGACATTCCCGTATTTACTGGTGCTGGTTGGATTGGTCCATTTTTAATTACTTTGAGCAACAATGTGAGTGAAACATTAGCCTTTTTCAGTCTTTAGAAAACTTGATATTGCAAGAATTTTTGAAAATTCGTATTCAGTAACTAGAGAACTCCTTAGTCAATTCCTTTAAAATTTGTAGTCGGAAGTTTAAAATGTTTTTACTAGTTGCTGTCTTACATTGTATTGAGTTACAGTTATCATTTCTGTAAAAATTCTGGAAATTTACATGTATATATATGGGTTTTTAAATAAAATTCCTGGAAAAGTTAGTCCTTCTTTATCAGCTTAAAGAAAAGCCAGAGAGAATGAACAAAGAAAGCGAGTGGAAACAAACTTTCCTCTAGACAACAGAGGACAATGAGTAATCCTGTCTAATTATATGAATAATATAAATGATGGTAGTGGAACTGCCCTGTTAGTAAAGATGTGTGTAGTAGAAGTATATTTAGAACTTGTTGTGGATTAAAGTTAAAACTATAGCGTGACTCTAATGATGAAATTGCAGTACTATGAAGAACTGAGTCATGCTAAAACAAAGACTGGGGTTCATGTAGCAAAACTTCAGCTATGTAAGATTTAGACATCTCTTCTAAACTAGCCATTTATGCGTTCATTATAATTACTGGGGAGACATAAGATGATCTGGAGTATAATTCATCCCATAGATGCTGAACAGCTGAGGATGGCTCAGCTGTCTTTTGTGGGTGCCCATCTGTCTCCAGGCAATCCAGTGAAATTAGATTAAACTAGATGAGTAATGCTTATCTGGTAAAAGACAAGTGCTATGAATTCCATCCAACATGAATGAGATCTGTAGTGGAAAAAAACCTATACCACTACTCCAATCTTGTACAAAAACATAATCATTACACAATTTTTCCAAATGAAATCAGAGTTTACTGAAATAGAATAATAGTGTCAGTTTAAATGCAATTTGCATTTCAGACTCAGGGTATTTTTATTGCTTTTTTGTAGAAAGGAACCCTTAGAGAAATGATAATTATTGTACAGCACTTCTCTCTAATTGGAATAAATCATCTCTTCTAAATAAAATACGGATACATTTATTATCATTGTATTACTGTATGACAGACATTTTATTAAAAGCAAAGCAGTACTTATTTGAAATTATTAACTGAATGTATTTGGCAGACTTAAGTTGTGTCTCTTACTTTGCTCATGCAGAATACAAAAGTTTCCAATTTAGATTTAGGTCTGTATGTGTTCAGAAAGAGATTGTCCCTCAGAAAAAAAGCCCCCATCTTTGAAAAGCGGTCTTGACTCTGCTTCTTCCATGTTCCATGGCAAAACAGAGTGTGCAACCTTGTTTCCCAGGATGACATGCTTTCTTCCTCCTCTCTCTTATCAAAGCACGCATACTTTCTAGCCATCTAAGGGAAAAAACAGTGATACTGTGCCCGATTCACACCCAGTAAAATGAAGAAGGGAGGTGACATGCTTGATTAATGATTACGATCTCGACGCTCTTGTCAACAACATAGAGCACTTGTGGAGAGGAGCCCAGCACCTTTTTATGCTTCTCACTTGAGGCACAGATTCACTTGATTCATATTATAGATTCAGAATATGATCTATGAGGAGTAACAAGTAATGTTCAGTAACAAAGAGAGAATTTCTCCTTAGCCAAACATTAGCTGTTGACAAAAAAAAAGAAAATATGGCCTTTCTGACAGGTAAGAAACTGTGAATCTTTAAATATGTCAGTGTTATTAAAAATCTTAAACCTTAGAAAATGATTGGTAGTATATCAGCAACAGGGAAATGGTGACTGAGAAGTTGTCTGTGAAAAGAGATGATGGTTGACACTTCTCTGGAAGAACCTTTCAGCCCCATTAGAAGACCAGACCACCTAGATTAAATGAAAACCAGTGAATATGCTTATACTAAAATTCATAACTTTCAAAAAATGTTGTTACCTGGAGAGCAGGTAACAGTGCACATCAATTGCCTGGGGAAGACTGCAGAGCCCGTTAAGGTGACACAGGAATGTGGCCATCGTGGCAGTTCTTAGGGACATGGTTTAGTGCTAGAGTTAGGTTATGACTGGAGTTGATGATCTTAAGAGTGTCTTCCAACCAAAGAGATTCTATAATATATAATTTCTCCATTGAAATAGAGCTACTTTTCCCTATTTTTTAAAGGATCTATGCTATTATGAACTTCCAAATATAACAGTAATCTAAATTATTTTGCTTGTAGAAGTAAATTGATTTTCTCCAACAGTTCAGTCTATTATATCCTGGTGAGCATGTTCTTAGTGCTTTGAAGGCCAGCTATTTTTGCAGAGTGATCCATGTTATCACATTGTGTGATTTGCAGAAGCAAGCATGCATTGTGTCCCTGTCTGCAACTCTTCCCCCCCCCACCTCCCCGCCCCGCTCCCTCTAATAACATAATTGACAATCTTGCCATGGAAGTTTTAATGGGCTCAATTATAAATCTGCAGTTCTAAGAATAACTCTTTGTTTAGAAGTATCCTAGCAAGTCTACAGTTAAACAGTGAAAGACTGGGACATGAGAATGTTCCTGGAACTCAGTAGTAGGCTTGATCGATTTTGTGACTTAAAATTTGGGATGAGAACCACATGTACTGCATGCTTTCTATACCTTGCTTTCCATGAGCTGTAAACTCTGACCATATTATTTGAAATTTCAGTTGATCCAGTTCTACAATAGATCTCACTTTTGTTCTGACTTTATTGCAAGAAAAACATTTCCACATTTGCCACTGTCAGAGTTCAATACTGTCTAACCAGGAGGACAGTTTAATGTTTATTATCAAATTTACTTCTTTAGTATACTTGGGATTTTGATTTATCAAAGTGATACAGTGGTGAACTGAAATCACAACAGAAAAATAACATACCACATGCAGTATACTAGTTGAATCACAGTACAAATATGTTTTTCCGTATGCTCACTGTCATGATGCTGGACATTCCCCGTCCCTGGGAAGGCGTGCATGGGTTGAAGCCAGATCAAGCTCAATTTCAAATTTATCCTATTAGTTGAGCAGATTTTATGCTTTATGTTGGGCTGAGCCATGCATATGCCCTCCCAGCCCTGGCATGCTTGTCTGGGTAGCTCAGGAAGACTCTATTCTGTGTTAATTATCCCAGGGAACCTGATGATTCAGTGATGCAGCTGTCTTATCTAAAACCAACATTGCCCTCCAGCCTCCCTGGTGTTGACATTGGTTTTTTTAATGATACATTCTTCCCCAAGCTCACACAGTTTTTTTTTCCCTTCTTCTCTGAACTCTCCTCCATTGTGGAGATGTGCTGATCAGTCACAGCCACATGACAGCTGCTTTCTCTCATGTAAAAATTCACAATATATTTTCCCAACAAATGCATTGCATGCAGTAGAAATATTACACACAAAAGTTTGCTTCTAGAACAAAAGTTCACAGAAGATGGTAGCAGCCTCACACAATATGAACTGCAGAACACAGCACCTATTCTTACCTGCCTATTCCTTTTAATCGAGTATGACTGTAGCAAGTTCTTAGTTATAATTTGCCTTCTGAAAAATTTTCTAAAATATTATTTTTTAAATTTATATCAGATTATACTCTACTTTGAAACACAACAATCTAAAAACTCTGAGAAGGTAGATAGCTAAGAACTCATCATCCCCACAATGCTTATATTAACATTGAAGGAAGACACGGAGTCAATACAGATATTTTACTTGGAAACATACTGCAAGAACGAATGCTTTGCCATAACTGAGTCATATAGTGTATAAAATCATGCAGGAAAGTCATCAGGTGAATTAAATGACTAAGCGTATGAAAATTATGACTCCTATCTTTTGCCTCTCAGATCAGATTTTTTATTCTTTCTTTTTTAAGTAGTGGGTGGGAAGAATACAAAAAGTGTTGTTTTTCTCATATTTTTTCTCAATAAATCCTTTCTGAATAAAGCATGCAACATGAGAATGCAGCATTCTAAATGTAATTCATGTAATACAGTGCAGGTTATTAAATGGAGTACAAGTGGAGATATTGCTAGATTAACCCAAAGTATTTGCACAGGTTTGCCTTTATGTATAAGGCAATGTCACTGCAGTTTCTGAATGAGTCACAAGCATAAAAAAATGAAGTATAAAGGAATAAAGGGACTCACACAAATACAGTCTACAGTTCTGTCTATGTGAGTAAATTAAATACACCTGAGAATATTTCCAGACAAACCAGTATTTCTTAGAATTTATTCAATCACAGATTTAACAGTAGAGGTAGATGTATAACACAGATTTCTTTAGACTTACAGTTGTTCATGGTCCTAGTCTGGAAATGTACAGCATAATGCTGAACCTCTATTTTGACTCTAAGGCTGTCCAGCTTGCCCAGCTCTTGGAATGCCATCATAAAAGTCCCATCATGGGTAAATAAAGTGGGTATCTTCAAGCATCTGTCCTCCCTAGGTGCTTTGAAAACACTTCTACGTGCACTTGTAAGATAGTTCAGAGGAAACTAAAGGAGGTCATTATATAGGAACGGAGCCTGAACCACAAAATCATCTTGTACCTGATCACTCTCTGCCAAGTGACTGCTAATGGCATGATGCTTATTTTGGTTCTGGATCATTACTGGTAGCTCTTTCAAAGCCATTAAACTGACCTTCTGTTGACACCAAAAAGGCAGAATTGGATTGACAGTAGTAATAAGGAACATTTTGTGAAGTCTTCCTTTCTTTTTATTAGCTAGAGAAATTAGGTTAGTTGTCACACTTATAAATTATTCAAACTTCATTTTTGTACATTAATTTTTGTAATTTGCAGCCTAAAAGGAGGGAGTGCTATGCTTGTCTATGAGAAATGACAATGATTGATACATCTTGGGGAGAACTTTAACTTTCTAGCAATTCTCTGGTGTTTCCTTAATTTCCATCATTTACTGAACTGCAGAGAAAAATTAGATCTATACTGGATGGCTGCTCTCTTTATTGTTTATTTTCCCCTTCTAAATTGAGGATTATGTTTACCCACTTCTCTGATTAGATAAATTATTTACCTCTCCTTTCTTTTTGGATAACTGGTGAATGCCTTAGATTTATTTTTCAACTAGTTAAACTTGGGAAGTAGAGTGTTTTATATATCTGCTCTGCTGATAATAATGGAGATGTCTTGAGATAGCACTTTATATCCACATAATGTGTAACATTCCAACTTGGTTTGTTAGGCTCCAGAGAAACACCCATAACTATGTGATTGTACAATGGTGTGTGAAAACTGGGATTTATTTTGCCTGTTTTAGTTGCAGAAATCTACAGCTGGACTAATCCTCCCCATACTTGAGAGAAATGGTCACTTCTAAGAAGTTATTTTTCTGACCTATTTTAAATGCCTCTTTTAGGAAGAGATTAATTATGCTCTGTTGGTACTTATTTGTCTCACTGACAACACAAGTTTACTTCAGAGACAGATGTCTGCTTGGTAGACATCAGCATTATATCAGACTCCTACTTCATATTATTTCTTAGCAGGGACTATAATGTGTATATATGTTGTACAGGTCTGAGGTGCCAATAGTTCCCAAAACAGGTTCTAATATTTGTCTCCAAACTGATGCTGAGCTTGTGGCTTTGTCCCATGGCTGTGCTAGCAAAGAAGAGCAAAAATGTGAGGGACTGAAAATAATTACATTTTTGAGATTATATGTGTGCCTAACTGCCTTGTCTCTATTTTGCAGTCTTTTGTCTGTCTTTGTCTCTACAGGTTCTTGGAAATATACTCTCTGAACTTTAATATTTCCTAACTTCATATCCTCAGTTTCTAAGTGTTTAATTTGTGAGCCTTCTGTGCTGAAAAAATAAAAAAATCAGTCTCCAAAGTGTGTATAAAAATTCTGAAGGAAGATAAAAGCTTTAATTGTAATTTTTGAAGTCAGGTTACATTAACTATACCTCAACAAAAGGAATTGCATAAGGTACAAATTTGTTGCTTTGAGCAACACTTTTTTACAGATTTGTTCTGATCAATGGAACAGAGAGTTTAAGATGGACTTGTAATTTACGGTTTGTCATGTTCTTATATGCTTTGAGCTGCAGGTGACATTATTTTACCTCAGCTAGGCGTATAACTGTATAATTAACTTTGTAACCATCTAGATTATTTTTTTAAAATCCAGATATTTTTAAAATATATACTCAAGGCAGTGTAAAGGCTCACTAAAAAAAACCACAATTCCCCCTTTCTCTCAACTGCCTCAAGTATTGTAAGTTACTTCAGAAAGTTGTAGCTCAGGGGTTTAGTACTTGAAGTTGACTTTATCACATCAGGACTTTCTAAACATGTATTTGACTTTCTCTTCACAAGGAAAGCAAATAAATTACTGATAATCCTGTTTAAAAAGAAAAGAACACAAGAGAACAAAACCAAATGCTTCATTCAATGAACAGTCATATTTAGTTTTCGGTGCATCATCTGTCTTTTCTTTGTTGTTTTTGTCTGGTTTATTTTTATTTTTATTTTTTTAATGAGTATTTCTGTCTGAAACCTTCTATAACACAAAGTCTTCCTATGTATTCCACTAAGAGCTTCAGCAAAATTAGTTTTTATCAAAGAATGTGACATTCAGCAATTTATCAAAGAAGATCCTTTGGATAATAGTATTTTGCCTAGTGTCCAACTTACTTGGGTTTATGCAGTACCTTTTTATTCTGAGCAAAAAGCAAGACATTTTTATGTTGAGAATAACAGGAGAATAGGTTAGAGTCATTGGAGAGGGCCAGGTAATTTTGCAAAGCCCTCTTGACTCACTCCTGCAGAAGTTGCTCCTGTAGAGAATAAAAACCATGTTTGATTTTAAGAAATCTCAGAAACTCACCTGCAGTTTCTGGTTCACCCAAGACTCTTTAATTTCATAGTCATGCAATGGAGATGAACACCAGGATTAGTAAGATCCTTCCTGGTTTCGAAAGTAGTGAACTTTACTGCCTACTTACGTGAAGGTGGTGCCACTCCTCTGTTTACAAGATGAATGTCTCTAAATGTGGACAGCATCCCTAAACACCATCAGAAAATTTGTCTTTTGAGTTCCTTCAGACTATACAGGGTGCTCCAAAAAGATGGTCCCAATTTGCAATTACACTCTCTGATTTTTTCTTGTGGAGTTACATCAAAGACTGTAGAGGATTTATAAAAAGGTTACTAAGACTTGATAACTCATTAAACAGTTTGTAAATTTTTGTATAATTGTAACATGTTGCAATCACGAAACATACTGCTTTGAAATTAAGTCCATCTTTTTGAAACACCCTGTATATGAGCTGAAAAGTTTTCATTGAGACAAGAGGAAGTTCCAGTATATTTCGCACTTCCAGCCTTTCTCAATAAAGGTTGGTGGTTTTTCTTGAAGTGGGAACTAAATATTTAATATAAAAAGTAATTTAATTGCCTGTATAAAAAAAGCAGATATGTCCCTGACAAACAGTTAGATTTCAGAAATTAAAAAAAGGCTGTGTTATATTCAGACCTGCTACTATCAGATGTCATTTTTGTCTCAGGGTTATATGTCTCCATTACTGCCCAGGAGTTAAACCCTAGCAACCGATGATGGACTGAGTTAGACACTGCAAGTGTCATGTTTAAGGTAAATGCTGAGACAAATAATGTATACAAAACATTCAAATGTATCTAAAATGTCTCTTAAAACTACATAAATCTAGTAGATTTCAATGAGTTTTATATATCAAGGAGCTAGGAACTGAAACCTCTGGGAAATTCCCTTTCAATTATTTCAGAAATTCTTAATCCAAGCTGTCCTCTCTGCACTTCTGGTCAATGTGATCACACTTAGAAAATCAGAGAAAGAGAGAAGTGAGCATTCTTTTGGCTCATGACCCAAAAGAAAAACATGTATTTACATTAGATTTCCTCATCCTCTTAGTTAATATAATAGATTGAAGAAATGAGAATAAACAACATGTCGAACCCTCAAATGCATCATGGAAGAAATTACTTCCTTTTCAGTACTACATGTAAATGTATACTTGGAAATTTCATATTCTTTTTGCTAAGAACCATTTATGTTTCAATATGTATTTAAAAAGTGAAGCTGACTGGATGATAGACAGCAGCCGTTTTTGTACACCAGCCTCCCCTGTGAGGACTGATATACCGTTGATGCTGGAATTTAATTAAAATGCCTGTTATGAATATATCTCTATAAATATCTTGTATTCAGTCTGATAGATATTTAATTTATTTCAAAATCTTTATTTAAGCTGTGCAAAGTAGAGCTTTCTTCTTTTCAAGAATCAAGTGAATTAGAATGAAATCTCTTCCTTTTGTTTTCCAGTGAAAGTCTACTGCCGCTAATGCTTTTAACTCATGTTTTATCATTAACCTATTGTTACCAGAAGATATGAAAGTACAGAAATTTCACAGCGATTTCTGAGTTGCCATGTTCAGCCCTGCGTCAAAGACAAACTGAACAAACTCACCTATAAATGCATTAAGTTCTGTTTAAAAAGCTGCATTGAGTGTTTTGCGTTACACTTGGGGAAAAGCAAGTCTAGAGCCTCACGTTTGGACTGCTAGGTGACTCCTTTCTCTAATTTCACCTGCAAACTTATTCATGGTCCCCCAACACCTGTTGCATGTGTTAAAGCTATTCCTTGTCTTTTTTTACTTTGTCACTGGATCTGCAGCAAGTACTTATGTGTCTGTGTTGTATTTACCCAGCAAGATTTTAGTAGCAGGGGGCTGCAAGGGTGGCTTCTGACAGAAGACACTTGGAGGCTGCCCCCAAGTCTGACAGAACCAGTTCCAAACAGCGCCAAGAGGCACCTGTCCCTAGCCCATCAGTGTTGTTGGTAGCACCTCTATGACAACATGGTTGAGAAAGAGTAAAAAATGCTGGAAGAGAAGTAAGAATATATGAAACAACTCTGGAGATGACAAGGTCAGTGATGAGAGAGGGGGAGGAGGTGTTGGAGCCACCTGGAGGAGAGATTCCTCTGCAGCTCATGGTGAAGACCATGGTGAAGGGGAGTTTTTAGAGTCATGGTTTAGTGCTAGAGTTAGGTTATGGTTGGACTCAATGATCTTAAAGGTCTCTTCCAACCAAAACGATTCTGTGAAGCATGTTGTTCCCCTGGAGCCCATGGAGGACAACGGTGGAGCAGATATCCACACTACAGCCTGTGGTGGACCCCACACTAGAACAGGTGAATATCCCTGAAGGAAGCTGCACCTTGTGGAGCCTCCACACTGAAGCAGGCTCCTGACAGGACGTGTAACCTCATAAAGGACCCATGCTGGAGCAGTCCATTCCTGAAGAAATGCACCCTAGGGAAAGGTTCTACGCTGGAGCAGTTTGGGAAAAACTGCAGCTGGTGGGAAGGACACATGTTTGAGTGTCTTCATGAAGAATTGCCTCCCGTGGAAGGGACCACCATGCCAGAGTAAGGAGCAGCAGAGACAATGTGTTACGAACTGACCACAATCCCCATTCCCCATAGCCTTGCACTACTGATAGGAAGGAGGCGGAAGAGTTGGTAATGAAGTTAAGCCAGTAGGAAGGGAGAGATAGGGGGAAAGTGTTTTACATTTGTTCTTGTTTCTCATTATCCTACTCTCTTTGACTAGAAATATATTAATTCCCTCAAGTCAAGTCTGTTTTTCCCATTAGTAGGTTGAGAGAGGTTCTCCTTCTCCTCTACTCTGCCCTGGTGAGACCACATCTGGAATATTGTGTCCAATTCTGGGCCCCTCAGTTCCAGAAGGACAGAGAACTGCTGGAGAGAGTCCAGCTCAGGGCAACAAAGGTGAGTAAGGGAGTGGAGCATCTCCCTTATGAGGAAAGGCTGAGGGAGCTGGGTCTCTTAAGTTTGGAGAAGAGGAGACTGAGGGGTGACCTCATTTATGTTTATAAATATGTAAAGGGTGAGTGTCACAAGGATGGAGCCAGACTCTTCTTGGTGACAACCAATGGTGAGACAAGGAGTAATGTGTGCAAACTGGAACATAAAAGGTTCCACTTAAATTTGAGAAGAAACTTCTTCTCAGTGAGGGTAACAGAGCACTGGAACAGGCTGCCCAGGGAGGTTGTGGAATCTCTTTCTCTGGAGACGTTCAAAACCCACCTGGACACCTTCCTGTGTGACCTCATCTGGGTGTTCCTGCTCTGGCAGGGGGATTGGACTAGGTGATCTTTTTAGGTCCCTTCCAATCCTTAAAATTCTGTGATTCTGTGATTATGGTAACTGCTGAGTGACTCCCCTGTCCCTGTCCCATGACCTTTTCATCTTATTTTCTCCCCCATCCTGTTGGTGGAAGAACAGTGATAGAGGAGCTTGGTGGACAACTGGCAGCCAGCCAAGGTCAACCCACCACAGTCCTTTGTGGTAACCAACATGAGGCTCTTTGGAACTCAATATCAGGATAGTAACTGGGAGAGGTAATGGGCAAAACATGTACTGAAAAATGTTAGAGAACAGATAATTGTAGGGAGTTTTTTGTTATAATTGTGGCGAAGGGACCACAGGTGGAGGAGTGTGTATAAATTGTCCACATTTGTTGGTGTTGTGATGATGTTGTTTTGATTTTGTTGTGTTTATAAGAAAAAGAGTTCTTTTAAGGATGAATGATTTAATCTAAATTTAGTTAATTGACGGTAGTGGACAGCCAACAAACAGATGCAGAAACACCTCTGCTAGTATAGAAAGAAAGTTAAGCACTTGCCAAGTGTTATTCTGTCATGAATACCTGCCTTTTTTAAGCACCTAACCTAGTGTAATTTTATTTGTAGACCTTCTGTTCCAGTTCTTTCAGGCTTCTGTTTACCTTTGTGGTGCCTTTTGAGGTTCTAACTTATACAGAATCTGGAGTCTTTTGTGCGACACACAAAAATATTTTCCTTCCTTTCTCCGGAGACAGATTCAGATGGAAACAGCATTAGAAAAGCTATATTGTTGTGCACAAATTATCTCTTTGTTATAGATCAAAACTTAATTTCATACCTTAAAAGATATTATTTCTAGATCCACAGCTATCTACAGTGCTAATCTTTATTACTGAAAAATTACATTTTTCTTCTTAAGACATTTTTGGGTTTCTGACTGTGAAAAGACAGATTTTTGTATTAAAGCTAATTTGTTTTAAAAACAGAAGCTAAATTCATCAGCTTCTGATAAGTCTTAATTAATTATCACTTCAAAATATAGCTCTGTTAGAGCCATTGTGAAAGATCCCTTACTTTGAGCAATTTCTTTGTTTCCTAAGGTACACCTACATCCTGTTCCTTTTTTTTTTTCAAGTCAGTATCCAGTTCTGCCCATCTGTTGAATGACTGTAGATTTATCATCAACACTACAGTTTGTTTAACATTTTAAATATTTTTTCTTCAGCAAAAGCAGAAAGTTTACACTACTAGCTTCACCTGAAAATAGATCTGTTATTTATCCAGCACATCTTTTTCCTCCCATGAATTAGTTGTTAATTGCAGAGATGACTGGAAAACAGAGTACATTAAGAAAATTGAACCCACAGGTAACATTTAGCTGTTCTTAAGACATTAAAATTCATAGATATTGCAAAACAGTAAATCACTTAAAAAACCAAAAGCATTTTCCCCTGGTCCAGTTAAAAGACCATAAGTAGTATTTTTTCTGTTGCTCTTTCCTAAAATGATGCTGGTGGGCATCTTGGCCACACCAGAATCCTGCTGGAACCAATTTTTTATAGTTGCCTTTAGTGGGCCTGACCTATTATTTGATTTTCCTCATGAGCAATAACTATCTGCTTATAGTTTTTTCTTGACTCTCACTTGAGGCTTTATCTATCCTCTCAGCTTGGTCCCAACAGTCCCATTGCACCTGCAATGTTAGTACTTTATTGTCATGCAGAATTCCAGCTAAATTACTGCAATCCTGCATAAAAGCAAAGGTCCATTCACTTAAAGCTCATTGTAAAATGAACAGTCCCAGTGTATTCGAAAGTTAAATGATGCCAAACAACAGTATGTGACTGTGGAAATCAGTTCACTCCAGGTTGCTAGAAGAGTCCAGGCCATAAATTTGAGCTCTGCCAGCTAGCCATCTCTCTCAGACAATACCTGGGAATAGTCTGGGTGTTAGAACAGACCAGGGACAACTTTTAAAAGGCAATTGCTTATTTTTGGAAAGTAAAGAAGTTTGAGAATATGGAGA
Source organism: Patagioenas fasciata (assembly GCF_037038585.1). NCBI lineage: Eukaryota > Metazoa > Chordata > Aves > Columbiformes > Columbidae > Patagioenas > Patagioenas fasciata. Next base: position 28,403,857 of record NC_092520.1, read on the forward strand.
CAGCTGTTCCATATCAATTGCCTTAGAACTGGAAGCCATTTTGACTATGTTTGATTTACTGCATAGACATATACTTCATGTCTCATGGCATAGTATCCACTGGTGGAGTACCTAAGAGTCTAGTGTTTCCTTACCATCAGTAGCAATCCAAGGGCTTATGGAGTGACAAACATAACATAAATCTCATGTTAGCATTACCACTGAACAACGGTGTGGGTGGGATTCTACTGGTCTTGTCTGTTTGGTTTCTGCAGTGTGTTAATGCTGATGGCTGCAGGTGCCTTATCTTACAAAGACATTCATACCACAACCCTCTAGCTACACAGTGGAGAACTAGTTCAGTGCTTCCATCTCAGCAAGCTCCTCTGATACATAAGCAAAATGGAGATGATGTACTCCTATTGCACAGGGAACAGCAACAGTAAAGGAAATCTTATTTTGCCTTTTCCTCACGAAGGGGTGAAGACAGTAATGTGAAGAAAACCTTTCGCATATCGGCACATGAGGTCATAGCTGCATGTTAATCCATGCTCCAGGTCCTATCTATCATCCCTCCTTTCCGCTCAGTGTGGCTCCTACCGTCATCAGCTACCATTTCATCAGCTCATACTGTCACTGTTTCCTGATCCCTTTTCTAGTTCTCCTGGGAGAAGGACATCCCCAACAGCCATCCTCTGCCTAATTCCCCAGTAACATCACATGGTAAATCCACCAGAAAGCAAAATACAGGTTCTTTTAACCAGTCTGTAGAGACTGTTTTGGATTATAAAAGTGTATGTTGGAAAAAATGGAAAAATCTTTACAAATCTATGTTATAATGTTAAGTGAACAAAAATTTGAGAATAGACACCCAAAGAAAAAATTGTGCTATATCGTTCTATGCTATGCTATATGCCTCTATGCTATGCTATATGGCCCTATGCTATATTTACTGTAGCATTGCACTCACTGTGCACACAGAAAAGCAAAAGGCTTTCCTTCTTAACAGATCTAGAAAAATGAAGCTGTAATGATGAAAATATAGAGAAAGATAAATAGAGACATTTTATTTCAGCTTCTTCTTCAGTGGTAATATTAACCTGTCTATGAGCGGTATTGTCAGCTGAAAAACAAGGAAACTGATTTTTTCAACATAGTGTATTTTATCAAATATCCTGCACTAAAATTGGAAATAAAAATCAATAAAAACATATTTTCTGCATCTGGTGCACCAAGTAGGAACATTGTTTAGTTATGTAGCTGTAACTTTACAGGTGAGATTAACTGCGGCTGTTTACTCACTTCCAACATAAATGTTGGCAGATTGGTTAAGCAGGTGCCTGCCATTTCTGTGGCTGCTTTATTCTTCAAGGAGAGCTTCTTCCTAAGCTTTGCATAAAGATGAACTGACATCAAAAGAGGGAAAATAAGTTTCAGAAATTATTTTAAACACAGAATTCAAAACATAATTACTCAATTAAATCTCACATTTTGAATGAGGTCATTGTGTGAAATTTTGTTTTATTCATAAGAAGACAAGAAAAATAATTAGGATTTTATAATCTTACTTTTATCATATGACTTTAAAATGTACTGAGCTTCTGCATACTGGATTTTTTGGCGTACCTAAAATGACTCAATGATTTTTGGTTTTCACAATCCCAACTATACATTATATTTATGAAGTTTATGCACCGTACAATTTGTGAATTTGAATAAGGACTGGATACCCAATATCAGTAAGTACAACATGATTTTTAAAGAAGAAAAGCTAAAAAAAGAAATTAAGGAAATGAAGATATTATGCAGATAGTGACCCTATTGCTGAACCTGCATTTTTTTCAGTAAGTACATGTGATTAGTTTTCAGCTACCCCTTGCTGGATACAGCCAGTTACAGATGGCTCCGAAAGAGACCTGCTGCAGGACACAGCTGAGCCTGTCAGCCAAGCTGGTGGCACCTCTGAGAAAACGTTTAAGAAAAGGCAAAATGCCAGAACTATGGTTTGGAACTGTGCTTCTGTTTCAATTTATCTCATAGATTGTACCTAACAGATTCCTGATATTGATATATCAGTGAAGAGCTATTGAAAAGATCATAAAACATAAAAAAAAAAAAGCAAAAAAGCATCATGTTTTATCCTAGGAATGCTTTAAGGAGTAGTAGAATGGTCTGTGCACTGAGGTCTCTTCATCCTAAACCTCCCTTCCTGCTCCCTATCTAAAACTGGGCATAGCAGAAGGGTGTGGAGAAAGGCCAGAATAAAACACACTTGTTCCATGGCCTGTAAATGTCCCAGAGACAAGAAAGGCTGATGTTAAACACAGTCTTTGAGATAAACCTAAATACGTTGAGGTATGTAAAGTGAAAACTTATTTCCATTGACCTCTGTGCCTGGACTTCTCTGGTGTACACGGTGATCATTGAGGTCTGTACCCCTTGACTCCATGTAGTTCGGTGATCTCTTATGCTTCCCAGGTGTATGTGAGTGGATCTCTTCCCGTGTTACTAAGTGGGCATACGGATAATAATTCTTCAACAGGATACCATGCATTTTGCTGGCTTCATTTGCATCTCATTTGCAAGTATTGCTATGAGACTCAGATCCAAAGAAGCCTGGTTTCCTGAAGATTTGTTATGCAGAGGTGAGCTCACTCAGCTCTTCCATAATGGGGGCATCAGCAGAAACTCCCTTCCCTGCCCAGCCTGTTCCCACAAAACTGGTGTCTCTAAGAGCTCTGTCTGTCATACTTGATTGAAACATATTTCTCATGACTTTATATTTAGATAGCCTTTGGTTAAAAAACACCTGCTTTCTAGCATAAATAAGAATGTGAAACTTATGTAAGAACCACAGGTGCCCGATCATGAAAAAAAAAAAAAAACCAAAACAGCTAACTCTAGGGCAACTGGAACTAACAGAGCTTGGGCTCTGGCACATTTGTATCTTAGAGTTAAATTAGCTCATGTCTGCTAAGGTGTGATCTTGGATCAAAGCTTTCACATCAAGAAGTCATTACAACATCTCATTTCCAAGCATAAATTCTTCCCTCTGGTTCTGAGTATTTGAACCCAAAGCCTTTTTAATTTATTTTATAACTTTATGTCACTTGCCAATCTTCCATCACCTGCTTTCTTATCCAAAATGTGGATGAAAACCAGGCAAAATTCTCACTTTGTGGCAGATGGGTTTTGATTCTCCTCTGTCAGGCAAACTTCTGATACTAAATGGAATATTTTCAATTGTTGAAAGTGAGAACACTTAGAAAATGTGGATCATGCAAGCAGTTCATGAAAATGTGCTAGAGGCACTGTCCTGTTTCAAAATTACTGAGGAAAAAACCTAAAACATTATCATAAAGATATTAATAAAAATATTATGTGAGAGAGATACTTCACTGTAGTGGAAGAGCTTCCAACAGAATGGCTTTGAGCTCTCTGTGTGTATGTCCATGTGTCTGAAAGTGGGGTAAGAAAGGAAGGCTTAAGACAGGTGACATGAAGGGTGAACATATCTGTAACAGCAGAGACACTATCAATGTATTGGGTTTATCGGGCAAGGTTTTGGTAGCGCCGGAGACTGCAGGGGTGGCTTCTGTGAGAAGACATCAGGGTCTGCCCATGTCAGAGACAGCCAACCCACCACAGGACAGAGCTGAGCCCATCAGTGATACTGGTGGCACTTCTGTGATAGCATACTTAAGAAAGGGTAAAAATGCTATGCAACAGCTGCGAGAGAGGAGGGGAAAAAGCAAACCAACCCTTTTTTAGTTTTGTCTTTGCTTCTCTTACATTATTTTTAATTGGCAATAAATTAATCTTCCCAAAGTTTCGTCTGTTTTGCCCATAATAGTAAATGGTAAGTGATTTCCCTGTCTTTATTTTAATCCACAATATTTTTTCATCTTATATTCTTCCCTCATCCTGTTAAGGAAGTGGGGTGATAGAGCTGCTGGGTGAGAATCTGGCAGTAAGTCAAGTTCAAACCCAGCACACATACCAAATTATGAGTTAGTGAAATAAATAAGCTTTGATCATTCCCTCCTCTTCAGGAAAAATTGTTGTAATTTGTTCGTCATGATCCCATCGCTCAGACCTGTGCATTTACAGACGTAGAGAACGTAGGATATGTGGCAGATTTTGAGGGTTTCTCAAGAAAGTACAGCTTCTTGTCACCATGATCCCTTGAAGACAGGTGTCTAAACTGTGACCTCTCTCAAGGATGCTTGTATTGCTGTGTAAGGAGAATTTATAATGGTACAGAAAATAGGGTAGCTGCATAGTCATTATATGTGAAGTGGTGGTTATATGCCATTAGGAGGGAAGTCAAATCCTCCAACTTAAACCAGCTGGGTGCAGTTTTGAAATGCCATCTTAAAAGTGCTGGCATAAGGTAAATTTTACAAGTAGAACTGTAGGACTAACTCTTATTCATGGTGAATATAATCTCAAGGCAAACAAAACTAAAGAAATAAACAGAAGTGTGGACAAAAATCAAGAACAAATATCTTCTGTTCCATAGCTCTTTTTGTCATTTTCCATTATAAAGTATAAGAAATCTTATATTTTACATGTGTGAACATTGATGCACTTCTAGGAATCTTACCAGGAAGATACGTCTGTTCTTTTCTGAACGTAACCAAAGGTGGCAACCTTGCCTTTTTCTTGCTTAGCACTTTATTCCCAGTTGGGTTTGTCTCCTGCCTGCCCTGACTGCAGCAGTCCTTATGGCTCCAGCATAAGTCATACTTCTCTCCTCAGGTCTTCCTCTGCAAAATTACTTCTCATTAGATGGAGCCCTTTGGCCTGCTTTGTTGCATGGAGTTATTACAAAAGGTACATTACTAACAAAGTTCTGTCTGTTGCTGGACATTTTTGTAGTATTACATTTTAGCTTTTGATTTGTTATACAAGGAATTGCACTGTTTTCTTTCTTTTTCACAAGTCTCAATATAATTCACACATAGAGGTCTGATAGGTTGCCCAAGGTTATTCACCACATTTTGGAAGCCTGGGAGAGATTTGAATTTTTGTGATTCCTCATCCACAATTTCTCTGAGAAATTAAATAATCAACTACAAAGGTAATATGTTAACAGCTCCTACCAAAATGCTAGTGAGAGATCTGCCATTCATGGAAGAACTATTGTCCGTGTAGCAAAGAAGGTTAACAGTATCCTGGGCTGCATTAGGCAAACCAGCAAGTTGAGAGAGATGATCCTTCTGTTTGCTTAGCACAGACAAGGCCACACCTGGAGTATTGTGTCCAGTTCTGAGCTCCCCCATACAAGAGAGAATGGAGTTAAAGGAGAGAGTCCAACAAAGGGATGTTAGGACAATGGAGGGGCTGGAACATCTCTCATATGAGGACAGGCTGAGAGAATTTGGACTGCTCCGCCTAAGGAAGAGAAGGTTTCAGGGATATCTCATCAATATGTATAAGTACCTGATGGAAAGGTGTAATGGAGAGGGAGATGTGCTCTTTTCAGTGGTGCCCAGTTTTGCTTCATTAGAGAAAAACACTTCCTTATTGCCACTACGGGATCTGTTCTTATTGCCTGCTAATCGGGTTGTAACATAAACTGTGCATAAGTAATCCTAATTGTAACCATAACTATTGCTTATCTCTAATCAGGGGATTTCGGAACCTCTTGCTTTAATATTCACAAATAATAATTTTGTTTTTCTCTACAGCTGTTGAAGTCCCTCATTCCAGTTTTATGATTTTGTGGAAATGGAGTTTTATTTTTAATATGTGCATGAAAAATGGAAAATCAGTTTTTATAAATCAGTAAAATGACCATTTCTCTAAAATCATTAAAATAAGAAATTTGGGGTAAACCATTAAAAAAATACAGGGAAATGTATCCATGTGTTAGAAACTATTGTACAGTTGCAAAAGAGCGTTTAATTTTAATTAGGTATAAATGCAGCCAGCTTCCAAGCCTGTGAATTCTCAGCTGTGGAAAACACAATTTTAGAATGCTCTTAGATCACCAGGATTTAGAAATGTTGGCATTACTATGAATTCATAGTGCTGGTTAACTAGAAATCAGTGACTAACTGAATAAAAAGCTCCTCCATCTGAGTCAGTTCAGTTGGACAAGTGATTTTTGAGGAAGGCAGAGATGAAGGACTAACAACAGCTTCCCTGGGAGTCTTCCTGGTCTCTCTGGTATGTATATAGCACCTAAAGCTGGCTGATCATTGCTTATTATACTGTCACTTCTCCACAGAACACTTTGCTTTATTCTGGTAACCAGCCTATGGCCACTTCAAAGAGTCTTACCCCTATCTATCACACTGCCAGACAGAGAACAACACCAGGAGCATAATGACCTTTCTGGTGCCATTAAAAATCTCATTATTCCCTATCCTTATATTGCTTTAGCTGCATGATTCAATATTTAGTATTGCACTTCAAATTCTATGGAGTCCTACTTACACTTGATTTAAAAGGAAGTAGTAATGTAAATATAGGGGGAAAATACAAGTATTTCAGCTCTTATTTGAACTATGTCTAGCCCTTTGTTTCCCAAAGATAACATCTCAATACAAGGCAATGTGAATCAGGATTCCCTATTGAAAAATGTCTAAAGAAGCAGGATTCCAGAGCTAGGCTTTACTTTCAACAAAACTTCCTTCCTTTCTTTTTGGAACATTTGGATTTACTCCCATGACATGTTTTCACTGGAATGCACCAGTTCTACTTAATGTCTCATTGTGAGAACTTTGTATTTTAGGGTGGTATAACAGAAGAGTGATTCTGATCCTGCCCTCTGATTAGTTCATCTGTACAGGTTAAGAGGACCAAGGTTTTTTAAAGTGCGTGGTCAGACTGACCTGGGCCTAGGGTTTGAACTTTCATTGTATTATTCTTTAAGCTAATACCCTGCTCAAGAGTTATATTGAAATGATAGGCTGCTACTTCTCTCAGTTTTCATGATTCTCTGAAAGATATTGTTTCTGTCACAGTAAAAAACATTATTTTATATTTCTTACTTTGAAGTCTGTGCAAGAAAAGGAACAATTTTCCTTCCTGCTTCTTTTGGACTCTTCTGCCTCAGACAGCCTGCCGGAGGAAAAAAGTCATTTGTTCTCAGCATAGACATAATTTTGATGTAAACACTTAACTTGCAAAGGTATCGTCTCCAAAACTGCCCAAACTTCTGAACTTTTTCTGACTCTTTACAGTCCCCCTTTCCACAATGGAAAGGTTTTGAAAGGACACTTATGGAAAAGCACAAAATAATCTTTCCAAGATGTGTTCGAAACTGCTAAAGAGAAGTTGGATTTGCAAAGTAACTGCTCACAGTGAACACAAAGATAAAGTGTGATTAACTCCTCCGTTTTGTGGCTGTCAGGCAGAGAGATTCTGAACATGTGGCTGAACTTAATTCTTTTCACTGTGATGTGATTGATATTTCTGTGTCTGCAGACATGCTAAAGAGTAACAACATTCTGCTATTCTAACCTCAACTACATTTCTGATACAAAAGATAAAAACTGGGCTTTCAGTTAATTTCCAGTTGCACTTTCCTATTCTGCTTCCAGTATAATCGAAACACTCATGAAACTCTCCATATGAGTCAATAATTTATACAGCTGCTTTTTATTTGTCTGGTTCCACAAGACAAGGAGCACAATGACTTGTGTACCTGCTAGCACTGGTACTGGGAGCCTGGAAGACTAAAGACGGCTGTAAGGATCTATATACACAGAGTTCACATATTACAAATAATACACAGGAATGTCTTAAGAATCTGTACCTATTAGACGAGAAACACTCAGCATGTGTACTAGACACACTGGATTGTCATATAAAACTTTATTTCACATCTCAAATTTTTACTTGCTTTCTGTGTTCAATTTATTTCTGATCAATAATTCATTTGAGAAATTACTTTTGAATCTTTACTGGTATAAAACATTGACTAAGATACAAGGTGAACAATTTGTGTGGAATGTGAGCTGCAATGAGTAAGAGAAGTACTTTATAGTAAAAAAGCTGAACGTGTCCATGAATATCTGATAAGAAGCCCGTGAAGGTCAACTAATGAGCAGACAAGTGCCATTCCTTGTGGGAAACTAGAAATGTCATCAGATTTGTTATGCGATTTTGCGTATAGAAACTCAACTCAAAATAGACACATTTGAAATACCACTGAGACTCTTGAGAATTAATATAATTTCATTCCAGCATGTGGTTTAGCAATACATATCATTTCTACTGTTCTTAGAAAGTTGCTGCAGTTTTTGTATACTACCTAGACAGATGTACAAGAAACTTTTGAAGAGTCATAATTTGAATTTCCAAACAGATCACATCTGTCTATGTCTCCTTCCTATCTACCTCTTTGGAATAACTCAGCACAAGAGTGAGGGGAATTGGATATAACAGTTACAGTAGTTGCTTGATTATTTGCTTTGTGTGCAAATGATTGCAAAAAACAGGCAGGCAGCAATGCTAAGGGAATATAAGAGATACTCTCTTTGCTAATATTTTAGAAAATCAATCTCAGACACTAAATGATAAAGACCTTCATGATATCCAACAAAATGAAAAAACAGCAATTCTGTTTTCTCCATAGCCTTTTCACCTACCCTCCAAGTGCACAACTGCACTGAAGAGCTGTGCACGGAGGTCTGCAGGCATCCTCAGTTGTTTCCTTAGCAACAGGAGCCATGTGCAAACTATCCAAACTGCTCTTCCTACATCAGGTTTCCTTGGCAGCAAATAAAGTGTTTAGAAAGCAGAAAAAGGAAACAGACCCATTCCAATATAGAGGTGAATTTCAGTGATTCACCTGTGCAGCCCAGGATGCAAGAGAGAACATAGTGTTCATTGAAATAAACTTTAAACATCTCTATGGACCTGGGCTTCCTCTGCTGAGGCTCACAGGGAAGGCACAGGGATAGCCATGCGTGCCTGGCCCAGAAGAACATCATGCTGCCACAGCTGTCCACACACCAGAGCCCAGTCCCAAGAGATTTGCATACCTGCCATAGCAGCATCTTCTCCCCTGCAGGTCAGGTGGACATGGTGACCCTGGGGAAGCAGCTTCCATATAGAATGTGGGGTTGTTGCCCAGAGCTGGGTGCTTCCAGTGAGCTTTGGAGGAGAGCCCAGCAGTTTCTGAAGGGTATCACTTAGAGAAGTTTCTCTAGCAGGAGATGGTCTTCACTACCAACAACATGAATCATTTCATCACAAACCAACCCATGCTCACCACCGCTTATAAGACTAGAAAGAAAAAAGTAAATGCACTGACTGTTGCTATTTACTGGCTATACACTTACCCACAGTGCAGGCTGCAGGCAAGGATATGTCCATCCATCACGTAAATAACCAGCTAAGCCCAGCTCCTTGGTAAAGCAGATTAAACCCTGGATTGTTGTATAGTGCAGAGAATTAGAAAGAGATACCAGCTAGCCTAAAACGTTTGGATATTTCTACACAAGAGTGTGTCTGAGTTGTAACTACTTCAGAGATATTTTTCATTTTCTGATTTCAGGCACGTTAAACCTTCAATTTAATTAAAACCTAAAATACGCATATTGCATCATCTAGCTATCAGATAATGAGATCTTACATTGTATTTCTCAAATAAAACACAAAATAAAAAGTGTATTCTTAGTATTATGACTTAGAGCAACAATACTGTCTGAAGCATCAACTGATGAGGCACCATGGAAGAAAGAATAATGGAAACAAGCTTGATGGCTAAAGACACAAAGGGGTTTTCTGTCAGTACTTTCTTGCATCTGTATAGAAGTTCAGTGGCTTTAGTGGCAAATTCTGAGGCATTCACTTTTATAAATGAGGGAAAATGGATTTTATATATATATATATATATATAAAATAAATATTTGCATGTATAGAAACACAAAATGTTCAAGTGATCAAATATTTATATTAGAAAGAGAAAACCTGAAAACAAAGTGAGGTTAGAAAATTATGTAAACAAACCCATACATTCCAGAAATCATGAGATCATTCTAACTGATTTTTTTAGAAGTCACAAAAGTTTGGTAAGAGGTCTTACCACTGCTTTTTTTATGAACTTGAATCTGTTCCCATTGAATTCAGTGAACATGGGTAACATTATTAGTTCCCTCAGACTTACACTGAAGACTTCTGTGAAAGCCAGTCTAAATTGTCTATTTACCCATTATCAACTAATTTATTTCCTAGACTGTTCCTACCCTCCTTTTAATCACTTAAGCTTGCTCAGACCTCCAGGAATATTTCAAGCATTTGAAAAGGTACCCGAGTCAAGCAGCTGCAGAAGCAGTATTGCTAACCAGAGATTACAGTGCTTAGCTGCTACAACTGAGATCCTAGTTCAATCAATCAGTGAAGCTGCCTGAACTAGTTGGGTGTCACAGTCCTAAAAAAGGTATGGTCTTCATTAAATCCATTAATAAATTTGCTTTTCAAAACTATTTCTTGTAAGTACATGTGCTATCTGGTGAAATACACCTTTTTCTCTCAGATTTTTGTGGACCTAAATCATTGCACAATACTAATGATTATTTCTGTATGTCTCTGCAGGGGGTTGCATTTTGGGGTCCTCTCAAAGTCCTGGAGCTATCAGACAGTTATACTGGGGAACCTATTTACAGCAAAGCTTTTAAAATCCTTTCAGAATCTCTCATGAAAATGTACTAAGGAAAAAAGTGAATACATTTTCTTATTACACTGCTTCCTGCTTAGTTGTTTCTAGATTGTTTGTTTTAATGTTTTATCCTTTTGAAAACCAGTAGGAAGGCAGCACTAGAGGCACATATAGCTATTTGTCCTCAGGGTTCTACAATCACAGGAAGATATTTTATAGACACCTTGATGTGTAAGGATTGTTCTGATCACAAAGAGAGCTAATGAGTGGGACTTTTGACATACTGTCAGTCAGTATTATGAATTTATTTATAAATTATAAAATTGGAAATTAGTGACAGAATTTCTGTGGTACACAAAAGTGGTAAAGAGGAATTAAAGGGCAGGAATTCTGAAGTAGAGTTATGACCTCTGAAAATATCCCTTCAGTCAAGAACATCTTTTATTTTCATGCAGAGTCAGCTATGTACCTCTTGCAGACTATTTTAAACTACTGCAAAAACAGCCTGCGCAGCCTTGGACTAATGGTAGAAGAGGGACGTGATGATGTCTAATCCCACAGAGTGCAATTTGTAAATGTATGTTATTGTTCCCAAATATGAAAATGACATTCTGGAGAAAAGGATGAGTAAAGAACAAAATTTTTTAGATATAGCATATTGTTAAAGTAGATGAACAGATCTATACAATCAACAGGCAGGTTTTATTCATATTTTGAATATGAATGTCTTTTGAAATGCCATATTTTGTTCTTTATTTTAATTTACAAGGTTTGGGGTGAAACCAGGGGTACCACCACAAAGAACAGCTTAGAGTCCTGACCGTTTGTGTTCCTTTGGAAGCCAAGTGTTACTGAGGTAATCCTGATCACTGACCTTTCCATCTTTCCAGGACAATAAATTAATGGTGCTTCCTTACGTAGCAGAAGATGTGCCAGGGGAGGTTTAGGTTGGACATTAGGAAAAAGTTCTTCACGCAGAGGATGGTGGAGCACTGGAACAGGCTCCCCAGGGAGGTGTCACGGCCCCAAGTCTGATAGTGTTCAAGAAGAGACTGGACAGTGCCCTCAGACACATGGTGTGAACTGTGGGGTTGTCCTGTGCAGGGACAGGAGTTGGATGATCCTTGTAGGTCCCTTCCAACTAAGGACATTCTAAGATTCTAAAAAGAACATATATGGCACCAGGAATTTCTCCATCCGTATGCATCTTCTGCAGCAGATCCAGTGGAAAGCCTGACTGATTTACTGTGAGTCTGTCTGATTTACTGTGAATCAAGTATCTTCAGGTACCTTTGCTGTACACAGAGAGCAGGCTTTTTTATCTGTTTATTAGTTATCATGCAATTCCCAATACTGAATGCAGTTTCTGTACATGTAAATAAGGCACATGCTTGGGCACCCCTACCAGACTTCTGAGATGCCTTATCAAATTCAGGCTGGGCAGGCAAATCCTTAATCAGGCAGAGAACAGCTGCTGGCCTCTGACCATCTGTGCAGATTAGAATGAGTCTCACTGGCAACAACCAGCCACTCTCAAAACTGCTGTTCTCCTTTGCTGTCAGCTGAATTGCTTGGTCTTCACTCTCATGATAATAGGCGTTTCTCTGTTCTTCATAGACACAGAATTTTCTACTTGTCTTCTGTATTTTATTTTGATGGACTATGGCTATTACATGCTTCTTCCCTTAATAGATGATGCTTGGGTAAGAGTGGCTGGAAAGCTGCCTGGTAGAAAAGAGCCTGGAGTGTTGGTTGACAGCTGGCTGAACATGAACCAGAAGTGTGTCCAGGTGGCCAAAAAGGCCAACAGCATCCTGGCATGCATCAAGAATAGTGTAACCAGCAGGACTAGAGAAGCAATTGTCCCCCATACTCTGTGCTGGTGAGGACCCACCTTGAATATTGTGTTCAATTTTGGGCCCCTCACTATAGGAAGGACATTGAGGTGTTGGAGAGAGCTCAGAGAAGGGCAACAAAGCTGGTGAGGGGTCTGGAGACAAGTCTGATGAGGAGAGGCTGAGGGAACTGGGGCTGTTTAGCCTGGAGAAAAGGAGGCTGAGGGGAGATCTTATCGCTCTCTGCAACTACCTGAAAGGAGACTGTAGCATGGAGGGTGTTGGTCTCTTCTCTCAAGTAGCAAGTGATAGGGCAAGATAAAATGGCTACAAGTTGCACCGGGGGAGGTTTAGATTGGATATTAGATAAAAAATTCATCACAGAAAGTGTCATGAAACATTGGAACAGGCTACCCAGGGAACTGGTGGAGTCACCATCCCTGGAGCTGTTTAAAAGACATATAGATAAGGTTTTTAGGGACATGTCTTAGTGCTAGAGTTAGGTTATGGTTGGACTTGATGATCTTAAGGGTACTTTCCAACAAAAATGATTCTGTGATTCATGGTGCTGACTGAAGGCTGTCAGTGAGACAGCAGAGACAGCTTTAAACCAGCCAGCAAGGGTATGGGTAGAAGTGCTTACCACACATGGGAGAAAACCAGAAGGACTGTGTGTTTGAATACAGAGCAGAAATGCGCTATCAATCTTCAAAATATAAGCAATATTGACAGCTGATAAAGACATAATGCTAGGTCCCTTTGTGGATGGTTTCTGCACCTGTCTTTTCTCCCCCATTACACCTTTCAAATACAGATGTCATGCCTAGCTGGAATTTGTGATGATCTACTCTTTTCAGTCAAAGCTGAAGTGCTAATAGTAATACCATCTATGATTTAGCAAATGAACAAGATGTTTTCAAAGTAGTTTTGGCATGTTTGCACCACACTAATATCACAATAAAAACAGGTCTTATTTTTTTCCCTGTGTTGGACTCCCTTGTTATTTAAATTCCTATATAGGAAAAAAAAAATTAGAATCAGTGCTTCTCTAGAGGCACTGGGATAGATTTTGCAATCCTGTCTGGTAACTTTAACAATGAACTACTGTCCTCTCCATATGCATAGGAAAAAAAAATAAGGGCGTCACTTACTAGAAATACCTGTGTGTTTACAGCAATGCACTTACAGAACAGAATCTGATTTCTAAGGTATAAGCAAGTATAAGAGTTGCAAGCCTAGAGTTTGGTTTGAAAGGAAATGTGGCTGGATTTGAGGATGTTATTTAATTATTTGTCATCTACACCATCTTAAATCTTGAGTCTTTTAATTTAAGGCAAACCTCTGTAGGCTACACTTATTGATAGCATGGGGGAGACTTGTAGTTCCACTCATTAATAAGATGCTTACTGCTGGCAATTTTCTGTTGTGAGTAAGAATAAGCCATTAAGCCATCATATTTCCAAGCTGAGTATCTCTGCACAGTGCTGATATTTTCAGCCAGATGTCTCAGTCATTCTGAAGATAAACACATTAAATATAGGAACACTGTACAGGAGGGAATCTCAGGCACATATGTCACAGAATCCTAATTTTTTTTAGTTTTTCTCTTTGTCATCCCTCATTCCCCAACTAACTGGAAAACATTCAGGTTCTTGTAGCTCTAAACTTGGTATTCACAATCTTTTTTTTTTTTCCCTGTCTGTGCCAATATTGTCCTTAGCTTAAACAGCTTTTCTCTCTCCTCTGGTGTTTACTTTCCTGGTGTATTTACAGAGAGCAATCATACCACTTTCAGGCTCCATTGCACTAGACTAAACAAGCTAAACTTTTTTTGTCTTCTCTGAAATTGTATGCACACAACAGAAAAAAAATGTACAGATGAACATCTTAAAATAATTCATAACAAAATCAGTAATTAATTTTAAAGCACTGGATAGTGGAAATAAGTCAAATATGTTATTAATTTCATAATGCTAAGTCTAATCTTGCACATATGAGAGTGTTTCCAAGTCCCAGATCTGTGTGTGCACCACTTCAACATGTCAGATTGATACTGGGGCCAGACCATGATACAACCAGACACAGAAGGGAAATGCATCAATCAAATCCTACATGGAGTGACGGAAAGACAAATGTTACCATCTTGTGGAAATTAAGCCTGAATCAGCCAGGGATAGCTTACAAAAGGCTGTGCAAAATTGTAAAATCAAATATTGCATCAAAATTAGCTCTGGGCACATAGGAAGTTTTGCAGGAGCGTGAGTTTGCTGAGTTTCAAATGTTTCTTTCAAAGCATATCTGGCTCATTAAGCTTTACCCAAAGATCTCCAGTGGAAATAGGCAAAATGGATTTTTCTCATTTCAGCTTGGTAGAAAACTTAGGCGAAAAAAAAAACATTTTGGTCTGATTTGAATCAGAACTACATTCCAGAATACAATCTCTCCTGTGTACCAGAAATGTAGCTATAGTCATAGAGCATGCAAACATAAGATAGAACTGATTCCAAACTCCAGAAACAATTCTACCTCACTCTTTTAATTTACAACATTCAATTTTCAGTGGCCTTTTATCACAGTTAAGAGTATGCATGTAAAATTGAATTAATCTCACTATTCTGGCAAACAAGATGAGGGCCCCATTGTTCTCAGCTGTATACAGACAAAGCAATGGAAGTATTTCAGATTTCAGTAATATAAACAAAGAAAAGATGGAAAAAATGATATATTAATGTAGAGGGCTGTACTTCCACCACCTGTTCCAGTTCCTAAGATAGACATGTCTATGTGGGGTCAGGAAAGCAAAGATGTAGAGCCACACGCCTTCCAAACCTTCACTCTTCATGCTATCAGTGGATTCAGGTAGCATTTATATACTGATCATCAACTGAAAAAAATATGGGCATTTCCTAATAGGCAGTCTGAATACAATTTTAGTGAATTTCTTAAGAGCCATCCTTCACAAGAACTGCTGTTTTTACAGAGGATTCACGTAGACTCACACCTCGACTTTTTTCAGGCCAATATTTTCCTTATAACTGCAGACACAGACAGAAAAGTTGCCAAGGGCACAGTTGGTGATGGTAGTTGGTATGCTTTCCATTTGTGCTTCTCAGGCCTCTAGGACCACTCCCTAATGTGTCAGTCACTGAAGGAAAAGCAGATGGCGGCTACCCCCCCCATACTTTCCCTCTAAATTGAGAGTGTCTTGGGAGAGGGTCTAAACTAGGCACAAGAATGTGGTTTCAAAATTGGATCTGTGGTGTGTCTTTCCACTAAAACCAATACAGTTCCTCCTGACTCAACGGTTTTCTCCTTCATAATCTATTTCCTTTAACAATTCAAGGGTGTCCGAAGTCTCTGAAACAAAAAAAAAAAAAAAAAAAAAAAGACTGAAAGAGTAATAGTCATGATGGAATTGAAAAGAATCATAGAATCACAGAATCATAGAATGATAGGGATTGGAAGGGACCTCGAAAGATCATCTGGTCCAATCCCCCTGCCGGAGCAGGAACACCTAGAGGAGGTTACACAGGAAGGTGTCCAGGCGGGTTTTGAATGTCTCCAGAGAAGGAGACTCCACAACCTCCCTGGGCAGCCTGCTCCAGTGCTCTGGCACCCTCACTGAGAAGAAGTTTCTTCTCATATTTAAGTGGAACTTCCTGTGTTCCAGTTTGTACCCATCGCCCCTTGTCCTGTCATTGGTTGTCACCGAGAAGAGCCTGGCTCCATCCTCGTGACACCCTTTATATATTTATAAACATTAATGAGGTCACCCCTCAGTCTCCTCTTCTCCAAGCTCAAGAGACCCAGCTCCCTCAGCCTTTCCTCATAAGGGAGTTGCTCCATTCCCTTCATTATCTTTGTTGCTCTGTGCTGGACTCTCTCCAGCAGTTCCCTGTCCTTCTTGACCTGAGGGGTCCAGAACTGGACACAGTATTCCAGGTGTGTTCTCACGAGAGCAGAGTAGAGGGGAAGGAGAACATCTCTTGACCTACTAACCACCCCCCTTCTAATACACCCCAGGATACCATTTGCCTTCCTGGCCACAAGGGCACAGTGCTGGCTCATGGTCATCCTGCTGTCCACCAGGACCCCCAGGTCCCTTTCCCCTACACTGCTCTCTAATAGTTCATTCCACAACTTATACTGGAACTTGGGGTGGTTTCTACCCAGATGCAAGACTTTACACTTTCCCTTGTTATATTTCATTAAATTTTCCCCCTCTATTCTCTGTTTCCTAAACCACACCTAACAACAAAAGTCTCAACTATCCTAAAATATCTTCTTGCTAGCTCACAGTCTGGCAGATCTGTGGCACTTCAGCAGGTCTGTAGAAGAGTCATCATGATGGGGGTGGGAAGACATAGCAAGCATCTTAGTAGATGCATGGTGCATTGCTGTTAGTTTGCTATTTGTTTTCAAGCAAATGCATGACTGACAGGAAGAATACGAACTCATCCCTCTGCTCATTTATGGTAGCTCTGTTGCTGTGTTTTAGCCTCCTTCAGGTTGTCTCCAGAGAGGCTGCTGCCATCAAGGCTTGAACTTTAGTCTGGCCCAGTGCTGGAGCACTGGGTTCAGCTGTGGAAGACAAGCAAAACAGACAACCTGCCTATGAGAGGCTCTAGGCCTCACCCTTCATTAATAATGCTGTTACAGGTCTGGCAGCAGAAAAGAACTATGTAGGGAACAGTCCTCAGCAATAGCCTCTGCCATATTCAGAGCAATGTTGACTGATCTAAAAGCAACAAAAATGTGATATGCTTTCCATGGTCCAGTTCCAGTATGAGGATCTTTATGGGGGGACAGAGAAATAAACAGTGATGTTTCAGTCAGGCTGAAATGCATCACAGCATCTATTGTCTGCTTCAAATGGAAAAAATAGTTAAAGAATATCTGCTTGTCAGGTCTCATAAAGATGCAAATACAGAGAGTGCAGATGAAGTAGTGAATGAGCTAAAGGATCTGCTGGTGGCTCTGAGAACAATATCAGCCCTGCACAGACCCACAAGCACATGAAACAAAGCAGTTTACACATAACATCTCTCGTGCTGAGGTGCCTAAACCAAAGCCTTGGGTAAATAATAAGAAAAATTGATTTTCAATAAGAGATCAGTGCCTTTCTAGGCAGTGCAGGAGAGTGACAGGAGAGTGACAGGGGAGAAACCAGAGACTGCAGCAGGAGAAGTAAAGAGTATTTGTATTTCAAATATTTGCTCTAATTATAGCATGAAATAGGGAATGTGGTAGGCGTTCATGGCTCCTGGTAGAAGCAGGTGGGCAGAAAAGGAGGATTTTTCATTTTTGTAAGTCTGTGAAATGTTGGCTTGAAACAGGAATTGAGGTGGGCAAGCACCACTGGAGAGATCAAAAAAAAGGAGCAGTTTATTAAAGGGCAGCTTTAAAACATGATCTCTCTCTTCAAGGTATGTTGGAGTGGGAAACTCATCACGAGAGAACAAATTACTTGACTCCGTGTGTTATTTTGAATACAAAGATTCATTTTAAAGGTAAAATAGCTCAGGTGTTTAAAAAATGTATAAATGAGGTTCTTAGGGACAAAGTTTAGTGCTAGAGACAGGTTATAGTTGGACTTCATGATCTTAAGGGTCTCTCCCAACCAAATGATTCTATGAAAGGACTGGGAAAAGATTCACAAGGTTCAAAAAAAAAAGTGACACCAGGGAAGACAGGTATGCTGAGAAGATTAATTCATTCTGATGTATTAGATCTTTGTGTGGATAATTAGCTGATCTTGACTCAAAATTAATACATTTATATATAATTTCTCCTGCAGTATAATCAGGCTTAAAATTATACCTGTATAAGGCTGGTTTAGCATTCAACACTTCAAATGTCTGGGAATCTTTTCTTTCTAGTATAAGGTTATCTCCAAGAATAAAAATGGTGCATAAAACCCTTCATAGAAAGTTTGAATGGCTGGAAACTGTCCACAGAAATGTGAGTTGCGTCATCAGCAGAATGGTCCTCTTTAGAGCATAGTCAGTACTTTCATAATATACCATCAGTACCATTTTCTGAACACTGAGGTTCGACAACGCAATTTCCTGTCTTGACAGCCTTCCGTTTCTCTAGGCAGGAGGGCAGGACCTGATCTGTTACAATCTTTGGGAGTCAGGTTTCCCAGTCCTTTTGAAAGGAAAGCCATGTTCTTGTGTTTTCCTGGTAAAACAGGTGGAATCAGTTCAAGGATACAGTTATATTCTTCTTTACAGGTTGATTGCAAGTAAATATTGGCAAGCACTAATTTTCAAATTGTGGGTGGAAGGCCATGCATTTCCCTCTTGTGCAGCCATATGACTGTCATGCCAATTCCTCTATAGCATTCCTTCAGCCATTATTTAATATAAGCAGAATAAACAATAAAAACACAGTCTTGACTGCAAGGTATACTTGAAGCAACTATTTCTTACAGCTTCTATATCACCAACAGGGAGAACTGAGCTATGCTTTACTTTTTGCTGAGCAAATCTGGAATACAACAGACTCAGTAGGTGTCCCAACAGCTCGAAATAGCCTTCCAAAAACCTGAAATTTGGCCCTGTATTGGGTCTGTCTGGGATAGAGTTAATTTTCCCCACAGTAGCCTGTATTGTGCTGTGGTTTGTATTTGTACCTAGAACAGTGTTGATAAAACACCAATGTTTTGAGCTGTGGCTGAGCAATGCTCACACAGAATCAAGGCTGTGTCTCCAGCCAGTAGCCCAAGAGTGGGCAAGATGTTGAGAGGGCACACTGCTTGCACAGCTGACCCAAACTGGCCAAAGGGATATGTCATAACATACAACAATGTGATCAGCAATAAAAGCTCAGGGAAAGGAGGTGGGGGCATTTTTTAATAAAGCATTCATCTTCTGAAGCAAATGCTATGGGTACAGAGGCCCTACTCCCCAGGAAGTGTTTGAGCACCATCCGCTGACAGAAGAGAGCGAATAAATCTTTAAATATTTCTTTTTTTTTTCTTTCTTTCCTACCACCTGCAGCCTTTGCTTTATGTTTTTTTGTTTTGTTTTTCTTTTCATTAAACTGCCTTTTTTTTGATCCATGGGATTTTAATCTCATTTTTCTTCCCCTATTCTGCTGAAGGGGTGGAGAAAAAGAGCAGCTGGATGGGTACCTGGGAGCCTTACAAGGGGAAGGCTCCCTTACAAAGGATTGCTTGGCCCCTGCTGAAGCATAGATTCAGTATGAATGATGATAAAATCCTATGAAGATGGCTCATCAGTCTGTATAATCAGTAGGTTTGATATTACGTAGTTTACAGATGCTGAACTCTTTCATTAGTCTTTTGTGTTTCCTTTAGTTTTGCTTCCACATGCTAAAATAAAGAGAAGTTTTATTCACCTTGATGGTTTCCATCTAGCTTTTCTTTTTAATGCTTTAGCAGTTTCATTAGGAAACTGTGTGCCCCAAAAGGAAATTTTTCAGACACCAAAAAGTTTCTCAGGTAGCAGTTAGATCTAACTGGCAGAGCTCATTATAAGTCAGGCGCTTAATGCCTTAGATGGTCTGGGTCTCAGCCCTTTCTGGGATATAATTTTCCAGTGATGCAGCAAAAAGTAATAATCACTCATCAAGAGTTAACACTGGTGACAGAAAAGAGAGAAAAGTAAAATAGTCAGTAGACAGGCATCTGTTCTAGCCTTAACACTAGCTATTCTTATGAGTTTTCACTGATATTTATTACAGCTAGTGTTGTGTGTTTGCTTTTCATCAATTTTTACAAAGGCATGGGTGAAAATATTGGGAAGACAAACATTTATACACTAGTTTAACTTCTGTGTTTGTACTGGTCATCTTTCTTAGATGTTTTGGTGCAACACTTAAATATTTGTAGGAGAAATTTCAGTTTCTCCTCCATACAGTATCTCCCAGAAGAACAACCTCCTGCAGTTCCAAACCTGGAACATCCATCTGAAAGTTACATAGTTATTTTTGTCAGGTGTATAAACAAAGAGAAATATTCAGCTTAGGAAATTCTGTGAAATTAAATTTATCCTCTCTGAAGGTTCAAGGAGTATCTTGTAATTCTATGAAACTGTAATGATGAAAAGATATTTATATCTGGAGTTAACTAAAGCAAGATATTTCCAAATGTAGCACTACAAAGTTTCAAAAGCCAATACTCTAATAAATATTTATGATAACATTTTTAATTCTACCCCAGTCCTTCCATGATTTCAAGTGTCCATGAATCTGATAAGTCAGCTAAAATGGTTTAAAAATAAGAACTTGTATGTAATTTCTGAGTGTATATAGCTGTAATAAAATGTAGGAAATGTGGGTACCTGTAGTGTAATTATGAAAAGCTTGCATTGCATCTGTGTCCTTTCCTCTCAACACAGTCTTGGACTATCCTAAACATCCTTTTGACTCCAAATATACCATTATCATCATCATCATCACTTAAATTAATGACAATGAAAAAAACCTCTTGATCTACTTTTGATTGGATGTCTCTCTGACTAGCAACTATTGCCTAGGAAACTTTCAGTCTGAAGATGCCATATACTATGTCTTGTTGGTTTGGGGTTGTGAGCCCCTGTGTTTTCAATTCTGGGCATCTTTTGCCCAGTATTGTCTGAAACTTAAGCCCCATAATATTCAGAGTACTTTGAGGAGATTTTTTTACTTCAAAATCAGAGAATAATAGCACAATTTAGGTCAGAAAGAACCTCTACGGGTCATCTGGTCCAATAACCTGCTCTAAGTAGGAACAACTTATATCAAATTGCTCAGGCCTTGCCCGAGGATGGAGATTCTCCAGTCTCCTCAAGCACACGCGTCAATGTTTGACAACCCTAATGATCTATTTTTTTTTCCCCCATCAGGACTAACTGTAGTTTTCTGTGTTCCAATGCAGTCCACTTTGTCTTGTCCCATCACTATGCAGCAGCTCTGAGAAAAATCTGGCTCTGCCTGACACGTTCTCATGAGGTAGTTTGAGAGAGTAATTAAGTCTCATTTCAGTTTTCTCAAACTGCATAAACCCTGACCTCCTAGCCTCTCTTCAAACACTATGTTTTCCATCCCCTGGACCACCTCGGTGTCTGTCTGCTGGACTGTCTGTTGAATTTATCAAAGACTTGCTTGTACTAGGGAGTTCGAAGCTCGGCAGTACTTGTGCTATGGTCTCACAAGCAATGAATGGCAGAGGACAATCTCTTTCTTGGACCTGCTGGGTGAACACTTGCTAGTGCTGCCCAGGATACTGTTGGCCTTCTTTGCCACAAAGGCACTCAGTTTAAAGGTTTTAAAGGTAGACCAATGGGCAACATTGTTATGTATGTCTGCTACAGACTGCCTGATCAAGAAGAAGTAGGTAAGACCTTCTTCAGACAACTGAAAAACACCTTCCATTTGCTCGCCTCATGGGAAACTTCAACCCAGTATATACGGAAGGGACAACATAGCAGGGCACAAGCAGTCTGGAAGGTTTCTCAGGTACACTGGTCACAGCTTCCTGACACAAGTGAATGAAGATCCCATGAGGGAAGACATTTTGCTGAACCTCAGACTCACAACCAAGGAAGAACTGACTGACAATGAGGAGGTTGGGAGAAGCCTTAGCTGTAGAGAACACGGGATGGTGGTGTTCAGGATTCTGAGGAGAAAAAAGCAAAAATGAAGATCACAACCCTAGACTTCAGGAGAGCAGACTTTGACGTGTCCAGCTGCTTGGAACAATCACATGGCTTACAAATCTGGAAAGAAGAGAGATCAAGATCTTGTTGATTTTCAAGGATCACTGCCTCCAAGCTCAAGAGTGGTCCATCCCAACATGCACACATCAAGATTTCAATTCTGCTTATTTCAAAAAAATCAGAAGTTCTAACTTTAAAATTGTTGTTAATCTAGCTTTACTAGAGATATTCAATTGAATAACATTTCCAAGGAGTCCCAGAGAGTGTGATCATTTTCCAATAATCAGCAGAACAAACAGAATCCAGACATGTTTATCACTTCTAAACATACATGCATAGGCACATACATTCATGACCCCTTCATTAAAGCAGAATAAAACATCATAAAAGCAAACATTAACTTCAGATTTTCAGTTATTTTAATTATCTTCTAAGATATTTCTTCTAAGACATTTCTTCTATGTTTGGGAGGCAATTTGTGCTAATGCTATCAGCATAGGCTATTCAGGTAAGCAGTCGATATTAATAAGGATGATAACTTTAGCATTCCTAATTCTAAACTTTAAACGCTCACGTATTTTCTGCTTTGAACTTTCATATCTTCATTCATTCATCAACACATGAAGTTAGAAAACCAATCAAACAAAAAACCCCATCAAAATACTAATCTTGGTGTTTCTATTTTCCCACCAAAATGTCTTCAGTTTGATATACCACATTTATTCAACCTTCTAAAACTAGATTTGGAAGACATTTTCAGTGAAAAAAATATAAGCCCCTGTTATTTTAATGCTATCCTATGACTGTGCCAGGATGTAAGATGTACTGACTTCACTAAAAGGCATCCTTGGCAATACAGAGCATTTCTGAAAGACCCAGTATATGAGCATTATTGTTCATTACTGTTTTTTTTTTTCCTTTTTTTTTTTTCCTTTAGGTGACTTTTTAATAAAATTTTATCATATTTGTCATTTTAACATAAATATATTTTTTAGGACATGGTAAATACATAGTTCTTTTGTTACATCTCTAATGTCATCTTAGACTGCTAACATAAATACTTGCATTAAATACCAACTGCACCTGTAAAAAGATGGAATATAGAGTCTTTAATATCTTACCTGATGGAGTTTGATCAAGAATTGTATGAGTATAGTATACATATTCAAACTCTAGATATTTATTGAAGTCCAGTTTGTGGCGAACATCTTAGCATACAAACAGTCAACGGGAAATGGAAAACATAAGTAAATATCTTATCAGAATCCAAATTTTTGTAAGAAAAATAAGGGGGTGTAAGATTAAGTGGTTGAACAAGGAAGAGTCATGGGTCAGGACTAAAGAGTGAGTGATGGACATTCATTTCTCTTATTGTTAGACACTGTACAGAGATGTGATATTTAGATGTCTGCATGCTGTTTGAACTCTAAATAGTGAATATGAAAAATAAGGTCTCAAAAGCTTTCCACAACTTTGCAGAGTGAATATGTATGTATCAACAAAATTAGATCAGAAGTAAAATCAGGTGAAACAATTGCCAGATATTGGAAGAGGACCTCGAAAATGTTGATAGTGCTTAAATATATTAGTGAAAATATGCAGGGTTTAGCAGTGTTGCTCCTGGCATCTCCACTGTTTTCTGTTTGAAAAGGTTCTTCTGAATATTGTGTGAATGTCATGCTTCCTGGTCTGTGCTGTGAAAGATAATTACTTTTTCAATTCAGTGGCCTGCATGGTATCGGGTCTGTTTCAGTCCCTCAGCTGAAAACAATCCCCTGCTGCCAGCTTCCATTGCCTATGCATTAGATTTTGCAGACCCAACTCCTGCTCTTTCGCTAATTCTCATCTTCGCTTCACATGTTAATATCTGCAAATTTATCTCAGTCATGTGAGGAAGAAGATATGAGGCCTATAAAAGACTAAGAGAAGCTGATACAGAGTAAAATAGGAATGCCTTAGGGTAGAAAAATCTAGTTCCAAAACAAGTATAAATACATAAATATATCACCATTTTGGTTATTCAGGTACTAGTATCTTGCGAGTACAGACCAATGTGAGTTAAATATGTGGGGTAATGATATTGTTGGTGTTATCAGACATGAAACATTGGATTCCACAACTTTTTTACAAATCAGTAGTGTTAACTTGAAAATTGTCTTTCATACATTTAGTGGGAGCAAATTTAACTACAGTGGCCAGAGCATTTTCACAGCTGCCTGTCACATTGATCATATGGTCTTTTAGTTCTTTATTCTCTCTGATTTCCAGAGTTTTTAGAGGTTTCTCATTCCTGTAATGTCGTATTCAAGCCAATGAGAGATGTTGATCTGAAGATCTGCATTAAAGTGGTTTAAGTGTCCGATAGTTATATTTATTCCTTACGTTGTTGTCATGGAACCTGAGGTCTCAATAGAGATAAGACAAGTCCCATGAATTTTCTATGATTTTTTTGTTTGTTTGTTTTGTTGGTTGGTTATTTTTATGGGTTTTGTTTTTTCTAATAAAATGGAATGCAAATAACTCAGCAGTAAGACAATAATTATTACTGCGTGGTCTCTAGTCACATTCAACATCTGGAATGTCATAGGATATGTTGGTTTTGTTTCACATCATAGTCAGACTTTATTCATGATAAGGATATGAAATATTACATTCTAAGAAGTAGAGGATGTATAAAATGAAACAGAATGAAGAAGAGGACAAGTAGAAATGGAGCAATGTGCCTGAAAGGTTCGTACTGAAACCAAGGTGCAAAGTAATGCCTGTGTGTTTTTCTAGGAGATGTATGAAAATATTAATTTAAAGAGGACACTATGAGGACAATAAATAACTAAAAGAAACTTACAGCACAAAAAAAAAAAAAAAAAAAAAAAAGAAAGAAAAAAAGAAAAAAAAGGGATGCTTTGGGATAGAAAAGTTGATTCCAACATAATGTGTAGTATGGAATAAAGAAATGGATATTGCGGTGGCTTGGTCATTGTCAGCTGCCAGATGTTTACCCAGCCACTCTTTCCCTCCTTGCTCCTCAAACAAGACAAAGGGAGAAAAGAAGATAAAATAGCTCATGACTTGGGACAAAGAGAGGGTGATCACTTATGAATTACTGTCACAGTCAAAACAGAAGTGACTCAGGGAAAATTAATTTATCACAAATTAAAATAAATTTGGGTAGTGAGAAACAATTAATTAAAATCACACTTTCCTCCTGGAATTTTTTCCTAGGTTCAACTTCACTGCTTCATCCCGAACTCCTTCACCTTGTCTTAGACTTTCTAAGTTTTAGTTTGAACTCTAGTCCAATTAGTTTACTCCGAGTGGAAATACTAAGTAATAACATAAAATACTACTTATTTTGATTGACTGTTTCATCTGGTCATTAGCAAACACTGTCTTACAAAGAACCCCAAGACTTTATCAGGGTTGGTAGTACACACTTTCTGCAGTGAGAGACTCCTTAAGTTTTCTGGTTTATGCAAGGGCATCAGAATGAACACAAAATACATCACAAAAAGATTAAAGAATGAATGTTCAGACTAAGTAGCTGGAGAATTTTTCATTCTTATTCCCAAGCATGAAGTTTATCAGTTAACTTCCTTGTCTTATATTCAAAATGCAAAAAGACATTTCTCTCAATGTGTTCAGAGATGATCATTATAACATTACAAATCTTGGTTTTCTCCTGTATTTTTTACTAAATATTGTGTTATTTGCTTGTAAAATGAGGAGTGTTGAACTCCTGACCACTAATATGGGTATGTGTGTGCACATGAAGTATTTGCATGTGCATGCGTGTGCACTTGAGTACATACATATTCTCACATACATCTGTGAGAGCTGTCTTTGCCTTTTGATCAACAGAGTGTCCTGCTGAAGTGTGAGAAGTCTGTAGAAAGCGCTTCTGGTAGGAGGCTGGTAAACCACACACTGCTTCAAATGAGCTAGAGGGACTTTAAATATTTTACTTCTTTATCTATTTACAATTGCCTGTGATAACTGAGGGTTTTGCTGCCTTTCCTGAAAGAACAATTTGGTTTTGGCTAAACCTCATCATGTGGCATCCTTTAAGGAGAGTATTCTTGCTTTGCCGAAAGAGGAAAGCAGAGGCTGATTAGGTATCCCTCTGTGATTCCCTGCCCCACTCTGACATGTTTAGTCCAACCTGGGCTGTTTGATCAACAACTCTCTACTACATCAAACTAGCCAAAACTCTCCTTTTTCTCCTTATAAACACGAACTGGGTTTTGTGAGGTGGTGAAAAACCTGTACCAAATTTCAGAGAGATTATGTAACAGCTTGGTCTTCCACTGCAGATTGTATGTGTCATAACAGCTCTTTACCCTGTGCAGACCCATACTACTTTAAAGTTGTGGTTGGTTTGAAACTTCTGCAAATGGCTTACTTAAGTATAAGCTGCATGAAGAAAAATCTCTCTAAGGTTGCATTTTCAGTATGATAGGAGAGGTAATAATTCTGATCCTATTAACACCTAACAGGATTGTTTGTAATACCTTTCCCGTATCCACCACTTCCTTTAAAACTGCCTAGAGGGCTGATCTTAAAAATCAGCAGACTTAATCCTACTCACTGTCAAAAGAAGCAGAATCCTAGCTATGGTTTGTAAGCAGAACTGAGTGTAGCTCATGGAAGTGAGATATCTGCAAACATGGGGAAATATCTGGCTGTGTTGTCAAAATTAATCTAAATGTGGAAATCCTTAATGTTTCTATCACTTGAATTTACATGACCAATATCATACCTCATAAAGAGATTCGGTCAATGGAGTGCCACTAGGACTAAACTCAGAGAATTATTTTGTTTAAAGACAAGTAAATACTTTTTTTTTTTTTTTAATTTACCCTATGTATTAAGAACAAAACATATTCATCAAGCTAGGTTCTCACAGCTGAACACCCTTGATGGCATTCATATCAGCACTTACTGATCACTGTACTCATACAGCTCTCCATTTCTGCCACGTTTTTTTTCTTTTGCACATGTTTACGCACAATAGCTCAAGATAAAATTTCAATCATTCAATGTTCAGACAGATTTGAAATACAGTAAAATGGGACTCATTTCCCCCCTTCTGCTGCATACTACATCAGTATCTTGTTTTTAATCTTTCGAAGTAATTCTTTTCGACAGATTTTAAGAAGCTTTTTTATCTGGGTGGCAAAAGCTTTGTGAATTTTAACTCCACTCAATCTGTTTCATAATGAACTTGTAATGAATCTGATCCCCTCAATTCACCAGACCATTTCATTCAAGGTTCTCCTCGTTTGAAATCGCAAAAGAACTCTGCATGATAGTTAAAAAGAGCAATAAAAATTATGTTAAGGCTGGAAAATTACATTAGAGTTCTTAAAGAGTTCTTAAGCTGTTTAGCTTAGAGGATCGAGAAGTTACTTTATTACAGCATGTAGACATTTTAAAAGGAGAAATTACTTTTGGCTCAGCTCTTTAATCCATCAGGGAGAGACATATGACATCAAAACATAGAACCAGGCAAATGCCAAGTAGAAATTAGGTGTAAGTGTTTTTTTAATAGCATGGTATTAATCATAGTGAAAAGAAATATTGAGCACAGGAAAAAAGCAGATTCCCCATATGTCATGTCTTTAAATCAAAGCTAGATGGCTTTTCAGTAGTTGTGCTTTAGTCAACTGCAGTACAGATGTTCGGTAGAGGGATACCTGAAATGGAGCAGTCTCTGGTCTGCAAGCAACTACTGTCCATTCTGTTACAAAATCTCTCATCTCAAATGAATCTCAGCGAATATACCTGGCAATATAGATTATACAGAAAGTATCCACATCTATGTTAGCTTTCCACAGTCCTTTACATTATAACTACTGGAAAGAAAATGCACTTCTATGGTGGATTTTTCTTTTCTTAAAGGCTCTGTCTTTGGTTATTTAAATACACTCCAGAACAGCTTATTTCTCTCCATTGACTGTAAAGAGAAGCTTGACTGTCTGGTGCAATCTAAAGTTAGTTGATATAAATCCCATTTCTACCTTCAGTGGTAATTTTGATTATGGCTAGTGGCTAGAGAAATGCTAGAAATGTCATCTGGGGATTTCCTATTTCATCTATACAAAACACAAGAAAAAATGCTGTTGAAACCAATTCTGAACCTGCAAGAAGCTCAATCTGATCAAAGTAAGCCTATAACTATATATTCTTCACTTTACTGGAGATCATTCTGACTATGAGGTGTTCTCTGATTTTATATATCTTGAATCCAGGTATGGTGCACATTAGCGATATCAATAAACAATTAGAGTTGTATAAATCAAATATATCTTAAAACTTTTTCCATTTCATTTGCCATGCATAAGTTTCTTTCTCAGCATTGGGCAAGGTTGCAACCATGTCTTTTTTGTTAGGGACTTCAGCTATCCTAACTACACAACATTTTGGAAACGTGCACAGTGTTTCTGACCTTACTTCAATGTTGAGTAGTTGCTGGAACCGCCATTCATTTTGTAACTGCTCTTTGTGGGGACCCTGTGAGGTTTTGTGGTTCTTGACTCCCTACTGTTAGAAAGCATTAACAGCTGCTAGGTACCTTCGGAACTGATCCTTGAAGTGAATATAAATCTATCTTCCTTTTATAAGCTAAAGGATTGGGCCAGCTCCTCATCTTGTATAAGTGCAACATGTTTTCCCAACATGTCACTCAAGGCTATATGATATGAGGAAAGTTTCTATAATCCTTATGCTGAATTGTAATGATTTATACACAACTACTCTCGTGAGTAGTCTCAAAGAATTCAACAGATGTATGTGTTTGAGTAAATGGCATAAGGACTGAATAATCTGGATGAAAATCTGTCTTCTTACACATATATAAGAAAGTTATTTGGTACTAATGCAATATTCTCTGAAATATTTATATCCAACCTTTATTCTCTATTTAAGAACTTCAGTTCTAAAAGATTACACAATGTTTTTCATCTCTCTCTGAGATTAGCAGGTTGCCTTCTTGAATCACAACCTAATTATTTCCTCCATATCTCAAGATCATATCCTCACCAACTGTTCTGTGGTGGGAGCTGCTTAGGAATGACAGCAATTTCTTCTTTCAACCCCAGATAAAGCCACATTTGAGTTTAGGCTACTTAACACTGCTCAGAATTGAGACTATACAAAAATTTAAATTGTTACTCCTTTGGTTCAGTGACAAAAACCTTCTTCAACACATTTTAAAAATAAGGTGATGAAAGCAACAGAATCTGTTGCTCACAAATTTAGATCACTTGGAATGTTCACAAGTACCCAGAATCCTGCTCAAAGCCTCAAGGCACTTGTTCCTTTCTAATATACATAACCCTTAAGAAATACTTACATCTGCTGTCAATATGGAACTGGAATCAACCTGATCTGATCTTTTGGCTAAGTTACTAAATTTTTCACCATAAATGACCCCAAGAATTTCTATGTGCATCAGGGTATCTATGATATTTCTTCCTGAAGTAAAACATGCAAGCTGTTAGTAGAAGTGAGCATGATTTTGGGAACAGTTTGGGAACAATTTGGAACAATTTCCTTTGTTGTTGTTGGCCTAGGACTAGCTGAGAATTGGTAATGATCTGACATGATTTTGTTGTGATTGTTAGTTAATGGCTCATATAAAGAGATTTTACCATTTGGATTTTGCAGTCTCTTTCTACATTAAAGTGGCCACCTCACCACATCCATAACAGGAAGTTATCTCCAAGAAGCAAGAAGAGAATTAACATGCAGATTTCTCTAGGTTTTTTAAGTTAAAATGAATGAATGAAAGAATAAAAAGCTAAAAGAAATAAAGACAATAAAATAAAATAAATAAAATAAAATAAAATAAAATAAAATAAAATAAAATAAAATAAAATAAAATAGTCTGGACTCTGCTTTGAAAACCTCCATTACTGCTGACCAAAAATATATACTTTAAATTGCTTGCATACAAGTAAGAAACACTTTGAATCTTCTTGTGTAGTGTAAATATGTTTATTCCCTCAATAAGCTTTGTGTGGGATTCATCTTTGAGCAGTTTGGTCAAGCACCTAGCCAAAGGTCATCCTGGATTTCCTGAGAGTTAGTGGGGTAAGATAGACTGCCTTAGCAAGCATCATAAGGTGTCAGTGCTCCGGGTATCTCTTGCTGGATATGCTCAGGCTTTTCTCATTTGCTCTGTGCTCTCAATGCCTAAAACTGAGTTAAATTAATTTTGAATGAAAAAGCATTGTGGCTTGGCAATCTGAACATGTAACAGTACCCAGAGGTTGAAACTGGCTTGTTCTTTACTGTCTCATAAAGAGAAATACTTCCGGTTGGTTACTGCTTTGCTTATCATTTCAACATTATACATTACTTGTTCTAAAAAATATTCCTGAAAACATTCAGTTTTATAAAAGACGTATATTCCAAGTTGCTTGTCAGCTCTTCATGTACTCCTGTCAAGGATAGCTGTATCATTAACATGTGCCATAAAAGCAATATATTTCACTCTAGAAAGACAAACGCATAAGAGCAGATTCGGGTGCAGAGGCAGTGGAGAGGCCAATAATTCTTATTATACTCCAAGTACTCCAGAAAATCTTTGTAAGATCATAGATTGGCAGAACAGATGTCAAAAACGTATGCAATAGTTGTGTGTTTTTTTAAGGATCATAAAATCATGAACACCTATCTGATTGGCTTTCATTTTTTCTACTATTTGAAAAATACCATGTCTTATAACTTTATCATGGTTTTCAGTTAAAAGAATTCCAGGTACATCCTAGGTCAAAAAAAAAGCAAGAATAATGCAAGACATGAAGTTACAGAACAAAACTACACAGCTAATGATCTATATACATTCATCAGTCCATTCTTTCAATATTTATCACAATAAATCTTATTTTTAAATGCATTTGAATTGTAATTTGATGCATGTTTCTAATATGTGACATTATTTATGTTATACTATTTTTCTTGACAGACAGACTCATTATACTGAAAAATAAATAAATCAATAAATCAGAGGCAATTGCAGCATTTTGTGACATGTAGAGTGAAGTGGAAAACATGTCGCACAATCATTTTTAGAAAAAGGTGACATATTATAGCTTAAAAAGCCAGCTTGTGATCTGCCTTTATAATTCCTACAATAAGGATGCTACATGCCACGAAATACTGCCTCTAAAATGAAATCTTGATCGGCGTTGGCAGAACACCAAAGAGACAAAAAAAATTAGCACATGAGTGTTCTGGAAACCTCTGCTACTCCCCTATGACAGCATGACATTGGAAAATCCTGTTTTTCTGACTTTCTGTGTCTCCGATCCTCTGTTTATTGCATGCATCCATGTATGAAGTTCAGTTCTGGCCCATAAACTTCTACCTGAAGACGAAGATTTCTATCTGTGCTTGCAGCCCAGGATGATAATCAGGTCCTGGAAGGAGAGGAGGTTTAGATTGGACAGGAGGAAGAAATTTTTCACATTTAGGATGACGAAACACTAGAACAAGTTGCCTAGAGAAGTTGCGGATGCCCCATCTCTGAAAGCATTCCGAGTGAGGCTGGACAAGGCTTTGAGCAACCTGATCTAGTTGAAGACATCTATGCACAGGGTGGGTGGGGTAGGGAGGAGGGGCACAGCTAGAATGATCTTTAAAGGCCTCTTCCAACTCAACCATTCCATGGTTCTGTGAATATCTTAATGGGAAAAGGAAGGAAAATTAGACTGAGGAGACAATTTTGTCACCATCAAAAGAACCATGACAATGTTACCTGGAGTGGTGGGCAGAACTGTACACAGCTGTTAGTGTAGTAAAAGAATCCTGCTGCTGTGGAGTCTTTGTCAGTAATTCACTGAGGAGAGATGTGAGTTTTCTATAACAAACTTGTTTCACTGTCTCAGAAATTTTCCATTATATTTTTCACCATTTCTTATGAAGTCTTTGTTTTCTATGATGTAGGCAGCTAGCATAATTCTATAACTTATATATCCATCTTCTTCAAGTATGCATCTCAATTGCTGAGCACTAAGATAAAGAAATGGCCAGCAACAGCAAAAATGAGTATTGAGAGGATGAAAATGGAAGAACAACCTCTTCTTTCTGGGCTGGGGAGAAAAGAGATAGAAACAGGTGAGGAACAGAATCATACATATTTTGGAGTACAGTAAAATTGCTGCACATGGCTGAAAAAAGTGAACTAACAAGAAAGGTGAGAAGAGAAAAAGAATTATAGTAAGAGCACTGCAGGGAAAAAAAATAGGGAGTGGAGGAGACAAAGTATTGAGCATTAGTGGAAGAACAGAAAGAAGTGTCTGATGTTTACATAGAAATGTTGAGGATAAAAGAGGAAGATACAGGTTGAAAATGAATCGTTGTCACACTCAGAGAATTCCCAGGTCTTTTATGGTTACACATCTACTAGTAAATTAAACAGTGCCTAGAAACTTTCCTGGGTGTTTGCATAATAACATAAACATTACAATTATTCAAATGATCCTTAAAATGGTTTTCATGCATTTCCAAGTTCAGAAACTTAGCATGCAGCAAGCACTGTCTCCAGTAGGCTGCCTTCATGCACACGCCCTCTTTTGGAGATAAGAACATTTCATCAGATGTGCATTAACTGTTTTATTCCAGACTATGGACCTGAGCACATTTCTTTTACCAGTGTAGATATAGCAAATCCATCTTGTTTCGAAGAGCAGCAGTGGCTAGAAGTCTTTGTATTTCTTCCAGAGCCCTGAAACATTTTTATCAGCCACAGGTAGACATGTAAGAAATGGTCCAGCAGAGAAGGTCCCTGAGAAGCAACTAAATAGTCCCTGCCTGCACACAGCAATCTGCTTTACCAAACAGTGTGAAACAGAGTTGCAGCTTCCCACAAGTGAGAGGGAAATGGTGCAACTACTCTGATGTAAAGGCTATGCTACTATTTAGTCAGCTGGATTAGATGATTGTTGTAGGTCCCTTCCAACTGATTATTCTATTCTATTCTATTCTATTCTATTCTATTCTATTCTATTCTATTCTATTCTATTCTATTCTATTCTATTCTATTCTATTCTATTCTATTCTAGTCTAGTCTAGTCTAGTCTAGTCTAGTCTAGTCTAGTCTAGTCTAGTCTAGTCTAGTCTATTTAGTGGACTCTGAATGGATAGTCTGAGTCATGCAAAGATCTTCAGCCCTAACCAAATAAAATGTGGTTATATTCCCTTCTTACCATTCCAGAACTTAATTTCTTTCTAACCCTTGAATTTTATCACTGCAGGTAGTCTCCCATGCTGTGTGTACACTTGCAAGAGCCCTAGAAATAAGGGAACATGCATGAGACCACTTTTTGCTTTATTCCTTCTTACTAAACTTCACCTGCAGTTTTCACCAGCTCTTTCATGTAGTCATAAAGGGAGGCTGAGTCAAAGAATTAAATGCATTTCATTCTTCTCAGCATGTAAAGCATGAGATTAGAAAGAAAAGGGCCTATTTGAGGTCACAGATTGCAGAGGAAAACAACATTTACCCTCAGCCTACAAAAGGTCTTGATTTTGATTGACTTAATTTGAACCCCCAAGGTTCTGGGGGAGAAGGAGATTTCAGTTTCCTTTGTTTTGTTTTGGGGTTTTTAAAGAGTTAGTTCCCACAGAGTAATTTTGAACATTACGGAGAAAAAGTTAAAAAGCCTTTTTCAAAGAGGTTATTTGTTTCAAAATGAAAACATTTTAGCATTCAAAGGTCAATCAGCTCTACAGTTTAAAAGTATTTTCTAAAGGGAATATTTACAAGAACGAAAGACACATGCTTCTCTTCTTATTTACACCAGGATTTTCCTATTCACTTCAGAGAATTTACTCCCTAGGTATGTATGAATAAACAAGAGAATTTGAATTTAGCTGTTTACCCTAGATTACATAATCTTGTGTTGCACAGGCTCCTAGATCTCCCCATTTCTATGGGACAGAATAAGTAGGTACATTCTTAAAATGTTCCGTAGTGCTTAAAAGAAAGTTAGGCAAGGAGCCCCATATACATGTTACCCTATCTATAAAGGATTAAATAGATCAACTCAGAGCAGTTAATGCTGTGAATGTTAGACAAGCCTGGTGGGAAGCAAATGAAGAAAAACACAACTTTGCTCACAAACCTCAATATTTTACAGTCATCTTCTCCCTAAGAATCATATTTCCCATCATTTGATTCTGTGATTTGGAAACATAGTCTACAGGACACGTGTTCAATTTATCAGTTACCTTATTAGTGATAAGCAAATGCTGAGACATTACAGATCAGATGCTGAGATACACTTGAGCATGGCCTTCCCTTGGGATTTCATTCTCTTTTAGTACACAGTCACCGTGAATGAACAGCCTCACACCCCTGCCATAGCTGTACTTACTATGGCTTGGGCAGGGTATCTAGCTGTTTCAAACTACAAGTACAATCTACAATCCTTCCAGCGTCTGGAACAGTGCTAAGGACAAACTGTGATGAGAGATTTCATGCTATACACTTCTCTATAAGTGTCAGCGGGACAGTTTATAAAGTTAGGAAAGCACAAGCAGGCCAAGGGTTTCTATGCCACCAGTAAATGAATTTCTAGTCAAAAGATTTTAGAAGAATGAAGGTAGCTGGGGGCTGAGGTAATTTGCGTTTGACAACGTACCCATTTATCCTCTTCCTTCAGTTCTTCAAATACAATGAGCCAGCCCAAAACCTGATATAAATGAAGTCCAGGCTGTGCTACTTGATTCAGACCATCCTGCAGGTCATGAGTCTGCTAAGCCAACAGTGCTGGGAGGTTAATTAGAAGATGAGCTCAGCAAATACTTAGGGTCACAATTTCTCCATGAGAACCATCATCTGGAGTACTCAAAATAGCATGGAGAGATGCTGTTTTCTAGATCAAGCAGTGAGATTTTTACCTATCTCTACTGCTCCTTATTTGTCACCCTTTGAAGATTTCCAGCTCTATAGCTTTGCTGATATCAAGAGCTACATAGAAGTATTTTCTAACATACAACATATATGCCCAAAGCACCTTCTCTTTTTTTTTTTTTCCTAATTATATGTGGCAACAGCTATACTTGTGAAAATGAATATGAAAAATAATACATTTTAAATCAGCACGGATTTTTGAAAAGAAAATCCTATTGACCACTCAGTAGGAGTAGAGTGGGAACCATGACGTACAGTCTGCCTTAATCTTTCCTATCTTCCTGCATACTTCATTAGGTGTGGGTCTATATCAATAAACAACACTGGATTTGCACTCTTAGGAAAGACAATAATCAAGTTTGAAAATATGCCCTATTATTTGTCTGCTTGGAACCACTAGTAAGACCTTAGTCCTGGGGAGGATACTTTGTATTAAATGTGGAAGCAAAATAGTGTAAAAATCTATTGAAATGGCACTGAAGCCAAAAGTTCAATTTCCCACTCTAGGTCCGTCAGTTAACTTCACACATTCTGCAAAATGCAAATATCTATCTATCTATCTATCTATCTATCTATCTATCTATCTATCTGTCTGTTTGTCTGTCTATCTATCTATAATGGTTTTCAGTTGTGTGAGGGAGCAACTCCTAGGGTAGGGAAGAGTTTCATGAATGTTAGTGCCCTGAAAAGAAGGGAAAAGAAAACATTTAAATCCAGGTTTCCCAATGGTCTGTGATAGTGAAGAAATCAGAATAGAAAAGGAATGATGAATCACTTTCCAAACACCCGGGATAAAGTCCCTTAGTTTTGTTCAAATGTGTGTAATTAAATACTGAATGAAATTTAAACATGTGCTAATGCTTTGAAAAATGATTCTGCGTACAAATTAGGTGTTGGTATCAACAAGAACCACAGACAATCTGAATGGAAACATGAAATTGAGACAGAGCAAATTGAGACAGAGCATCGTAAGCTCTTCTCAGCCATAAGAACTTTTCTCCCAGTGTACCTGCCAAAAATCTGGTGGTACCATAGCAAACATATTATTTAGCACCAGAGAATTTCTAAATTATTGAAAGTATGTTAATTTAGTTTTTTTTTTTTTTAATAGACAGTTATGCAAATAAATATTTCCACAAAAAAGGGTTGAGCAATATCCATATCAGATGTCTTAGTTGTCACCCACTTTTGCACTATGCACTAATTTCCTAGGAGTTAAAAAGAAGCATTAATAAGATGTGTCATAGTCAAGACTTCAAAAACTGACTGTGTGCAATTATGGATCTCTTCCAATATTTCAGCACTTCAGCAGAGGTGCCTTACTTTTAGATATGTTGAGTGATATGTTGAGTGATTTGTTAGTCCCAATAAAATAAAAATCCAAACCACTTATTTGGTTGATTATGAATTGGTAGTGAAATCCATGTCATCCAAGCTTGAACAAAGGATGGGTTGGTTTTAAGATATACTCAACATCTGATGTTCTTTGGTGCCTGCAAGAAGACCAGCATTTGTGATAGCTGCCTCATCAGACAACTGTTGGAGGAGTGTGAACCATTACTTATATTTAGATTTTAACCTTGAGGAGAAAAATGTGAGTGATACAAAGGAGAAGGTGTTCTAAAGATAGCATAGTACAAGTATAGGTTCTCTGGTGAGTTTTGGGAACATCTATTGCTGAGTCTTATGCAGATTTCTATCAGAAATGGTTTAGGTATATCCTGGTGGGTTGGACTGGATTGCCTGGAGCACCTGTATTCCTAGCATCTTTATAATTCTACAAAGAGGAAAATAAATATTTTAGGTTGGAATAACAGTAGAATCTTCAAGCTTCTTTGGCAAGATCAGGTAAAGTACCACAGCTAGAATGGTTTTCTCACATCTAATAGTTTAATTTGGAAATAATGACATTTACAAATAAAGATTTCATACACCTCATGGTATTTCTGTGGTTTTAGACAAAGGTAATTCTACAAAAGAGGCTGACAGAACTGCAGTTCTGCCCAAAAAGAGAAATAAAAGAATCTTCTGCAAGATCTGCATAAAAGGAGAAATAGAAAAAAAGTAAAAGAATACTACTAATAATAAAAAAGTAAGAAGGACAGTTTCTGAGAGAATATCCTATTAATTATTTTTTTGGCATGCATACTGAGAAGTGATTCTCACCTGAACTTGTGAGTAAATTAATCTCCATCAACCCAATTTGAAAAGATGTAGATTTTATTGATTGTCCCTGACACACCTGGCTTGTTGGTGGTCTTCCTCAGCAAGCTGCTGCTCTAGGAATGTCTTTTCTCTAAACAGTTTCCAGCATTTGCCAGTGGAAAAGACTGAGAACCTCTCGTCAGAACAGTTTCTACTGTGCCAGGAGAGGCAACAAAGAAGAAAACAGAAGAGGCCTGATCTTAAAAAAACTCAAATTACCTGTATCTAATATTCCCAGATTTTTACTCACCTCTTTTCTCAACTGTTTGTTTGATATAATGAGGAATTTACTGCTGTAACTGAATGCATATAAGTTTATGGGATTAATCCCAGGGTACTTAAAGAGTTAGCTGATGTTATTGCGAGACCTCTCTCAGATATTTATCAACAGTCTTGGGAATCTGGAGAGGTTCCAGTTAACTGGAAGCTAGGAAATGTTATTCCAGTCTTCAAGAGGGCAAGGAAGAAGGCCCTGGCAATTATAAGCCTGTCAGTCCCACTTTGGTGCCTGGCAAAATTATAGAGAAGATTATTCTAGGAGTTACTGAAAAACACTTCAAAGACAATGCAGTCATCAGTCAAAGCCAACATGGGTTCATGAAGGGAAAGCCATGCTTCAGTAACTTAATTTCCTTTTATGACAAGGTTACCTGCCTAATGGATGAAGGGAAGGCAGCGAACGTGTGCTGGGTTTTTTGTTTTGGTTTGGTTTTTTTAATGACTTATTTTAGAAAGGCTTTTGATACCATCTGTCACAGTATTCTTCTGGACAACATGTCCAGCAGACATCTAAAAACATATAAAATATGGTCTGTAAAAAATTGGCTAAAAGGTCAGGCTCAACGAGTTGTAGACATTTGGTTGATGTCCTGTCACTAGTGGTGTTCCCCAGGGCTTAATTTTATGGCCAGTTCTCTTCAATTCTTTTATCTATGACCTGGACACAGGAGTTGAATGCACAGTGAGTAATTTTGGCAGCTACACTAATGGTGTAATCCTGGATGTACGTATATATTAGGGGACAAAGGGGTGGAGTGTAACCCTGCAGAAAGAGAGATTTTGGTTGATGGCAACTCAATATGAGTCAAAGATGTGCCCTGGTGTCCAAAATCGCCAAATGTATCCTGGAGTACATTAGGCACAGTCTGGCTAAACAGTTCAAAGAAGTGATTGTCTCACTACAGTCAGTGTTGGTGCAACCTCAACTCAAGTACTGTGTGTATTTTGGGTTCCACAATAGAAGAAGGATATAAATATATCAGAATGTGTCCAAACAAGGGCAACAAAGATGTTGAAAGGACTAGGGGGCAAGATGTATGAGGGAGAGTGGAGGATACTTGGTTTGTTCAGCTTAGAGGAGACTGGAGGGGGACTTCTTTGCTGTCTACAGCTTCCTCATAATGGGAAGCAAAGAGGGAGGTGCTGATCTGTTTGCTCTGGTGTCTGATGATGGGATGTGGGGAATACCTTGAAGCTGCATCAGGGGAACTTCATATTAAACATTAGGAAAAAGCTCTTCACTGATAGGGTGGTCAAGCACTGGAAGAAGCTTCCAAGAGAAGTGATCATGGCCTCAAGACTGACAGTATTCAAGAAACGTTTAGGCAAAGCTCTTAGATATGTAGTTAAACTTTTAA
The DNA here is from genome assembly GCF_037038585.1 of Patagioenas fasciata. Taxonomy (NCBI): domain Eukaryota; kingdom Metazoa; phylum Chordata; class Aves; order Columbiformes; family Columbidae; genus Patagioenas; species Patagioenas fasciata. The sequence continues at coordinate 28,442,715 of NC_092520.1, forward strand.
GTTTCCTTGTGTGGAGTCGACAATCCTCATGGGTCCATTCCAACTCAGGATGCTCTATTATTCTATGAATCCTGGAAATTGGGGTAGGATAGGAAGTATTTGTCAAGGAAGCATAACAAATAGTTAATTATTTTGAATGACAAGAAATTGCATTTTCAAGCAAATAACATAGTTTCTTGCCTGAATATTTCATTTCACATTTTTTAGAATTTCAAATGTATGCATGTTCAGAAAGAATGTACTAATTAAGCACCACTTCCAGCAAGATGTTGTGAGATTTATATGAAGTATTTCTATAAATCAGTACACAATGGGAATCTGATTGAAATTAAAAGAAAACAACAAAGAAAAAACTTCCAATCTGGTCTCTATGAATAGTAAGTTAAATATATACCTCGGGTTTAGAACAGATTACACTTTATTCTTCAGGGTTTGAACCTCTTATACAAAGAATTACAACAGATCTTATTCTTCAGTTCATATTTGACAGCATTTTTTCTCACAATTCTTTTTTTTTTTTTAAATTTTCCTCTACATGGAATTAAGGGTTTTGTTTTACCGTCAACTTCATTATTTAGTATTTTGTGCTTTGTAATGTAATGATGCAGTATTTACATCGAAACATTTATTATGTTTACTTCACTGTATTTTTCTTGGCATTATATATTTAAAACTATTTTTAAGTACATAAAAATTTTGTGTGTAAGACCTTTAAAATATTTTTTATACCTTCTTATTTGACAATAATTTCTTATGAAATCTTCCATTTGTGTGATTGAAAGTAATTTTAAGGAAGAAGTTATTTATTTATATTGAAAAAAATAACACTTCACTTTTCTTTTTTTCTATTTTTTATATTTTCCAGTCTACCCACTTTTTGGATAAGAAGAAGGACTTTTGAGTAGTACACTTTTGTTTTTTTTTTTCCTTATTTAGCTTTACTTTTGGGTTACACTACCGAGTTCTGGAGTTCTGGTTATAGTGCAGCATGTATTTTCTAAACCATGTGAATAAATCATACATCAAACTAGAATATCATATTTGATTAAAAGGAACCTATTCAGACATTATGACTTCTACCCCTTAGTGTGCAAGTAAATGTTGGAACTGCTATTGTGTTTGCTTTTAAGTAAAGATGCAGAACACACTCTTTAATTAAACTCTGTTAAGATAGGTTTAGCATTAAGAATCTATTGAGACAGAGTTACCCAATGATATTTCCCAGAAGTGAACAAAGATACTCCCTTATATATAAAAGGAGGCTCTAGAGAACATTGCAGTGAGAAAACTTAACGATTAATGACTGCCATTAAGATACGCCCATCATCTCTATATAGTCCATCCTTATAGGTTTCTTCTGGATCAGGGGTGCAAACTCATTTTCACTGGGGGCCACATCAGCCTGTAACTACTCCTACATTTATACAGTCCTAAAATTACATTTGGCCCTTTGAAGGCAACTGCGAGGCTGATGTGGCCCTTGGTGAAAATGAGTTTGACACCCCTGTTCTAGTTGACCTTGATGGCCTATTCAACCCACCTGAACATATTCTCAAACAAATCTTTTTGTGACATAAAGGCAGTACATTTCTAGAGAACACCAGCAGAACAGATTCACCAGCAGGCGAACAGGCAGGAGTGAGTTTGAGAGATACCATATCTTTTACTATATTTACTATATTTACTATATGCTTTATCTCATTCTATAGAGTTTTCTATTTGTTCCTCAAAGTCTATTTGCCCACATACACCTCAGATCCGACTATGTTAATGAATGACTCAAACCTCTTGCAATATACAAAGTCCTTACATTATGTCCCCACAGAATTCACAGATGACAAAACCTTAAAACTATATTCATGGATACTTGGATATACAGTACTTCTATTTGTTACAATCCCGGTTCTATTTCCTCTTTTTCACAAGTAATCTTCTCTTTCCAATGTTATGATTCTTGGGAAATGTGTGATGGAAAGAAAATAATTATTTTCCCCACAGAAAATTCAGTGAATTACTGCAGTCAAGGTATTCCCAAAAGGAAGCCTAAGTGATACACACTCCAGAGGAATAACTGCACAGTATTGACAGCCATTCTAGCCATTTTACCTCTCCATTGCTATGTAGCTAGGGTGGTAAAAAGTGCACGAAACTGAGTGAAGCAGAGCACAACATCCAATAAGGAAAAGGAAACTCACTTCACAATAATTGTGCAGCTGCAACAGAGTACCCAAAAATTTACAGCATTGTACCCAAATATTTACAACATTGTGCAGACTTTAATATTATCTTATTTTGAACCCAAAGACTAGCAAATGAATATAACAACCATATAAGCTAGTAAAACCAGTATTGCCATGCTAGTAACAGACCTTATGCTAACTGTACTTTGTGCTAATTTTGCAAGGCCTCCGTCCTGGATTTTTAGGCTTGTTAACAACTTGTTATAAGAAATTGCTGTGGGAGGGAAACCTTAGCAGTGGGTTTTTACTGTTAAGATGTACAGTTCATACCTGAGATAACAGCAAAGCCTTTGAAAATATGAGCACAAGCTGCAAGGAGACACCTGAGAATTACAACTTGCTGATGATCAATTATTAGACACTGAAAAAGCAGCAGCAGCAGCAAAGAACTGGAAATAAAACAGTACACATCAGAATGAGGCACCTGTTGTTACCTGGGAAAATTCATCTTGCAATGTTTATTTTAGAGTTCAAAACTACTTTGATCCATCAGTCTTCTAATCCTTCACATCACAGAGAACTCATATATATGCATATACATGTATAAATACATACATATACAACTACTACAGCTCAATCTCCATGAACTAGTGTCAAAATGAAGGCTTTCAATATTCTAAATCAATGAACTGTAGAGAGCTGGGAATATTTGACCACAGAACTGTAAGGCTATCTTACTTTTGAAAAGGTGAACCTAGGAAATCCTACTATTTAAATATAATTCTAAGCTCAGACATTCCCAAGTGTGGCAAACTGGGACTTAATAAAAGGTTGCCCAATATACTATGTTTCTTTCATTTGGGTGTTTCTTCCTTTGTCTGTCTAGAGATTGTAATTCTGTATTTGTGAACTAGCACTCTGAATTAATCAGTTTATTTTTGAATGAACAAGTAATAACTGCTTTTAAGAAAATGCATTATACTTTTGCCTTTTTTTTGCACAAATTTGCATGTCATGTTCACTTATATACATTTGTGTTGTGTATTATGAGACATTCTGTAAAGATTTTATTCCATATTGTTGACTTCACTGAGTAGCAGTCCAACATCAGGAAAAGGCACCAACATTTGAGAGATTATCCAAATATTGAATTATATTCTTCGTACTTATCTATCATCATCTGTTATCACCTCTGTGCCTCTAGTGCATTGTGAAATGCTCCTTGCCATACAGATGTTTGTCAGGCTGAATGCTTAAGAAATAATAAACTACTTTACAAATAAATTTTGGATTGATTTATTGTAATATTCAAATTAAGTGGCAACAGAGTAAGAAAGGAAATAAAGTGATTAATTATGTGCACTTCAGAGGTGAAAGCTCTGTGTTGCTTCCACACAGTTCACAAAAGGCTTTTTAATGGAATTTGCACAAAAATACATTTCTGACTAGGTAAAGCTTTGGTTTTCCAGATATTTTATGCTTTTCTACCATTATAAGTAGTCCAGTGTTCACAGGTCAGGTGTGCTCAGGCTGGGATCTTGGCATCTCTTTTGTAAATTCACTTGGGTTTAAATGTCTATGAAGTAGATATTGAAATCTTCAGTAGCCTTCCTAAATTTCCTGAATTCCCTGTATAGCAAAAAGTGAGGTGGTAATTTCATTCTAAACCGAAAGTTTAAAACAGTTCAAAAGACCAGCAACCTTCATGAGCCTGTTTCTCTGTATTTGAAGTGTTATGTTGATTAAGTCAGAGAATTACACTGAAAGTAATTTTTTCCAAATGTAAGTGACATACTTGTTACCCCACCTGTCAACATAAGCATACCTTACCAATACTAAGTCCATCACATATCTTATAATCTACTTTTCATGACACATATTGAACAGGCAAAATGGAAATAGTGATTTGATTCATGTCATTTTTATATTTTTCATGAATGAATTAGCCATGTGAAAACTGACACAGAACCTTGAGACACCTCCATTAATGAAAGGATACAGGAGAGCAGAGTGGGGAAAAGCGCTTTACAATCCAGCTAATTGGTTCCTGGTAAATCTTTTGTTTTAACAAGGGGCCATTTTGAAGTCATCAGACATGCAGTTCTGATTGCCAAGGACTTTAGACAGACAAATGGCAACAAAAATATAAGAGAAAGGCTCATTTTGCATATTATACCTGTGTTTATTTCCTTGGGAAATGGTACAGCCACCTTGTACACATTCACCATTACTTCTGAAAATTGGTAGGCAGTGGATAAATTGAGAGCCTCTAGGCTTTTTAGGAAGGACAGGCAGGGGAAACAAGGGGGGCAATATTGCCCTCTGTGTCAGCAGCTAGCTGCAGTGCATGGAGCTTCACCTGGGAATGGACGAGGAGCCAACTGAGAGCTTATGGGCTTCATGTTCACATGGAAAAGACAAGGGGAAATGGGTACAAGTAACTTCTAGGGAGATTCCAACTGGACTGAAAAGTGAAATTTTTCATGATGAGAACAATCAACCATTGCAGTAATCTCCCCAGAGAACTGGTAGATTCTCCAACATCGGTTTCTTTTAAGATTCAGTTGGACAGGGTGCTGGGCCATCTGTGCTTTTGTCAAGAATGGTTGGATCAGATGATCCTTGTGGTCTATTACAACTTGGTATTCTATGATTCTATGATTAAAAGGAGGGAAATGACAGGGGACATTATAGTAGGGATCTGTTATTGGCCACCCGACCAGGAACATCAAATGGATGAGGCCCTTTATAGACAGCTAGGAGCAGCCTCACATTCACAAACATGGGTTCTCATGGGGAACTTCAAGCAACCTGGTATCTGTTGGAGGGACAACACAGCAGGGCAGAAGCAATCCAAGATGTTCCTGGAATGTACTGGTGATAACTTATTTCTCCAAGTGACAGAGGAGCCAATGAGGAGGGGCACTATGCTAGAGCTTGTTCTCACCAACAAAGAGGGGCTCGTGGGGAATGTGAAGGTCAAGGGCAACCTTGGCTGCAGTGACCATGAAATGGTGGAGTTCAAGATCCTTAGGGCAGCAAGGAAGGCACACATCAAGCTCACTACCCTGGACTGCAGGAGAGCAGACTTAGGCTTCTTCAGGGATCTGCGTGGTAGAGTAACATGGGATAAAATCCTGGAGGGAAGATGAGCCCAAGAAAGCTGGTTAATATTCAAGAATCACTATGTCAAAGCTTAGGAGTGATGCTTCTCAACAAAGAGGAAGTCAGGCAAAAACACCAGGGGGCCTGCATGCATGAACAAACAGCTCCTGGACAAATTCAAGCACAAAAAGGAAGATGTAAGCAAGCACAGGTAGCCTGGGTGAAATACAGAGAGATTGTCTGAGCAGCCAGGGGTCATTGATGAGTATTCATTGATGAGAAGTTCAGCCACCGTCCCTGGAGGTGTTTGAAAGATGCATGTATTAGGTTCCTAGTAACATGATTTAGAGGTGGACTTGACAGTATTAGGTTAACGATTAGACTCAATTATCTTAAAGGTCTTTTCCAACTAAAATGATTCTATGATTCTATGATTCTATGATTCTATGATTCTATCATTCTATCATTCTGTTATTCTATTATGCTATGACCTGGCAATGTGCTCTTGCAGCCCAGAAAGCCAACTGTATCCCAGGCTGAATCAAAAGAAGCGTGACCAAGTCAAGAGAAGCGATGCTGCACCTCTGCTCTGCTCTGTTGAGACCCCACCAGCAGTACTCCTTTCAGCTCTGGAACCTCCAGCATAAGAAGAACATGGACCTGTAGGAGCAAGTCCAGAGGAGGGCCATGAAGATGATCGGAAGACTGGAGCACCTCTCCAATGAGGACAGGTTGTTCAGCCTGGTGAAGAGAAAGCTCCAGGGAGACCTCATAACAGCCTTCTAGTACCTAAAGGGAATCTACAAGTAAGCTGGAGAAGGACTTCTTACAAGGGCATATAGTGATAGGACAAGGGGTAAGGGTTTTAAACTGAAAGAGGTTAGATTTTGATCATATATAAAGAAGAAATTCTTCACCATGAGGGTGGTGAGTCACTAGAACAGGTTGCCCAGAGAAGCTGTGGATCTTCCATCTCTGGGAGTGTTCAAGGACAGGTTGTATGGGGCTTTTAGAAACCTGGTCTAGTGGAAGGGAAGGTGTTCTTACAGGGGGGTTGAAACTAAATGATCTTTAAGGTCCCTTCCATCCGTTTTATAGTTCCATGATTCTACTAAGTATGAGATAAGCATTTAATGGCACAGGTGTTAAGTCAATCTGGGACAACTCTAGGCATATACAAAAGCAGTCTATGGTATCTGGTAAAATGTAATATTAAAAAATAGACAATAATATAGTTTCTAAGGATCTAGGGTTAAGCTGATGCTGCTCAGCTTTTTTCAGGATCACTAGGGGCCTAAGTTCTGCCAAGTCTTTCTTAAGACACATAAGTCCTTTTTTCGATCTGGACCTTAACTTCATTCAGATTTCTCCCAAATCAAATGCATTTATAGCTGCCCATTGAGACATATGACATACTGCATAACTATCAAGTCACGCAAATGGGGATATGCTACATATTTTCCTACTTTGACCTGGAGAGAAGAGAGTAGTGCAAAGTTTACTGCAAATCTATAAAAGCCGCAGACAAAGTGAAGCTTATGTCATGTGCATGCAAGACTCCCAACGGATTTTTCCTTCCTTACACCTCAAAGGTTTAATTTGAGACAATTAATCTATTGCTTCTTTCTAGGAAATTTTTCCTAGAAATTAATTTTTGAATGTTAAAGAAATTAGGTTTATATAAATTTGAAGAATACTGAGCTTAAAATGGTCATACATTTTCAAGTCTGTAATGTGGAACAATAGGTTACTGTTGCTTTGTTACCTTCTATTATAGTAAAGTGGTTTATTTTGCCAGTTCAAGTATCCCTTGCAGTATTTGTTCCCAGAAATGTGCAATATTATAACAGGCCATAGTACAGAGAATGTTCAGAGTTGAAGGTGAATACTTTATTTTCAGAACCAACACTTAACAAAATGTAAGTGTATAGATGTCATAAATTGTTAACATTATAGGGGTTTCAGATTTTCAGCTTTAAATACATTGTTCTTCCTTCTATGAAATCCAGATAAATATTATGCCAATTAGATTTGTCATGAGACAACCGTAATATAAATCTCTTCCTCTCTTCAAACCCTGCTGGAGTGCATCCTTTAAGTCAACTAATTTTTAGTCTCAGCTTAAATAATAAGCATTGTGAATCAAGACTAAAAATAACAATTTCATTCCACCTTTTAAGTGAAATGTTACTTTTAGGATACTTGCCAGACCATTTTTAAGGCTGCCTAAACATATGGAATATGCTCTATCTCTTGCATAGGCTGGACCCACAGTCCGTCATTTTCCACAGCACTCAAACATAATACAGCTGTTCTACATTCCGAGGTGATAGCAGACTGAGAGGTGATCAGGATAATGGCACTGCAGAGTTGAGATGCCATTAAGCTATACAAAGAAGTTAATACCACTTTGAAACAAACATGCAGATTAAATAATAGAATGTACGTAAGGCCCAGATAAATTATTTGTGTAGCAGAAACTACTGAAAATACCACCATGCACTTGAATAAACATCAGATATTTGCTATCTAATTTCTGCCTTATGTATTGTTTATCGGAGTCTCACAATTCTTTCAGCTGCATTACAGTCCATAGTAATTTCTTCCATTGATCATTCTTATGGCACAAAAAGTTTTTTCAATCTCATAGAAATTCTGTTCTGTGCTTTTTTTTTTCACCCACCCTTCCTTGGTAATGAACTGCACAGCAGCCCACTCTCAGCAGCTCTTTTCAGAGGAGAAATATTGATCTTGTCATTACAGCTCCATTTAACTTGTACTTCTCATATATGCATTCGAAAGCTTTACATGAAGTATTATGATTATCAGCCTCTTGAGTGTTACAGTGAAGAAAGAAAGTATCCATATTTGGATGGCCAGTTTATCTTGATTTTACTGACCTATAGCTTTCCTAGATGGACCACTGTACCTTATAGGAGTTCTCTATCCTCTAACTTACTTCTAATACACAAAAACTAATTCCTGGTTTTTTTCTTAAATTACCTAAGAACCAATATTCAAAACTACATACATGTCATCTGATTAAGCACTCCTTGAGATCAGTGATAAAACATTTATTTTGGAATAGAGAGGGAACAAAGTCAGACCAAAGAAAAGCACCCATGGATGTTTTAAACTAATTGTTTTTCAACACACTGTCCTGAAAATGCAGATTATTTCTAAAAACAGGTAAAGTCAGAAAATTCTCTCCTACCCTCTCTTCCACGGTCTGGTCCCCTGCCTTCCCCCCCCAATCCCTCAAACGAAATCCCAAAAAAATCCCCAAAATGTAAAGATAACTGCTTTCTAGGCAATTTCTAAAGCTTCATGAAACCTTCCATTATATACATTATGACAAAGATTACTTCCTTTTAATACCAGTGCATCCCCACACAGTTTCACATCCTTCGTATGTAAGTCTCAATCACAACACATAGCAGCAAAATGACCTACCACAATCTAAAAAGGTTGTCTTTCATGGGATGTTTAGAATATATGTCAGAAATGTTTAATTATGTTGAATATCCAGAATAAACACTGGACTGTACCTTCAAGATAGAAGATAGAGGAGATGAAAGGTCTACTGTAACCAAATGTATAAAGTTTTGTAACAGCCAATCAGTAAATCATGAAATACAAATGTTCATGAACCATGCAGTACAATTATTTTTCAAAGAAATATTTGTGTAAAGTATTACATAGGAGTACTGTTTACACGTATTAATTTTATTTCTACAGGCTATTTACAGATTCTTTTTCTCATGCTGGGGTGTGTTCATTTAAACACCCGTTCCTCACTAAGATGTTTTAAATCAAAGTCTGTGTCAAAGCAAGATTCAGATCTTACTAAATAGCACATGTTTTACTACATTTGCACTCATTTCCATTTCAGTCAGATTAAGGAAGCCCAAGCACACTGCTATTTATAGGGGCATAAATTCAAGAATCTAAAGACTGTGCTCAACTTATTCATGACAGTACCTAAAATGGATCTCTGTGATTTTTGTGGTGGCTAAATGCATAATAGTGGTTCATATGAGGTATTGCCAAAGGATGCAGTTTCCAGCTCCATATATATTCAACGCATATTTAAGAATCTTAATCAGGCTTTAGTCACAATACCTACTGATTTGTTGATAATTCAGTATTTAAAAACAAATAAATCCATTCCTCTCTTGGTGAGTTAAAATATGGGCTAAGGGGAGCATTACAGTTTGCAAAATCACTTTGCTTATCTTCTTCTATAAATTTTAATGGGTCAGATGGGTAGCTGACAAAAAAAGTTCCAGGACATATTCCATGTAATTCATGACACAAGCCTTTGTTCTGTGATTCCTATTTCTTACACAGCCATGCAAAACACTTGTTCCCCTTCTGTCTCTCTGTAAACAGAAACCAGAGCTGTTTGAATCACAGGGTTGTCTTCTATTTCTATAACAAAACTGGAAAAATGAAGAAAGTGAGATATTTGGTTTCATATTAGAAGTTTTCTGTGATTTATGTTTCCATGCACTATATTTTAGGCTCTTGTCTCTTTAAAAAATACAGTAGACCATGAAGTCAAATATTAGCTTGGTCAGTCTTCACATGAAAATACTTTAAAAAAAAAAAACAAACTTAAAGCAAGAATTGCCAAAGGCTTGAACGAGATATTCTGACAATATTTTTTTCCAATGTTTGATATGATTTTATGAATATTTCTGCTTCCAAATATTACAAAGAAAAAAAATGCACTTAGCTCGACTCCCAGAACTTGTAATGTTCATCACGGAAAGGAACAGGCCTAAGTACATAATTAGGTCTTATATCCCCAGGCCATTCCATAGCCATATGCCTGCAACCAGAGTCCCACAGAATGAAGGCTGCACATCACTGTCATTTGACTTTGAGAGCATCACACCAGAAATCATAAAGAAAAAGCAATAGCATTCATTAACTGACTGCACTGTGTCTGTTCCTTGGGTGCATAGATATGCACTAAAAGACCAGACAGTTGGATGAGGCCCAAATATATAATAAAGCAAATTCCTGGAAGAATTTTTTTTTCTTCCGCCTCTTTCTCTTTTTTTCTTCCCCGCCCCCCCCGCCCCCTCCCCGGCCCCTTAATAACTGTTCAGGCTTTTTCTAAAACTGTCATCCTTACATACTAGGATTTCTTCTTTCTAATTTTCATCATCATTCTGATCAAGCGTCTTACAGTCTTTGTCAGACGAAAGCAGAAATAACATTAGACAATAATGTGGAATATAAACAGACATACAGAGACGATCAAGTCAAAAACTTGAGGATGGAAATCTCTAATATAATGCAAAAAATATGTGATTCATTAAGGCTTTGGAGCTTATTCTGGTAGCAGATGCTTAACTAGACAGGAAGGAACAAAAGCACTGGGAGGCCAATGATGAGCAATGAAGGACACAGAAAATCCACCCTGGTTGACTTCAGGCTTTGGCACGTATCAGAAACATTTCACTGTAGGTAATGGAACGGTCTCACTAAAATCTGTGTGAGATCATGTGTTCTCTTTCATATTATCTTCTGCGCTTGTAAAACATACGTAGACCACAAGCCTTGGAAAAACAAAATATTCCATAAAATATTTGCAAATAAATTTTTCAAAGAAATCCATTCATTTATCAGCTGAGAATCTACGAATTTGTTATGATTTGCAAAAGTTCAGTTCATGTTAAAAGAATTCATATTCCCCTAGGAACTAAAATATTCCTTGTCTAGAAGACTGATTGATCAAAATAGTGTATTTAACACAGTGATTTTGAATGAACTGGAAAACCAAGTTTTATAGATTCTCTTTCTTCAGAGCTAAATAGCTTAGATAATTTGAAAAAGAAATAATTTTATTTTTGGCCAGAGAAATGACTGTCCTAAGGAGTGACTAGTTATGGGATTCAGAATAATTACTCTCTGGTATATTACTGAGATGTGACTTTTTTCTCAAATACTTGTCTTTTTGAACAGAGTTCTGTAGGAAGAATTTCCAAATTTTTACGCAATTAGGAGTGTCGTTCTCATGGACACTAAGCCTGCCTGAGTTGGGGGCATAGTTGTAGAACTGCTGTATTTTAGGGTGTTGTGTTTTTGTTGTTGTTTGGTGGTGGTTGTATTTTTTTATTTTGGTTGTTGCTCGTTTGTGGTAGGTTTTGTTTGTTTGCTTGTATAAATATGCTCCAAGCATCAGTGAAGCTGTGGATTATTTTTTTTCCCCTTCAGTATTCAATCTGACTATATTTCAGCAGATTAATGATCAGTGGGCTTGCTCCTTAGTAACAGGATAGCACAATGTAAAAAATGTACCTTAGAATATTAAACAATTTCTGTATTAGATCTAAAGCTGACTTCACTTTGAAAAAATGCATGTTTGCCTTTGACTTCAACAGATGCTTTCTAGCTCTAGCAATGTTCTTGTGGATACACACCCAACAATCTAATAAACCACACAAATGCATTACTACCTACAACAATTTCATGTCTTCCTACTTCAGACCACATATATAATTTATAAAGGAATTAAGTTAATTACAGACATTAGGCTCATGTTTCACATGTCAAATACCTCATAATTTAATTTAGAAGAAATCAGCAGTGCTGACGACTGCATAGGTAGGAAAAGGAACTGGGGTGCACGACATGGTGTAGCAGGAACTGGCACAAGTCCTATGTTTTTCACTTGTTATGTGTTTGAGTTTTTCCATTAATTTTGCATGTCAGATCAGTAATTTTCTGTCAGAAAGGAACATCTTCAGGATGCGCATGATCACTGACATCGGACAGACAGATTGAGTTGACAGTGGCATCCCACTGGAAGTCTTCTACTTTTCATTTGTAATCATGAAATCACATTCAACAGTTCATTAAACAGAGGCAAACTTAACTTAAAGCTGTTAATAAGAAATTATGTGTCTTTGTGCATACAGAGGCATGCCTTTAAAGTGTAAATGGAACTTAAAGAAAAAGATACATGATTGTGGTTATTGCATAATATGTTTATTTTTAGATAGTTTGTTTTAGCATAGAAACAATTACTAGTGGAATGCTTCTTTTGTTAGAGAGAACAGCAAAAAATACATTTACAATGCATATGTTTGTAGCATGATGTAGTATTATACAGTGTTTTTCATTTCTACTTTAAATAGGTTTCCTTCAAATTTGTGTCATGCTTTTACCAGAGACATTTGGTCATTGTAAACCCTTCAGATATTATTTATAAATATTCATATGCAAATGTTCATTATGAGGTAAAAAAACTCTATTTCTCTAGTTCTGAATATGATGTGACATTACTGTTAATATAAGCGGTAAAATAGTAAACAAAATGTAATGCAGGAAAAATTTCAGATGTAATATCTCAATGAAGCTTGCAGTGGCACTGTCATTTTTGCATATTTACATTATCCAAATTGTTTGAAAATAGTATGAAACAGAGCTAAATTTAATTTAATTATCTCTTAATTTCTCAGGAAGCTCATTGAACACCCAATTCATCTTACTGAAGTTCTGTGTCTGCTTCCCATTCTCTATCCACTTCAAATGTTGAAGATTCCCCATACCAGATGTATCAAAATGAATTCATCTCACATTTAATTCTGGAAGAAATATAATTTCACCTGAATTTTGTTGTGATGTAGATTCCCAAGCTACCTGACCTGATCAAAACCCAGCTCTTCCATCAATATGAACTACAGTGCCTCTGTTAACTTGAGTGCAACAAAGCAGGGGCCTGGAGACCTCCCTACTGTCTAGTACTGCGAAGACTGATTTCTTGTTAGCTGCTACCCTCTTGCTAACTTACTAGGAGATAAATGAGAGTGTATGAAAAGCAATGAAAAATCTTTATTCTTTTGCAATGTTTGAAGCCCTGTTATTCACACAGTCGCCTTTGCAGATTAAAGCGTGAATTGTATGTAAAAATGTTTTCTGTCTTCCCAGTGAGTATTTTCTCTGTTAGCAGGTATAAAGTGAACACATGTTCTACTTTTACGCCGATGTACTGATTTTTCTTAGGATTTTGTTCCTTGGAATTTGGTGACATCAGCAGGAGGAGCTGAAGAGGGCTAGACAGGACATAGGAACAAAGCTGTGTCTTCTTTCCAGGGCTGCCAAAGAGAACTGCACTTCTTTTCCATTTCTCCAGTCCTCCTCTGGTTTGATGTGAAAGAGTAGTCTCAGGAGAGTGTGATTTGACAGCATTGCCATAAATGACACAGAGCATAAGTTTCTTTCCTGTGTGCTCCTAACATCACAGCATCTTCCTTTCTGTGTTCCAGGTTTCATAGCTGTGTTGAGTGTAAAAGGAGTGCATTGAAAATTAAAAACAAAACATAAAAAAACAAATGCTTAAAATGTAATGCCTGTGAAAAAAAAAAGTTGAAACCAGACCAAATAAAACTGAGAGTGATAATTTAGGCAAAAGAAAAAAAAATCCTCACTTTATCTCTGAAGACTAACACTTAAGTTCCAGATTACATATATGTTTTGCTGATAGGCTTTAGAGACACAAAGGAATTATTGTTTTAAATTCTGCTGACTGCAAACTGTTTCATATATGACATACAGAGCAAGATCAGCAAGTTTTGACCTTGTAATATTAAATTAGTTGTCATGTCCAGATCTGGTCACAGAGAATATGCCTATCATGCACTGTTTTGTCCCTTAAGTAGTAAAGTCCATTTCTGCTTTTTCTTTTGACTCAGTAGAGGATCTGTGTTTTCATGTTAGAATCTTGTACTCTACATCACCTGAGCTGCTAACAGACAATGAGTTTAAATATCAGCTGGCCATGCATGCATGACATCCTTCCTTCCATTTGAACCAAGTTTGTAAGTGGTGACCAGTCATAAATGTGATGGCAGTATCTCAGTGCTGTCAAGACCTGCTTTACACTAAAACAATATTTTCGCTGTCTTCTGGTGAATTATTTTCTTCCTCTGCGAGTGGTAGAAAAGAGAAGGTGGCCTTCACTATCTCTCAGGCATAGAAAACTTCTACTACTTTCATCCTACTAAAGAGACATTCTAACTTCAACTCTTCCAAAACACTTGGGTCTCTGATTTCCTAACTACTTAGGTGTTGTGAAACCTCTACAATAGCTGAACAAGTGAGGCCGTAAACTGAGAGGATAGGATTTACAGAGGCATCCAAAATCCTTAAATCTAGCATGGGGAAAGTGGGACCAATGCTGCGATTCACAGCAGCAGTGAGGATCAACACTAGGGCAACAACAGCATGGGGGAGGAGAAGTAATATCATGGAATTCCTTGCAGGACTGAGGTACTTACCTCCAGGTTGACTCTCTGCCCATTTTTCTGTTAATAAAGGTACATTTGTTTGCCATGGGTTTAGTTCCTGACACTCACTCCAAATTTTATGCCTTTATCCTGAGGAAGCATATAATTTACATAGTTCCCATGATGTGGCAAGTACCTTGGCCACCATGGGACAAGGAGCTGCAGTAGCATGGCTACTCTACAAGGGAAGGTGAGCCCGGAACTGAGCCGCAACAAGATAAGTGGGGCAGAGGCCCTCAGACAAAGGCCCTGTTCCATAGTACACAAGCAAGAGGAGCAGAGCAGATCTGATGAGAGTAACCATGAATAGCCAATGGACCCGATCACCAGATAAGTCTGTGGTGGTGGAGCAGGTCTGTGGTGATGGGAAGGCAAGTCAAACAACATGTCAGTATGGCATGAGGCTGGGCACAGGTGATAGCATGGGCAAGAACTATGAGTCAAGTCTGAACCCAAATGCAGCTTCTGCTCCCAGGGGAGGCCCCAGTGAGGCTTCTCCCAGCTCTTTCTCCCACAGCTCTTTCCCAGCAGCCAGACCCAAGGTTACAGCCACACTGTGCCAGAGCTGGTCTTGAGCACCCACAGACAAAGTGCTGGAAGTGGGAAGAGCCTGTAGAACCTGTTCATGCACTCAGGTGTTTTGGAATGACCTGATATATGTGAGCACTACTCATTCCGTTCTGCCCCTACGCAGCTAAAACCTACATTTTTTAAAAAAATCATGGGACGAGGAGAAAAACAACCTGATCCTAACACTGTAAGCTTGAGGCACTCAGGGAACAATGCCTGGAGGTGCAGTTCCAGTTTGTCGTAGGACAATTTACGGCTTTTATATGGCCAGTCAGTGGAGAAACGTAAAAGTTAATCAAGGATTTGAAACACACACTGCCTTCCCTGTATGAGCTGGGTTCCAAGGAAAAGACCATTAATAGCCCTAACCGCTAAAGTTTGGTATGAAAAGTCTAAGCATTGTCATGTCTACCCATGCTGGTTTGCACTCAGAAGAGGAAGAGGACTGGAACCCTCCATCACTAACAGAGCAGACATCGAAAGGGCCAGCTAACAACATGTTGGCCCTACAGGCATAGAACACCTGAGCAGCTCAGTAAGGGTCTTCCTGGATCATCCTCCTCAAGTTAAGCAACTAAATTCTGCCTGACACTTAGTCGAGTTGCAGGTCTTCTTGAGAAACTTACTGTGGACTCAAACACATGTAAATCTCTCAGTGTCCTTGGTCATTTAACACTTGGGACAATTCTGTTTCACTGAGTGGGGGGCAGGTCCCCATCTACTCAGCAAGGATGGCACTGGAGCTGACTGCTGTTTAAGTCTAATTCTTCTTTCAGACCTTTAACTAGCAATTAAGTAAAATATTTAAATCTGATGTGTTCATCTATTTGGTTTGGGCCTGCCTTCACATTTCAATCCTTTCTTCTATTTAAGTTAACCTGCAAAGTAATAATCATGTTTCTTATTTCCAAGTATTGTTTTCTTTTGATTTCTCACATGACTGCTTGTACTTACATCTTCTGTGGGTAACAGCATTGATCCACTTTGTTTCAGGTCTGACTGCAGATCTATATGACAGACTATCTTTCCTTGAAAAAACAGTCTGCGAATTGACAGACAGGGGAAAAAGGTGACATGTTTACTGACCTATTGACTTTTAAAACACCAAACAACTTTATGTGTAATTGTTCAGATAGCATATCACTACCTAGTCTAAAAAAAATCTTTCTTAAGGTTCTTTTGTACCAAAGAATAAATACTTTCATTAACATACTCTCAGACAAACCATCAGAATGAAGGTAAATTCAGTGCCAAGAAATAACTTTATTATAATTACTAAACACACCATGAAGATGCAGTTTAAAGTAAAAACACCTGACTCTTAAGCCAGACTAAATTTTTTAGCAATGGAACATTGGATTTATTTTTTTTTTCAAAATGTTCAGAAAAGTTCTTACCTGAACAGCCTTCAATCTTTTAAGTGTCCAATAAGTGCAGAATCTTTTTCTTCCCTAAATTGCTTTGTTTCTAAAGGCTATTCTGAAGCTTAGCTCATTAGGAATTTGATCATAGATTACTGGAAAGCCTCTTCTATGTTCTCTGTGGTACTTCAGTTTGGTGATATGATTCAAAACAATTCTTATTCTGGAAAGATCAATTATTCCCATTAAAGATTTCTCATGCCTTCACACCTCGCTCTAGGAGTCATCAATTCATTACTATTGCAAGACTGGAGGATGCTTTTGTTTTGCTTCACTAAATGTTAACACCAAACCACCAAATTGATTTCTTGAAGGCAAATATAAAAATCACATGCCATGAGCAAATTATTCAGTTAACAGCCTTTTGCAAGACTAATTTGGAAAGAATACAGATTTTAGGGATGAATCCATGTGTCCATGGAATGTTTTATTCAATATAGAAAGCCAACATATATGTCTATACATTAAAGATTTATCCCTAATGTAAACATGGGAATTCTAAAGGTTTTTTCTGTAGATTTTGTTTATATACAGGGACATATTTTGTGAGAAGAAGACCCTAAAAAGACCCTCTAGCCTCAACTGTAAAAAAAATAAAATAACAGACATATATTCTGTATTTGGATATATTCCATGGATGTTGTGCTTTAATTTGTGACATTCATTTCCAGTGCTTAAAATTAATTAGTCACAGATTTTAACTAAATAAGTTAGTTGCTACTCATGATTTGCAAAAGTCTGGGCCACCCAAAATACTTATTGATGGCAATTAGAGATGGAAAATGCATGCTAAAGAATTTCTTTATTTAAATTAAATATAATATTTAATCAAATCCATCTTTACATAGGAAAATAACCATGCATAAATAATTGTGTAATTTAAGATTACTAGGAAGCTCATATGCTGCTGTTCTTATATTTTATATATACTTTGAGTGTGTGCATGTGCATGGAAATATACTGTGCACATTTCTTTCACTATTTTTATGCATACAAGTTAAAAATTTTATATTAATTGTACATTCGTCCATCAGGAGCAGTTTAGGCTTTGAACTCGATGGATAATCTGGAAAGGCTCTCAATATTATTTTCATGATTATTCTTTTTGATGTTTTTGATGTTACTGTTATCAAACATGTGCTTCTCAAAATGCACTGCATGGCAAGACTAGTTTCTGAAAATGACTTTCTTCGACTAGAATTAGAAAAATCAAGGATGTTCACAAAATGGAAGCAGTCACAGGCAAAGACCAAAAGGGGTTTTGGAACCTTAGAAAATAGTACTGATAATGGGAACTCTTTATACTGGCCTCCCATCACTCTTACAAGTGCTGATATAGCAGGAAATTGAAAGGGTCCTGGAGAGAAGAGTGGCACCCGTCCACTTGAGGGCCTACTTCATAGTGCTGCATGGTCCATGTATTCCTAGCTACAAACACACCTCCCCATGGCTACAAGTGAGCCATTACAACTGCAGTGATGCTGAAATCACTAGCCAAGCCAGTTGATGAACAAACTAGTAGTTTCTGAAAAATGACGGGTCTCTCATGAACACAGCACTTTTCCTGCCATCATACTCTACTATGTTTTCAATTTCTGTCAGTATTACTAACTGTTCTATTCCTATAGAAAAATTAATCATATTAATTACATGACAAACAAAGGTCTAAAGCAGCACAAAGGAGTGATTCACAGTGTCCCTTTCATTTTTCTCTTTGTTCTATCCAGCCAACTTCCACAATGCAGAAATTATTAAATATAGCACTTCTATACTGCTATCTGTAAGGATAGTAATTACTATGTGTTTGGCTTCTATATTCCTATCTACATTGCTTTGATTTATAGCCTATTAGCCTATGATTTGGTTCAAGAATACCCTCAGGAAGCATAATGGCACTTTTAAATCTGTACTGGTTGTTTGCTCATCAAGCTGCCTGTTGTCTATGAAGAACTGTTCATGGAATCAGGCTTCAAACAAGTCAAGGTGCAGAACTCTGCAAGCAGATACCCTGAAATGACTCAATGCATGATCAAGAATGTTATCTTAGAGCTGATTTTTCAAAAAGCCTGAACAGGTGGTATAAATTTTTAGCAAGCCCTAGAATCCAGAGTCAGATCATTAAGTTTTAATGTGTATTAACTCATTAATACAATCTCTGAATACAATCTCAGAACACGAAAAAGAAACCATTGGATAGAATAGCAGTTAACGACGTGTTGCCAAGATATCAAGGTTTCTGTTGTTTGAGCCCTTGTGGTCTCTGATGTCTTGGAATAATTTCTGTTGATCTTGAACCTGAAATTTGAAGTGGTTGGCAGCTGGAAAGAACCTCACAGTTTTGTTTGGTTTATGGTGTTCTGCCCCAGGCAAAATGCTTTCATACTGACAAGACTCCACTTTACAAGATATATTACACTAAAATATGTTTGGCAAGTTTTGTAAACAGAAAAAAAGGCACTTGCCAGAGATGAGAGGAAGAAAATCCATCATTAAAAGGAAAAAGGATACAGTATCCTGTGATGGGGAAGAACAACCATGCATATATTACATAGAATAGATGCTAAAATTAAGCACTGGCAGGGTAGGTATCTACAACAGAAAGAAAGATGCCCTTATAAGGAGTGAATAATTTCTTCCTAAAATGGACAACTGAAAGTCATGAGAGTAATCTTCCTATAGACAGTGAAGGCAGTTTAGGCAATATGGAAAGATGTAGATATTTACATTTTCAGCTGTATATGTGTACAGCTAAATGAGAGGAATCCCATCCACAGGATGACATTAAGTTTGACACCTGTTACCTAGACCAATAAACACAGATACATCACACTGAACACAAAAGATACATGAAATTGTAAGAAGTAGAAAAGTATGAGTATTATATGAGCTAGGACAGATTTGCGGGCTCAAGGCAGATGGGATAACCACAGTGTTCCTTGTTCAATAAAAACCACAAGTAAAAATCTAGAGACTGGAACTGATATTTTCAAAGGAGCTTCAAGGCTCCTTGTAGATTCCCAGATTTTATGGCTGTGTTATAGGAAGGCATGTCTAATCCTACCTTACCAGTAATGGAAGTTGGTACCAAAGTACCCTAGCATGACATTTTCAAAGGAGCTCAAGTCAGTATAGTAGCAAAGAGCAGGAAAAGGCAGAAGCATTCTACCACAATTTTTTAAGAGGCGTTTCCTAGAAAAATTGCCTTTGCACAAAGACTGAACCAAAGCCTACTCCTATCAGTTGTGTGGGGGTACTTGTAATTATAGTTTCAGTTTCACAGAAGTGAAAGACTTGAGTATCTCTAAGTGTATTTCTTCACATAAATGAAATATTCATTTTCAACAAAATATATCTAGGCACAGATTCAACTGAGTGTTTTAGCATGGCTACCAGGCATTTGCATGCCTAAAATACATCTTTATGGAAAATGTCAAAGGATTTAGGACTGCAAACACTCTGTTGGCCTCTAGTCCTCACACGTTGCATTATAAGTGTAATATGTAAACCACTTTAACTACATGCAGCATGAAGGTTAACCTACGTAGTTTGAAAGAGAAACAAGACTGCAAATCCTGCTTATTCTGCTTCAGGAACGGTCAGCTTCCTGAGAGCCCTCACATCTCTGAGATTGGTGCAATCCAGTGTTCTATGAAAGCAAAATATTTACTCTTCCAAAGTGGTGCTTAAACCCAAGATACTACTGCCAGAATTTTACAATATTTAGGAACAGTTTAATTCAAAGGCAGGATTTTGTTGTTGTTGTTGGGTTTTTTTGTTTGTTTAGTTTATGTGATTTCCAACCAATGGGAGAAATCTCTGCAGGGGACAAGGAAGACAATACCTCCAAGAATTTGATTTCTTGAAAAAAGAGTATGTTGCATTAAGGTTACGGAAATCAAGAGCTGCATTAGAAATCCTAAAGCTTAATGCATCTGAATTTGTCTTCTTTCATTCTACCCTTCACTCAGCTTTCCACTGGCACATACTACAGATATTTAGCTTACATCTAAGAGTTAATATTCAGGGGGTAGGGAGAAGGAAATCCATTCACGAGGCTACAGATTCAAGCCTGAAATTTCATGACATGCAGTCATCTTGTCAGAGACTGCTGACTCAATTTTTAAAGCATGCAGACAGTCTGTGGGCTTTCTGGCTCTCACTTATATACGTATTTCTGAGTGAAGTCAATCCTTAGAGATTTTCATGAGTCACTCCCATCTAAATATTCTTCCTTGATACTAGGGTGATTCATAAGCAAGGAATCAGGACTTCAGTTTCTTAAAGTTGATCTATGTGTCTGCTAGGCCTTTAGTTTAAAAAAGCTACTTTAAGTCAGTGCATAAAAACCTTACCAAATAATTAGAAACAGTTTTGCCTCAGAGCTGTAACTGCTGGCCAATCTAATCTATAGGTTACTCAAAAGAGCTTTGAATCACCACCTCGTTGGTTCTACTTTGTATGATTTTAAAACTGCTTTTATAAGAATATATCTGCATAGACATACACAACTGCTAAAAAAAAAATAAATAGAACATTACTAAGCGACTAATACTGCATCTCATGTTCCAAGACTTTTCTGAATCTATTACCATCAGAATTCTGCAACATCAAGCTATTCTTTTTGCATGTCCTCACTCCCATTATGATGACATGTAAAGTTGCGTCATCTTTTCAAACCCTATTTTTTTCAAGTTCCAAGGAGAATTTGACACACAGAATGGAATTGCCTACTGACTTGTATTTTTAGAATGTCTGTGAACAGTAATATATAAACCTCTGTAAAAAAATATATTCCTTCCAGCTTTAAATTGGGCACTTGCAGATGTTCTGTGAATGGAATATGCAGATGTATGATTTGAAAGATCATCCTACACTTACGGCTTCTCCTATCATTTGTTTTTTGTCCTGTAGAATTTAGAAAAAGTCTTGCTGACATTCCATCAAACAGCAGGACAGTTAAAGTTGTTGTGGTGCATTTTATTAACAGCGCAACTAGTATGGTAAAAGACCTTATGTCCTCTAGGTTTTGTAACATAAACCTGCATTTGGGGATCCCTGACTGTTGCAGACTATGTCTAAAAGATCCATAGAAGGTCACTAAGTAACAATCTCCGTGTCAGTATGTTTAGATATGCTTTAGAAGGAGGACAGCGTAGGTGTCTATAAATTTAATGTAGCCAGAACCCAATAAAAGTTCAAAGTCCACATGGTAACAATATATACACAGAGCTGCATATTACTGTTTTTATTGGTATGTAAATGGATGGTAACTGAGGAGAAGAAAACCCAGAGACAGCTGTCAGAGTGGGGAACACAAGGAGAAGATGTTCAGGCCACCATGGACCAGTGGCCATATCCATGAAAGGACAAATGGAAGGACTGTGTATCTAAGTCATGTACATCTGTGCAGGTAGAAATGCTTCAGCTGGAAGGGAAAATTACCCCATCCAGTATTAAGGGCTACAGTTGCTAGAGTACTTATTCATGAATGGTGCTGTAGTGTACCATGCAAGACAGACACAACTTAAGTCTGCATACCACCTGTCTACTGTAAAAGGTACCTCAGTTAACAGCAAGATTTACTGTGTATATACAGCTCTACACTTCTGTTAGCTCAGTCTTATCTTTCCTAGGAAGACAATTAGTATAAGGTCTTCCAAAGCTTTCCACAAAGTTTCAACAGATCTTTAATGCTACTATTAACAGACTGTTTCTTGACTTGAAAAAAAAATATTTGCTGCTTTCCAAAAGCACTCTCTCTTGTTTTGCTAGAGTTCTTTTGATCTATGTATTTCATTTCCAGTTCAGTAAACCAAAGCCAAAGATTTCAGAGGAGATAGCAATGTCCCCACAATCTGCAGGTTCTATTTACTAAATAAGGAACAAAGAGCAGAGGAAGGTTTGCCAAAGCCAGCTCTGCCTGGGTTCTGATCCTAATTGAATTCATAAGCCTTAAGGCAACTCCTTCAGTTATAGAGACAAAGTCTTGAAGCATCAATCTGAAATACTATTTCTGATCTCAATAGAAGATTACAGGTACTGAGTTCAGAATCAAGAAGTCCATAGAGCAATTTTTGGACAAAATGCACAGTGACTGCTTTGAACTCCAGCCTAAAGCATTCACCTGGAAACGAAGGGAAAGTGTGACACTTTTTATCTTACAAATTTTGAGGGATTTAATTGGGTACAACTAGGTGTGGATTCTGCAAAGCAGAGTGTTATCTCTATTACAGCCTTCTGTTATCTTTTTAGAGTTTCACTGTGCTGCTGACAGGATATATAATCTATTAGAAATAATGTTTTCTTATTGTGCAGCAACGTTTGGAATTCTTAAATTAAGCAGACATTTATAAGATAACTGCCTAAACTGGGGCTGAAGTGAAATTTAGAAGTGGTAATCCAAGCATTAGATTCTCTAACATCACAGATACTATTTTTTATCCGGTAAAATTCCTCAAAGCTCTCTCAGTCAGTCAGTATTGTGCTCAAGCCCTCACTGGGTGTTCTGTTCAGGTCCTCTTTCATTTATAACCCCTGAAAGGTGCAGACCAGTAAGCAAAATTTACCTCCACCTCTTTACAAACATCTAATCCGCAGAAAGACATTAAGTATAGCAATTTCACAGCTGTTAGACTAACTCTCTCCAGTTGCAGAAGGCTTGGGTTCAATAGTCTCCTATGCCTGTGAGACCACCAGAGTTACAGTTCACAGAATCATAGAATCATTTAGGCTGGAAATTATCCAGCCATTTAGTCCAATTGTCCATTTAGTCCAATTGTAAACCTAACACGGCTGAGTCCACCACTAAACCATGTCCCTAGGCAAGACATCTACATGTCTTTTGAATAGCTTCAGGGATCACAGAATTATAGAATGTTAGGGATTGGAAGGGACCTAAAAAGATCACTTGGTCCAATCTCCCTCCCAGAGCAGGAACACCTAGAGGAGGTTACACAGGAATTTGTCCAGGCAGGTTTTGAATGTCTCCAGAGAAGGAGATTCCACAACCTCCCTGGGCAGCCTGTTCCAGTGTTCTGTCACCCTCACTGTGAAGAAATTTCTTCTCATATTTAAGTGGAACCTCCTGTGTTCCAGTTTGTATCCATTGCCCCTTGGCCTATCATTGGTTGTCACTGAGAAGAGCCTGGTTCCATCCTCATGACATTCACCCTTTTCATACATATAAAAATTCATGAGGTCACCCCTCAGTCTCCTCTTCTCCAAGCTAAAAATACCCAGCTCCCTCAGCCTTTCCTCGTAAGGGAGATGTTCCTCTCCCTTAATCATCTTTGTTGCCCTGCACTGGACTCTCTCCAGCAGTTCCCCGTCCTTCTTGACCTGAGGGGCCCAGAACTGGACACAATATTCCAGGTGTGGTCTCACCAGGACAGAGTAGAGGGGAAGGAGAACCTCTCTTGACCTACTAACCACCACCCTTCTAATACACCCCAGGATTACATTGGCCTTCTTGGCCACAAGGGCACAGTGCTGGCTCATGGTCATCCTGCTGTCCACCAGGAGCCCCAGGTCCCTTTCCCCTACACTGCTCTCTAATAGGTCATTCCCCAACTTATACTGGAACCTGGGATTGTCCACACTTCCTCAGTTTAGCTGGGAGTATGCTGTAGGAGACTGTGTCAAATGCTTTACTGAAATCAAGATAGACCACATCCACTGCTTTGCCATCATCTATGCACCTGGTTATGTCTTCAGAAAAGGCTATGAGGTTGGTTAAGCATGACTTCCCCTTGGTGAAGCCAGGTTGATTGCCCCTAATGACTCTCTTATCCTTGATATGCCTTGAGATGGCACCTAGGATAAGTTGTTCCATCACTTTTCCAGGGATGAGGCTGACCAGTGTATAATTACCCGTCTTTCCTTCAGTCCCCAAGCACCTCTCCCATTTCCCACAACTTGGCAAAGATGATGGAGAGTGGCCTAGCAATGATCTCAGCCAGCTCCCTCAGCACCCATGGGTACATCCCATCTGGCCCCATGGATTTATGGATGTCCAGATTGCTTTATTGCTCCATAACCCAGTCCTCATCAACCGAGGCAAACTCCTCCATTGTCCTGCCTTCCTCTGGGGTCTCAGCGACACGGGGCTCCTCAGGACAGCCTCCAGCAGAGTAGACAGAAACAAAGAAGGCATTCAGTAACTCTGCCTTCTCTGTATCTTCTGTCACCAGGGCACCCATCTCATTCATCAGTGGGCCTACATTGCCTCTGGTGTTTAGTTTTATCTGCCATATATTTGAAGAAGCTCTTTCTGTTGTCCTTGACCCCTCTCACCAGGTTTAATTCTAAAGGAGTCCTTAGCTTTCCTAGTTGCCTCCCTACATTGTCTGACAACAGCCTTATAGTCTTCCCAAGTGGCCAGTCCATCCTTCCATGATCTGTAAACTCTTATTTTCCACTTGACTTTGCCCAGCAGTTCACTGTTTAAACAAGCAAGTGTCCTGGCTCCTTTCCTTGACTTCCTACATGTCAGGATGTTCTGATCTTCACCTTGGAAGAAGCAGTCCCTGAATGCTAACCAACTATCTTGGGTCCCTTTGCCTTTAAGTACCCTTTCCTACGGGATTTCGCCTAGAAATTACTAGGATGGTGATGCAAAACACTTCCCCGAGCAGCCTATTCCAGTGTTTGATAACCCTTTCAGTGATGAAATTTTTTCCTTATATCCAATCTAAACTTGGTGCAACTTGAGGCCTTTTCCTCTTGACCTATCACTTGCTACTTGGGAGAAGAGACTAACACCCTCCATGCTACAACCTCATTTCAGATAGTTGTAGACAGCGATAAGGTCTCCCCTCAGCCTCCCTTTCTGTAGGTTAAACAGCCCCAGTTCCCTCAGCTGCTCCTCATCAGACTTGTGCTCCAGGTCCCTCACCAGCTTTGTTGCTCTTCTTTAGACGTCATTGCTCTTCTTTCTCACCTTCTAGAAATGAAAAGTACCAGAAAAGTAACAATACACAATTGAAGAAGATCAAATACCAAGTCATTAGAAACAGGTCCTGTCAGCCACTTCTTACCTGAGCAGTAGTCCTTGTGTGTATGTTGTACCATTTCTTATGAAAGCAGTATTTGATTAAAGTAAGATACCTGAAGGGAAGTTATAGTCAGGTGGGAACTGGTCTCTTCTCCCAGGCAGTTAGCAATAGGACAAGGGGACATGGGCTTAAACTCTGCCAGGGGAAGTTTAGGCTGGATATTAGGAAGAAGTTCTTTACGGAAAGAGTGATCAGGCATTGGAATGGCCTGCCTAGGGAGGTGGTGGACTCACCGTCCCTGGAGGTTTTTAAACTGAGATTGGACATGGCTCTTAGTGCCATGATCTAGTAAATGGGCTGAAGTTGGACCAAGGGTTGGACTTGATGATCTCTGAGGTCTTTTCCAACCTAGCCAATTCTGTGTGATTCTGTGTGATTCTGTGTGAGACCTGCTTGCGGGAGAGGTTTTTTTTCCAGATAATGTAACTATTCAGACCACTTTCTCAAAGAAACAAGGTTAAGGCAATCATCCCATTTTAACATGTGAGTGTGCCTCTCACAGTTCCCACAAGTTTCATGAGCAGAGACAACTGTATAGGAAAGCACTACGTATAAACTGGGAGAGAGAAGGGTGTAACTGAGGGTCTCTCCTTGTCCTACACCGATCACAGGGATCTGAAGACCTCCAAACAGTTTTATTCCTGAGTGCTGACAGTATTAGAAAACCAAAAAGCCAAGCACTGCACAAAAATATATAACAAGCTAAGATTCAGTAATTCTACTGCTCATGTAGAGGCTTGTTAATCCTTTTTTCTAGAGTGCTTTACAAACTAAGGAAATTAAATACAACCAAATTGTCATTAATATAGTCCTTGGCTAACATTTGCATTAACAGTATTTAAAGAAACAAGAGGAGCAATGAACATTAGCTAATAATTATGAAGTATGTCTTATTTTCCTAATATAGACAAAATCTAAATAAATCACATTCAATCCTGTACAGAGGCCAGTACAATGCTTTCAGTTCTACAGCAGTCCTAAAGGAGGTCACTTTCAGCCAAACTGAAGCAAGTATATAAAGAGGTAGATTTCTCCACCTGTTTAGGCTTCTTTTGGGATATTAATAATTTGTATGATAATACAGTCTATATCTACATGAGAGGTTACACTCTAAATTTGAGAAGAAACTTCTTCTCAGTGAGGGTGACAGAGCACTGGAACAGGCTGCTCAGGGGTTGTGGAGTCTCCTACTCTGGAGACATTCAAAACCCACCTGGACACATTCCTGTGTAACCTCATCTGGGTGTTCCTGCTTCAGCAGAGGAATTGGACTAGATGATCTTTTCAGGTCCCTTCCAATCCCTAACATTCTGTGATTCTGTGGTAGAAGATATAAGCATTTTGCATCAAAAATATGCTGTCTGGCAGATCTGTTAACTATGAGTCAGCCAGACTACTATCGTAACCCTACATCAACAATGTCTGTCAGGGTTGTCTGTTCGGAAAGACAGTCTTCATGAGAAGTGTAATGCAAGTTTCTCAGACGGTTAAAATCAACAGAGATCCCAGAGATCTCAGAGAATACAGAATTCAAGTTGTAGTTCTGGTCCTCAGCAAATCCAAAACCACCTCTTTCTTTTATGCATGTGCCAGAATTTCAGATCCCACCAATCAAATCAGTATTGGTACATACAATGTTAGAGCTCAGATGCAGTTAGGCTAGTCCACGGTATCACAACAGCAGTTCCACATGCTGTCAGCTAATCCACAATTAGCCAAGAACATCAGTAGGTGAGATAACTACCCAGATTGTCTTCAAACTTCTCAAACCTGCATACAGTAAAACATTTGTGATTTAATTATTCAAATTGTCTCCAAAGTTCTCAAACCTGCATACAGTAAAACATTTGTGATTTCCTCACTCCTGTTGAAATCCATTCTGTTGTCTATTCATACTAAAAGACCATTCATACTTCTCCATCAATAAAGTCAACAGAGCCTGCAAAATTATACAGTTGACCAAGTGTAGGTGCCTATTCTAGATGAAAATTTTTCTCCCTCAGTGAAGTGCTTGCTGAATGTCCATCATCTCCTATGGCAGGTGAGACACATCACATGTAGTGACCTTCACTATAGACGTTTACATACAGGTGTTTGACTTTGAAATATCCCCTTCAAGCCAAGTCAAATGATGTGCTCAGTGTGGCGACAAAAGTGAGAAGCTCCCTTTGGAAACTGAAACTTTTATTGTATCTATCGCATGTATAGGTAGAGAACTGCAAGAGAAGATTGAAATGCTTGGTAGGACAACGGTGATAGTGAGAGAACAGCCAGACTACAGTTATCAGCAGAGGGTTCGTTGGTGTCCTCTGGAAATCTTTGAGGAAATATGAAATGTTGAAGTTGTGCACAGAAGATGGGTAAGAAGTATCACTTAGCAGAATATCGGTGTTCTGCCATGGGGAAGAAAAAACAGACAAGAGAGTGGTGGTTGAAGCTGGTTACCCTGTCATGCATGAGTTGATAAGGATGTAAGGTCAAAGAAAGCATGGACATGTTTTATGTAGTAGTAATGGAGCTGGAACAAAGAGGACGAAGTTATGCACAAGATAGAGCAACCAGGGTATATGACAGTCCACTGCCAGAGATCTTTCTCTGTTCTGTCATTTCTGGATGTGGTACTGGAAAATTAAGATTACGATGCAGGCAGCCTGTGCAAGCAAGAGGAAAAGTGAATCAGACAGTCAGTTACTTCTCACATAGCAAGACAGGATTTCATGTTAGCTCTAACATTCATGCAGTATTATAAAACCACATAGTGCTTTCCAAAGTATTATACTATGACCTATCACAGATGCAGAGCTCATAACCTAACACAAAAATAGAACACTCAGCTAGGATATGCTGTGCAAACGTTATTGCCGAGGCTAATACTGGGAAGAAATGTATTTAAAGGAAGAATCTGTGAAAGAGAAGAGGCTGTCTGGCAGGTCAGAACTGTGATGTTATTGGGTTATTATGACTGACCTCATAGCACAGACACATAAACAAGCGATAGCAGCAAAAGAACTGTTAAGGAAAGGAATTAGACATAGAGCAGAAAGAGGAATAGGGATATAGGATCAAGTTTAGTGCTCATCAATTCCCATGTAGCACAGAGACCTGGGGATTTCTATGGATCAGTGGATATATTATGTAGGACTGGATATGGATTGCATTCTATTTTCTTTTCCTTCCCAGTCTGAGCAGAAGTACAGGTGAGTGATGGCATGAGGGGATTTTAATGAGAAGCTCTTCCATGAAAGCCACATCTATCTTCCTGGCAAGTGATAAGCCAGTGAGAAAGAACCTTGAAATATCTTTATTTTCATGTAATGTAATTGCTCTTATAGTGCAAGAAAGGTGTTGGAACATGAGCCTGTATGACCATCATGACACATGCGTCTCACACCTTGTTCTTGAAAGGCTGTTCTACAGGATATAAATATAGTCTTACTTGACTGTTCTTTTGAGGTGCGATTCCAACAATGCAGGTAGATTTTTTTCTATTTCAGTCTTAACAACTTCGCTACACCCCAAATATTATTTCACGATAAAAATGGGTTGCTAGTGCACAGATCTTACATGACTCAGAGTACTTGACTGCCATCAGATCAGTCATGCTATTGTGTGTGTGGTCGTTTTTTCTAAGCGTTATTCATTTGTCATGAACTTATCTGTCAAGATTTTTTGATAAGGCAAAAATATTGTCAACGCTTTTTAGGTATGCCTTGTTTTCTGTGGATCAATTTCCATTCTGAACAAGTGTCAAATGAAAACCCATGCATTCATTTTTCAAAAGGTATCAACTGGTTTGTGTGCTAAACAGCCCTAAATTTTCCCGATAGCAAGCTACTTTATTTTGATCATTGTTTTCTACAACAGATGCTAGAACATAAGTTGTGAAAACTTTACAGTCTAAACAATCAGGTTGTTTTGCTAAATTGCTTGTAAGAGTTTGGAAACAGGGGATGAAAATGAGCTTTTTAAAGGCAGAAAGTGGGAATAATGAGTATAAAATGATTCACTGGAGAGGAAGAAAATATTTGCTCACAAAGAGGCAGCTATCTATGAAAGATGGGCAGCTGACACAAATCTTTCAAAATTGCATTTTCCCCAACTGAATATTTTGATATTAGAATAAGAATTAACAGGGTAGCTCTTATTATGCTAGAAATTGAAAAAAGATAGGGGAGAGGAATATTTTGTGTGGACTGAGACACCAGCCAGCTGTCATTCCAACTACACTGATCTCTACTGCTGTCTCACATTAGCATATTTGATTTGACCCAAAAGATGGAAACTGTGAACAGACAAGACAAACAGCAAGACCCTGCTTTAACAGGGTAACTCTAGAATATAAATAAAAAGCACAGGTTATACCAAGAAATATTACAAATCCAGCTACCACAGTGCAGATCATTAAAATTCCGCCCTCTAAGTCTCTCCCCAAACTGGAATAATTCTCACAT
Organism: Patagioenas fasciata; assembly: GCF_037038585.1. Classification (NCBI taxonomy): domain Eukaryota; kingdom Metazoa; phylum Chordata; class Aves; order Columbiformes; family Columbidae; genus Patagioenas; species Patagioenas fasciata. The sequence goes on from NC_092520.1 coordinate 28,472,797, forward strand.
GAGCGATTTGAAGACCATATATGGAACCCTGAAGACAGATTCCCAGATGCAATCTCTGAGCCATGAACAAGGACAGTTTCTCTTAAAGTAATTGTAATTCATGGGTTGTACCCTGAGCCATCAGTAAGGACAGTTCAGCAGCTCATTTACAGAATTATTATCAAAGCAATCCAGAAAGATTGGCCATATACCAGGTTGTAAACTGTGGTAGGTCAACTCTTGCTTCAAAACTGGTTTATCCAACCCTGTAAGAAAAACAATAAGATGACTGAACACAGGGCTGCACTAGTCATCCTTACCTGTCAACATAGAAACAGCGGATCTTGTGATCTCTTAATTTGAGAGATTAAATAAATGATTCAGACTCCTTAAGGTCCATATACAACTGGTAAGAATACATCCTTGCAACACCTGCATTCAGCAATGACCATAACCTGTGTGAAGACATCCTGGCCTACCTTACAATAGAAATACAAAACACAACTAAACAGAAAACAACTAGTTGTTTGAAATTAAGAGAGAAACTGTTTTTTTTTTTTTAGTCAAGAGCCAAACTAAAATGTTAAATTCTTTTTCCAAAGGTATTTCTGCCCCTGGTATGTCTCTGTAGCATTCTTCTTCTAAAGCCACCTACACTATACTGTAATTCACATTTTCCCACCTCTTTATGTTCTGCCTCTGAGGGAGGCTCTGCAAGCCATTAGCCAGCAGCTCAACTTAAACTTGCAAATGTTAAATATGCTGAGAAGGCAAGGGTGGGAGGAAGGAAGACGGAAGGAAAACAGCCACACGAGTGATGCTTCATCACAATAATACCTGCTAGCCTTTCTCCTGAAGACTATGCAGTTTCTTTTCTTCTCCTTCTAGCACACCAGCATTTCAAATGCCACTGCATACACCTGGAGACCAGTCAAAGCTGTCAGACCTTAAAGAAAGAGGTGTGTTATCACTGGCCATTTAATGTGCCCTGTGCCACCCAGCTGATCCATTACACTGAAGGAGGGAAGGCAGGAGGGATGGGATTTTGTTTTCTTTAACACCTCAACAGTACCCACTCAGCAAACATAATCCACTCAGCAGTGGTACTATCCCAACTCTTGAGCTGGCCCTAAATGGGGTTTTTCCCTGTAGAGACTGCAGTGACCCTCTTTCCTAAGACCCTGACTCTTATTTTCTGCTCTGGAGAGGTTTTTGGAGGATCACAACCCCATAGCACAACTGAGGTGGCCTTGCTGGAGCTCAGGCAACCTCACTAGCAATGACCTGGATTGCGGAGCAGTGAGTCTGGGTCAAGATCAGGGCCAGAGTCAGTGGTTGGTGTTGGACGCCATCCATTGATAGATCAGCAAGCCCACAGTGTTAAGGTACACCTAGGGTCAAACTCAGGAGCTGAGCCCACTGGTCTGGGTAAGCATTAAAGCAGCAGGAGGCCAAGCACACACACAGCTTCTGCACAACTGGTCCCTGCTTGTGCTGCATTGCCTCAGCTTAAAAGCAGATCCTGAAGGAGGGAAAGGGCACGCCACCATTTCTACCCTGTCCCACAAAGGCAGATGTTGGCGAGGAGTGAACCCTGCCCTCAGTCTGCTCAGCTCCCTAACTCTGCCAGCAATAATCCTAGGAGGAGGATGTGCTCCGAGCCCCAGTACTCACAGTCTGGAGACATAAATCCCCTTCTTTTTGGCTAGCTAATAAGATTACAGTGGATGAAACATCTATCTTCAAATCACTCACAACAGCAGTGTGTACCATTGGTGGGAAGCAGAGACAGAGAGAAAGATGATCACAACATTATTAAAAACGACTGCTTTTTTGTTCTGTTCTTGTCCTTAATTCTTCCGTATTCTGAAAGAGACTATGAAGGTGAATTTGCATAAAGATACACAGCCTCTTCTTTCACTGTTGGAGAGAAGGAACATTGCAGATATTACAAAACTTCCTCGGCTATGCATCCTTCTTCTGACAAGAGATTTGAATGATTTTTCAAGTTAGAAAAATGAATTCAAAGCTTGGTACCCACTAAAATCATCACTAAAATAAACAGAAATCCTGCCATTTGCCCTAGTAAGACTGGGATTTCATCATGTGCAATATATTTGTTGTCCTAGTTACACTGGGTGTGTAAAAAATATTTTATCAGAGATAAAAGGAGAAATTAAACTTTGTCCTACTTTTCCTGCAATAAAAAATAGACAAGACCTTTTGAGAAGTCCTGCTGGACAGAGGATTTAGGAAAAGTTACATACAAAATCCCAAGGTTACTGATCCAAGGGAGGAAGGAGGGAAGGAGGGAGAGAAGGAGGGAGGGAAGGAGGGAGGGAGGGAGGAAGGAAGGAGGGAAGGAAGGAGGGAAGGAAGGAGGGAAGGAAGGAGGGAAGGAAGGAGGGAAGGAGGGAGGGAAGGAGGGAAGGAAGGAGGGAGGGAAGGAAGGAGGGAGGGAGGGAAGGAGGGAAGGAGGGAAGGAGGGAAGGAAGGAGGGAAGGAGGGAAGGAGGGAAGGAGGGAAGGAGGGAAGGAGGGAAGGAGGGAAGGAAGGAAGGAGGGAAGGAGGGAAGGAAGGAAGGAGGGAAGGAGGGAAGGAGGGAAGGAGGGAAGGAGGGAAGGAAGGAAGGAAGGAAGGAAGGAAGGAAGGAAGGAAGGAAGGAAGGAAGGAAGGAAGGAGGGAAGGAAGGAAGGAGGGAAGGAAGGAAGGAAGGAAGGAAGGAAGGAAGGAAGGAAGGAAGGAAGGAAGGAAGGAAGGAAGGAAGGAAGGAAGGAAGGAAGGAAGGAAGGAAAATATACAACGTAGAAATTTCTCTGTCACTCTTATTTTCTCTTCTTTTGCTTCTGTACAGACAAAGCAATGTGGATGACTTATTTTCCAGTCTCTTTTGAGAGGACCTAATTTTTATAGAGGATGTGTTACTAATAGAAATTTTGAAAAGTCTGGTGTTGAGTGATGTGAGGCCAAGAATCTTTATATGGTATGCACATTTCAACATCATGGATGATTATTAAAAATCAAAACTCTGAAGATGCAGGTTTGCTAAACTCTGCTTCTCTGCCTTGCAATATCTTTGTATGGAAACCATTGTTACCATAGCAAAAGCCTGTACTCAAGATAACACTTGCTATCTCCAGATTAAAGCCTAAGAAAAAGTCCAGGTCTCACAACCATTGCACAATATTATTTCTCCACTAGGCTGGGGAAACAGTTGAATATTTATTTAATGGAAGTTTTGATGTCTTATTGTTCTTCTTTGCAAAGATATTTGCAGAGGTTATTGCAGAGGCTATTGCAGAGGTGCATAGCCATCCCAAAGTTTTCCTGCTTTCTCATTAGAGAATACGCAGAATGAGAAGAAAGGAATACAGTTTTATAGACAGTTGATTCCTGCCACTCTTGGAGGCTGAACATATTGTTTCCTGTTTAATATTAACACTGTCAGAGAGTCTTGCAGCAAACAGATTAGTACTTCATAATCTCAGAGCAGCATCTAAAATGTATGATTTTGTCTAACTAATTTCTGCAGAAGCAGGAACATACAGTAATGACATTTCATCTGAAAAAAAACCACATGCCCTCAATTTTCCTTGTAAGCCTTACCAAAGTAGCTTGTTTTCTCATAGCAAGTCCTGGAGTTCCACATGTACGGTCAATTTCTGGGCAACATTAGAGATATCTTTACAAATAAACACCATTACCTTCAGAAAGGAATGATTTTGAGGAAAATATGCTGCACATCAGAGACAGCCTTCTCCTTGCCCTTTTTTCTCTGTGGAAGCATGGTATTGCAGGTTTCTACTCTATTTAGCATACAGCCATATAGATTCCTTCACAGAGTGACTGATGCTCAGTTAAACATCCATCAGCCACTCCCCCTGGAAGAGCAGAGCCTCCTGTGGGAGCAAGAGGGAGTCAAGTCGAGCTGCTCCCACTCTGACAAGCTGAACTGCCACCAGCTGAGCACTCATAATGCACGATACGTGTCTGTGCAGTCCTCTCCTCTGGAAGTGGTGCATATTTCTAGTACGCTTTTCTCTTCAAGCTGCATATCTCAGAGCAAACACTGCATCTAAAATCAAGACAGGATGTGGTAGGAACTGGATGGAAAAACACCTTTTTTAGGGCATACAGTTCTTCTCCATCTCACTTTGGTTTACTTCTGTTGAAATATAAACCCTTAGTGCTTAATTACTTGAAATGCGTCCAACAGGACTGTGGGTTGTAGGACTGGTCTGTCTGTTACCTGACCCCAATGGCTCTTTGTGGGCAATCTCCTTTGTTTCTGTCAGACTCACCGACTAGGCATTAGGAAGCACAAGAGTAAGGATGGATGATCTAAACACGTGTGTCCTGCCCTTATATCATGGCATTTCATGACCAGCCCCTAAATTCCCTAAAGGGAAATATTTATCTACTCTGATTAGAATACAAATATAGATACAATTATTCATCACAAATTTTCAGATGAACAAAAAATTATCAGGCCATTTCTGGAACAAGCAGTTTATCTCTTGGCTGCTTCAGTCCCTGCAAGAGTCCTCACAGCCTGGGTGGAGGGTGTCCTGGAAAGTGAGATGAATCATCATAATTCTGATATCAATACAGAGTCCCTGTCAGTTGCATATCTTTCTTCAGATGGCAGCAGTACGAAAGGAACCCATTTTCCCCTCCTGTTCAACCCCTCCAGCATGCTGTGCCTGTTTCCTTTACCATGGAGTGTTGTTGTGCACACAAAGACTCAGAAATGTGGAATGTTTTTTCCTTTTATAGGCATTTTACAATTGCAGAGCTCAGCTAAACACAATCTTGCCTTAAGAAAGTCTATTCTTTGCCAGAAGTGATGAGGCTGGGCAGAGGACTGCATCTTCATCCAACTTAGAGAGCAAGTGTTTACTGTGGGGTAGATCTTGCCTAGCTGCTAGAGCAACTAAGAATCCGCTTCCCTCAAGCACTCTTTGAGACCTAGGACTGCTGAATATATACAGTTTTGTTTTTGTTTTTGTTTTCCCCTCTCCCTGCTTTCTGCTTAAGTGTTGAATTCTCCTTTTGTGAAATGTGCCCCATTGTCATGTAATTCACGTTCAGAAACAAACTGTGCTGTCATGCACAGGATATGGCAGCTTTAAGAGACCCTGAAATTTAAGGAGCAGTAGCCCTCTTCAAGCCACTAACATTTGGTGGCAATCCTCACACAACCAGGGAAAAGGTACCAGCAGAACTATAACAGAGATCAGTAAATGTGAGGAATAAGTGGGATTTACTCAGCACAAATAAGGGCATGCCATACATAATGCACAACCAGATCAGGACTAACTGCCCGTACCTAAAAAATTGCTCATTTTCTCCAAATGCCATGTCGGAATGGGTATGAAGAGAGATGTGTAAGAGAGAGACAAACAGAGCAATTTGCATTTACAATAGCCAGTTTCACAAACATCACTTTCCAACATGAAAATGAGAACAATTGTTGAAAAGACTTGCAGTTTTTCTGTCTTCACAGATATCCAGTTCCTATTAAGTAATATTTCTAGTAGGGTATCAGTTTTTGCAAGCACAGTGCATTTGAAACAAAAGCACCGGACTTGAATTTGAAATAAAAGCACAGGGCTTGCGGACAAACGACAGGCTTGAATCATGGAAAAAAGTTTCTACATTCATCACAGTCACAGTCTTCAGGGCAAAAAAATGTAAATGAATTATTTCTGTCTTCACTGAGCGATGACAAGTGCTGAGCCTTGTACTTTCTGCACAGACATCTTCTGTATTACTCATTAATGCATTAAAGTTTTTCAGCTCAGCACTGACTTCTGTCCTTCCAAAAAATACCCAATACTGGAGATGCCTCTGGGATTATATCAGCCAGAAAACTGCAACCAAGTAAGATCATCCAGATTCAAATCAGATAAAAATGTATCATTGATCTGGCTATTTTCAATTTGTTCTTAAATCTTTAGATTTCACTGACTTTTGAAAATTTCAGCAGAAATCTCTGAACTGTGAGGTATATTTAAAACTGCAAACCACTCTTTCATCAGATTTCCTGAATAAAGCAAAGTCAACAGTAGTAATGAGTTGCTGATACTATATCTGCTTCCCTTTGTCCATAGTTAGTATATTCTCATTTACTGCCTTCACCATGAATCTACTTGCTCAGCAAAGTTCTGGACTGTCTTTTGAACATACTCAGGTCTAAACAGACTTAATATTTTTGCTGACATCAGACAGATTGGCAGTATTATTCCATGAGAAACATTCTGTGAAATTACAGTTTCCAGCTGAGATTGTATCCAGATCATTGTCTTTGTAAAGGACTTTCCCCCAGGCTGAATATTTCATCCTTCTATTTGTCTTGCAACTCTTGCTTTGCATTAAATTCAGATCTATATTATAACTAGGATGTTTTGGTCTTCTGAAGAACAGGACACAAAATTTGAAGACATATGCAGTATCTTGTGTAGACATATATACATTTCTTGACATAGTGCTCAACAACAGGAACAAAAAGGATGTGCCAAAGTAAGCAGGCATGATCTGTCTTCTTGCCTACCAAATCAAGGCAAGCCAATAATATACATGGAAAACCCAACCTGCTGAAAAAAAATCAATTAAAATCAAGCACACACTTTAAAACACAAACATATAGGTATAGAATTTAACACTTTCTAAGGAAATCTTTGTAACTAATTTGAATATTGAAATAAATAACTATGTAAACAGATTAACAAAATACATAATTCTGAGAGTTTAGAGAGTTTAATCTTTATAACAGACAAGGCATATGCTAAATATCGGGATATGATTAAATACTTTCATGTTTTTCTACTTCAGAAACAAAAATATATTTTAATATTTATATTAAGAATAATTTTCCACAACATTTCTGGTTCTTTCTACTCTACAAAAAATCAGTTATTGTATTTTTCAATAACCATGGCTGCAAATGGTGTGATTCAATAAACAGCAGGAGCCCACCAAGGAACAGAAGTCCACACGCATAAGTTGCAGTATACATATGTTTACAGATACAGAGGAACACATACTTTACCTATTTATATACATTACCATTTTATTTCTAGGTAAACAAGCATTTTATCTGAAATACAAGTTAGATCACTAGGGTGCTAACATGTTATACAGATAAGAATTGTAGTGAAATGTTGCAACAATGAAGATAATGCATCTCTATATTTCACTGGACTTAAAAGTGTGAAATATTTTCAAGGGTTTTTTTTCTAAGTTGTTGATAATTTCAATCCACACAGTCTTTTTCCATGTCCATACATAGACAAATAATGACAAGCAGAAATGCCACAAACCCACAATAAAATGTGCCCAACTTTCTCTGCAGTATCTATTTGGACTTAATTTCTCGTACCATTACTGTTCCCACCATCCAAATAATGATGTTTTTTCTTGGCTCAGCAGAGTGAAATCCAACCATCAGCCTGATGTCATTTTTCAATTTGCCTCTAACGAAACAACTTTGGAATAGAAAGCATGGTCGGTTTTGAAATGCACATTCCCATAGAGGCTCGGTCTCTGAGCACAGAAGTTATTCATTTGTCCCTGATGTTTTCACATTGGCACTGTCACCTCACACTAACACACAATAATGTCTCTCCAGCTCTGATCAGCATCTAGCGTACAGTGTCTAGGTGTGTAGTTGTCAAAGAAGTCCTAATTGAAGGTAAATTTGTGCTACTGTGGTGTCACAGGAGTGCCTGTATCTGGCAAGTCTGAGAGGGACATCTGTCATGGAAACACAGCTGCATTCACTTGAGGTTTGGACATCAGGCACCATCCCGTGTTATGATGCATGGAGTCTCATGTTTCATGTTCACACAGATGACTGAGTGGCTAATGAATCCATGAGGTCTGTGGTACTCGGCAAAATATTTGTAAGCTCTAAAGGTGTTAACTGGAATTGGGTCCTTTTTGCGTAGCTGGCACAAACATTGTGACCAGCCCCAAAGAGTGCACTTTCACAGAGAAGCCTGGATTAAGTTTGATCCCATTCCAAAAGCGCTGCCATCAGTAACAGGTAGAGTGACGTTAGGTGAAGAACAAATAATTAATTCTGTTTCTTGCTCAGGTACATGGAAAAAAGGTAAATGATGGGATGAACATGTGATTCACCTGCAGATGACAGCAAGTGTCCTGGTAAGTTTTTGCTATTCCCTCACTGATTTCCCATGTGAGAGCTGCTGGAGCATCAATAGGAGAAGATATCTACTGCCACAGGAGAAGATAAGAGCCCTGGGGCAGGTGACAGTGGCAGCATAGTCTATAGGTAGAAAATGACTGTCCCGATCCTGCTAACTAGTCTGTGGGACAGATATTTTTTATTTCTAAATCCTTGCTTTACCCCTCAGATAAAGGAAGAGCCCTTACCACAACTGTAACCTGCTCTCTGCTTGTCTCTGTATTCCATGATCCAGTCTTGGCCAGGCTACAGCTTCACACACTGGTTCAGCAGCAGCGTTACTTCGTGTTAAACTGCACCGGAGAACACAAAACAAACACAAGGCTGAGCTGTGCTTATGGTTTGCAGTGGTAATTAGTGTTCAATACAGATGCTGCAGTTACACCAGATGAACAGGTAAATTAGGTAGCTGATGGATTTTGACTCTTTTAACCTTATTCTGTCAATCATATATAGGGACTAGTAAGAGAATGAACAATTATGAAACCTGAATAAATGCACAGGACTCTTCTAATTAGAGAGTTATTGCTAATCGCATAACATATTTTAAAACTTATCTTACATCCACATCTGATTTTCAAATGTTTTTTTTTCTCTGTGGTTTTGATCTTTTCCAGTATCTGTAGCCTTTTACTCTTACACAATTTAGCAATTCATCATCAACAATTGCTGTCTCACTCACATTCAGCAGTTAAACATTCTAGCTAGATTTTAAAGGCATGAATAGCTCTGTGACCATCAACAGCACATAAAAGCACCTACCAAGCTCTACAAAATGCAGTTCCGAAGACAGCAGAATTTGTTTATCTTCTTTAGAATTTACAATAAACTCCCTGAAGTATCTCCAGTTTTTCTTAGTATCTAGGAAAATATGAAAACTAACTAAAGGTTAAGGCTTAAAAAATTTCTTTTGTTCAAGCTGAGGCAGTCACCCCAGCCACCTCTACCCCTGCAAAGTGCTCATGAAGCAGTTTCTCTCCCAAGTGTCAGTCTGACATTAAAATTTCACCTTTTTGGGGGGCTTTTTGGGTTTTGCCTTAAACACTGGGCTGCAAATGGAAATAGCTTGGCACCTACTTCATGAATAACTGGCAATCTGCACAGCAGGGCACGCATGGATGACTAGACACAGCAATCCCATGAACTGTTTCACCATAAATCATTTCTGCATCTCAGCTAGAGCCTTCATGGTTTTAAGTTTCTAAATATCCAGAAACAGGCCCAGCTACCTAACTTTATGTGTTTAAACACTTTAAACCTTGGCGTGAATCATGCCTCCCTTGCATCATCTCACATATATCCAGCAGATTTGCCATTTTTCACTCCTGGGACAAGCAGGTCACACTAGCTCTGGGATGTTTGCAGGCTGACTTCTCAGCAAAGCCTCTAGGAACAAATGGCCTCAAGACAGGGAAGAAAAAAGTGCCAGAGATGCGGCAAGCCAAGGATCAGACTGCTCCTCTCTTGAAAGGGATTTGAACTAACCTTTTAGAAGACCCTCACCCTAATTAGCAGACACCAGACCTGATTTTCTCCTGTCCACCTGTAACTGGAAATAAAAAGCCTTTAATTCTGCCAGAAAACTAATGAATTTTGCACTCCAGGAAAGTGACTCCCTCCAGCTCACAGTTAGGATCTCTCACTCATGAAAATGGCAGTTTTTAAGCTCATCCATTACAGTGACACATCTGACTGGTTGGTGACCTGTATGCCGAACTGGGGTTTTGTTTATCCCATTCTGAAAGCTTGTGACAGACCACAGTGCAGGGAGCCCCTGAGGCAGCTGAGACCAGCACCAGTAAATTCAGCCAGCACAACACAGCTCCAGACTGTATCTATATACATGATATAGGTTTGCATCTCCAGCACCATGCTGTTCTAACTATATCAGTTTAAAAAAAAACCTACCTGAACAAAGTTGATATAAAATTTGCATGCCTATTAATTCTTAGAGACAAAAATATTCTGAAAACCTGCATGAACACTCATTTATGAAATTGCTTGTGAGAGCTGTCATAAGTGTTCAAAAATGGTCTTTTTAATTTTAGCACAGAATATTTCATAAACAATTAACCAGAACACAACATTTTTTTAATTCGTCGTTTGCTTATGGATAATGCATGTCACATAGGTCTTCTTATAGTTCGGTAAATTCATGGTGTAGTCAATTCCAAGAAATATTCTTCTGCTTATACTGTAATCTTACACAGTAATATCCAAAACTGGAAGTGTGAAGTGAGTTGATCAAATGCCAGTGATTTCCTCGTGGTTTCTAACTTCTTATTACAAACAGGTTAAATTTATTAAACACGTTACGTAAGTATGAAGATATCTATCTTGAGATGCCTTCAGATAATAATTTTAAAGTCCATTTATTTCATATAAGAGGTTTTTTTCTGTGATTGCATTTCCATCTGGATCATACATTTTAAAGCCAGAAGGGGCATTATAATAGTCTAAACGCATTTTCTGTCATAAAATCATAAATTATGAACTTTTCATTCAGTGAATATAACAACTTGTGACTGAACAAAAACCTATATTTTTAAAAGCCTAGCCGATGATAATTTAATGATTTCCTGTGATAATGTACTACAACTCTCAACGAGTGTATCCAGTAGCTAATTACGCACACAGCTGTTATTTCTAGCCACTGGGTCTAGGCTTGGTTCTAATCTTCAAGATCAAGAGTTTTCAGAACATATTTCTTAGAAGTTTTGCAGTTGAAATTTTCTTCAGCAAATATCACCAAAGCCATCTTGTTTAAATGTATTCACTCAGAATATCAATGTGAGTTATCATCAGATAAAGATCTCCTACTAATGTTATTATATTGATTTTTCAGACTATTTATACACCAATGTACAAAATTTATTATTTCTTTTCTCATTGTTCTTAGCATTTCTCTGTTTTGCAAAACAGTTCGTATATTTCAATATAGAGATGTGGCATTGGATGTATTTTTCACTTTTGTTGTAGTGGTGTAGTGGTGCTTATACAAAATGTAGCCTTCTGCTAATACTTATTTAAGGAAACAGCTGTTTTATTAGGCAAAGTAAATCCTGAAATGCAGATTACAATTTTCTCATTTTAACTAGTTAAATAAGTCAATATAAAATTTTCTGGAAACACAGATCTAGAATTCCATATTATTGCCTTCCTGATAATAATTTAAACAAAAATTCTCTCCTGCTTCTTTTTTTATTTTTCTGTTATGTCAATGATAATAGTCATAATATTTTAATATTTTAGAGTAATAATATTTTTCCTATCAGACTACCTTTAAATTATCTCAACAAATTACTTAAACAAGTTCTCCTGATGAGTTTTTGTTCTTGTTCTTGTTTTTTTTTTAAGGTGGGGGGTCAGATAGAAACTGTTTCTCATCTTATTTTCTGTTTGTATTATCCTACATTTCTTTTTTAAATTTTTTTTTAATTTTTTCTGTCTTTTTAGGCAGCCTCTTGTTTTTCTTATTCAGTGCTGTGTACTTATCTTGCACAACCACTGTATAATTTTTCAGTAGCCCTTTATTCATTCAGTAGAAATATTTACCCTTTTAAAAGAAAAAAAAATCTTATTCTGTATGCACTGTGTCACAACCTCTGTTGTTCATTTTGAAGAGATGTCATTTATTAATAATCTTTACATTAAACTGGTTTCTGATGACATCTTCAGGTGCTCTTCTCGTTATTCTGAGGTCTTATCAGCATTTTCCTTTAAATTCACTTCAGCCTTGATAGAAAATGGAAGCTTAAAATTCAAGCAGATGGCTTTAGTGCATACTGAAAATATAATAGATATACATGGTTAATTCATTAGAATCACATATATATGAAGGACATAGGTCCTCAGACTGTGAAAGCTTTTTCCTGCTTTCAAGCAGCAACCATGGAAATTATGTTAGAGCTGTATCCATGACACACATACGTACTACAGAAAACTCAACTTACGTTTCTTCCCTCAACATAGATTTTTGTATACGACTTACACATCACCTTTTAACTGTGAAGAGAACGTTTACTTATTTAACAATGAGGAGCAAAAGTTCTTCTATAACTCACTAGATAAGAGAAAAACATAAAAGTTCTAGAGATGTTAGAAATCTATAAACCTGGTTTCCTGTGAGTACTGAAGACAGTCAGTCTCAAAGACTCTCAGGTAGTCTGGATCTCACCTGCAGAAATTACACCAATTCTGTTCAATGCAAGGGGCACTAAAGTTGTTGCAGTTGCATTCATTTTTAGGTGATTTTACGCTATCAAAACTTTATCAGATGTGACAATAAGTGACAACTACTGTCTGGGAGATTTTCTTCTGCTCTTGGTTGAAGTTAGCCATACCAAGAGCTGGTCCATAGCTGATCACACTCCTTTCTTTTGCCATTAGCCTCTAATTCATTCAGCTGCCATGAAGAACAGATGAACTGATAGAGAATACTGGGAGATACTCTTCTGCTTCCACACCAGGCACACGTACTCTGACCTCTCATCAGACAACACAAGAAGATATTCTGGTTTCTCAGATGGAGAAAACAACTAGTGGATACATATTCTCAATGGAATATTCTTAAGTAAGATATAAAGTAATCTATAAGTTCAATATTAGAAAATATAGTTACAATGAATTCATGTTTCTGAAGATGATAGTTTACCAAAATGACTATACTTGACAGGAAAGAAAAGAAAATCTATGAATACCTTTGGCAAGGAAAGTAACAGTTCCAGAGCATAAAATCTCTGTTTGTCTGGTGCTTGTTTAATCACAGACTTCAGCTGCACCAGAAGGAAGCGCTGATAATATAATTTGATAATTTTCTCCTCTAATCTTATCTCTCGTGAAATAGAGATTACATGATGTTTGCCTTCTGACTGAAATGCTTCAATCACAGGGCATTTTCATAGCTATGCATTTTCATTAACTTTGATGGAGTCTTTCCCAATTTATGGTGATATGAGCTAAACATAAAGTGGGACACAAGTGTATTCTAACTTGAAGAAACAAATGTAAAAACTTTGAAAACCATAAATGTCATGGCATTCCTGCAGAATACACAGCTTTTTCTGGCCCTTAAAAAAACTCTTCCCTTTTCATTCTCTGTCGTTGGAATAGAACTTGAAGTTTTTTTTTTTCTTTTCTTTCTATTTAGGGATTTGTTGGAAGCAGGGTAATGTAAAAATGGCAAAAGCAGGATTATTAATAATAACCACAATAACAAATTCATGTAAGTTAGTGGGTGACAGTGGTGTCAAATATTAATTTTTTTGTAGTAGGTTCTCTTTTTTAATTATTTATCATAGCCTAAAGAGTTAATTACTTGGCAAAGACTAGAGGGTTTCTTACCTGTAAAACTAACCAGCAAACAGGAGAGGCAGCAACAAGGAATTTCACCAAAAGCATCTGTGAAATGAATCCTTGAAGAATTAAAAAAGACAATAGCATAGACAACACTCTAATAGAAATCTCTTCCATCAGATTTGCCTTGGCCATCAACTATGAAGGCCATATCCATATGGGAAACAAAACTCTGCATAAATTTAAGAATAGGTCCTCAGTGTCACTGAGTTGTCATCTTCCACCAGCTCGCTCAGTGCTGATGGCACCAACAACTTGTCCCACAGGTTCCGAGCATGAACAGTCTCCCAGTTTTCTTAAGATTTTCTATTTTCCCATGTTGATGCTTTACCTCTTGCATACTTGAGCTACTAGCAACTTTGTCTCAAATGATAACATCCGTCTGCAATTTTACCTTTCTTCTTCCCAGAGGCTATAACTACTTGTTCTGAGTCACCGAGGTCAAACTTCTGCAGTTGTGCCATATCACAGCTGGACCTTGTTTCCTTGGTGCACAGGCAGTGAAACCCTGGGGAAAGGAGACTTACAGCAGTGACCACAGCCAGATAAAGGTCCAAGGGGTAACTGCTACCTGTGACAGAGCAGGAAAAGCCATGTACTCTGAAGATTACGAGATCAGAGCCACAGCCCTTAGCAGGAAACAAAGTGACTCACTTCTGAAAGGAATGGATAAACTTATCTACCAAACAGATCTATCACTGTGGGAGATGATTCATGTCTCAGAAGGCTACATTTGATAGGTTACCAAGGCCCATTTGTCAAATTAGCGAACACTTTTTAATCATGTTGGCATTAATGATACTGTTGGTAGTCCTGAGCAGATAGCTGAAAAGTGATCCCGCAAGCAGAGCTGAGTCACAGATACCAGGACAGATGATTTCAACAAACAGAGCTGGTACATAAACCTCATAGGAAACAAGTTTAAGGGAAAAAGGACTTAATGAGGACAGAAATAGAAAGTCCATTCAGTGGAAAAACAGATAAAAATTAGTGAACTTGGCCAGATGACTGATTGCTGTTCCTTCAGACTCATCTTTCTTTGCAGCTACTTTTGCTTTCTTTGCACTATTAGGGATTCATCACAATCTGAAACAGAAATCTCAAAAAAGGTCATATGAACTTGCATATTACTGGATGATGACCATAAAGGGCACCTAGATAATGGCATCTCCATGTAGCTTACTAACATGATGTGAGATGAATCTCATACACTGTGACACATTCTAGCTTCATAAGTTTACTTGATCCCAGTAAATGCTGTCACTCTGGAATGCGCAGAAGAAACTTTCTCACTCCGTTAAAGTTTACTTATACAAAATGGTATAACTACAACACAATGACACTTGTATTTAGAAAAAAATGGCTTATGGCCTCTTGTCAAGAACATTATCTAGAATAATAGAAAACAGCTGTCCCAGTCACTGTTCAAAAACTAACCACTTCATTATTAAAGCAACATTTTCTCTAGGTGATGGCAAGAATCACAAAAATTTACAGAAAGTGTTAGCAAAAAAATGAATACAGTTGTTACATAAGATAATAGTTCTTATATGGAATAATAACAAATTTGCTTATAGCAAACTTTGCTTAGGATATAGAGAAAACCTGAATCAGGAATACACACCAACATTTTCAAGCTTGTGGACTCAAGCCAGACATCTCCACACATGCCTTAATTTTGAGAATTGGTGAATAATTCCAGCTTTTACAGGTTTAAGTAAGAACTATGAGAGCTCACCACATTCACCAGTCTACCCACTTTTTGCTGCTGAAGCTTGGGTTTTTGTATATATCTTTTGGAAAATTGGAAGAAGCACGAGATAGCCTGAGAATCTTCTTTTTCTCTTTTCTTTTTTTTTTAATCATCAGTTGGAACAATACCAATTAAGATAACACATCTCTTACAAGTAAAAACTAAAAGCATTTTGTGAATATTTTCACAAAACTCCACTGCAATTAAAATGGGATTTAAAGCTATAAATTTTGTTTTCATTATGCTTCAGTATATTAAATATTTTTTCCCCTTACACAGAGATCCAAACAAAGAAGAAATTCTGGACAGTGAATTTTCTTTTAGAGAACTTAAATTTTACTGACAGTTGGTTATTCGGTTTTCCCCAATTTCCTTATCTTTTCACAGCACGAATATTCCTAGTACTGTCTCCAACACATTTTTCTCACAAGTACTGTCAGTTTGCTTTAAGAAAGGAAGGCTCTTTTCAACAACATTGCCCAGAATAATACCAAGCTCTTTTGCACCACAAAATACACTGTGTGGGATTGCAGCTGTTTCATCTTGTAGCAGGGACCGTGTGTTTACGTGCAAGACTGCAACCAGTATGATCACCTTTATATCATGGTCTAAGTTGTGTTTTCTCTCTGCCACAGGTATACTTGCATGTGCACTCTCTCTTTTGAGTGATTTTATGTGAAAGATTGCTTAATAAGCAAGATCATACACAAAAATAACAGTTTCTAAAAAAGTCGATGTTGAAAAGCCCTTTCTGCAGTGTTATCTTTACAGCCTCAAGGGAGGGCAGAAATTTCACAGCAGACAAGGGAGGTAGGGCATAATTTATAGGTTACTATGTTTTCATTTTGTTCACCTAAGAGTTTAGAAAACTAATTCTTGACTGCCATCAGACACGCTGTTATGATATTTAACCTCTTACGAAGTTTTAATTCTTTAGTAGGTGCAGGAATAGAAAGAAGGAAAATCCAAATACTGTTCAGTAAAAGAAGACAAAAAGATACTAAAGAGAAAAATGTCATGCTCTGTTCTCATCAAGTCCCACCAGTGCTTCTAACAGCAGTGTAGTGCCGTTTAAAACCACAAATAATTTAGCTTGCCAACAAATAGATATTTTTCCTGCTCTATACCTGGAACGAAACAAATAAGAAAAGTCAAAGAGAAGACTGAAATTGTTTTATTTTTGAGTAGCAGACACTCTATTACATGTTTTTTACTGCCCATTTAAGACAATTTCTACCTCCTATTTGAGCCATTAGGTCACCCTCTTAAATCATAGCCCCTTCCATTTCACCCACTCATTCCTGTAGTGAGACGAGTAACTTTTGTTTGATTGAATCATGCCTTGTGCTTGACTAATGCAAAACTTTCAAAGACATCTAGCTTTAATTTAAAAATAGCAAGAGATATGCCACTTTCCTTGCAGCATCTTCCAAAGCTTAATCACTGTCATTGCTTGAAACTCTGAATTTGTCTGTTTTTTGCTTTCAGCTGTCAGCTGCTAAATTAGGGAAGCATTCAGGATGGTAGTCAGTGAGTCTAACTGAACCTCAGGGATGTGATCTCCCTGGGCTTTGTCTCCAGGCAGAGATAGGATCCTCCTGGGAGCAATTCAGAGCACCAGAAGTTCGTCTTCTGCTTTGACTGTCCCCATGAGCACACTATTTTTCAATATAGGTTGGAGAAAAAGCCTTAAAAGAAAGGTCCTGGCCTGTGAAATAACCTGTGCAAATATCATGCCCAAGACCTCCATATATTTTTTCCATGGAGGTACATGTACTCTGAAATCAGGTTGTCTTTAATTCCCCTTTTTAACGAGACAAACAGGTTGAACTGCTTAAGCACAACTTCACTCTCTCCAAACCAGGAACTCTTTATTTATCTTTTCATTGGGGTTTTTAATTTAGTATCAGAAATATGTATCTATCTCATTGGTTGATCTCATTAATTACTTCATTTATGTGAAAACTCCAAGTTGTATGAAGTGGCAACTTGATGCTCCTGTTTACAATCTCCTCGTCTAAATATTCAGGAGACCCCAAAGTCAATTCGCTTCTTTAACTTTTGTTGTTTGGGTTTGGGTTTGGTTTTGGTTTTTTTTGTTTGTTTTTTTTTCCATGAGCACAGGGAGTTCAAAATTACTTTCTTCATCTGGCAGCCCTGAATTTATTTCAGAGAGAGAAGGCATAGTCAGAGGAGACCGCATTAACTCATTTACTTTGAGGCTAGACAAAGGGATCACTTGAAACTACATCATTCAACATAGATCTATGTCTTTTCAAATTTTCATTATTCTCATATATCTTGATTGCCTGTGGTAACATCTAAATCACCTCCTAGGCAAGATTTTCCAAATATCTAATCTGCACATTAACTGGAGTAAGTTACATCAGCAAATTTTTAGTTTACGTTCAGTGAACATTAAGGACAACTCAGCATCTTCTGCTCTTTAAATTGTGTTTTGAAGCTGTCATATTCTCCATTAGCTTTTTCCTTTTAAAGCTAAACAAGACCATTTTTTTTTCCTCGTTTCCATTATTTGGATGACTGTCTAACCTGATTTCCCTTTTGTTGTTGTCCATCTTCAACACATGAAACTGTCAAAGTACAGTGCTCAAAAGCAGACATAGTACTCTTCATAAAACTTCTGTACATTTATAATCATAGAATCATTTCAATTGGAAGAGACCCTCAGGATCATCAAGTCCAACAATAAACTTACATCCCCAAGAAACTCATCTAAACACATTTTCAACACCTCCAGGGATGGAGACTCCACCACATCCCTGGGTAGCCTGTTCCAATGCCTGGCAACCCTTTCCCTGAAGAATTTTTTCTTAATATTTAATCTGAACCTTCCTTGGTGCAACTTGAGGCCATTTCCTCTTGTCCTATCACTTGGGAGAAGAGACCAACACCTTCCATGCTACAACCTCCTTTCAGGTAGTTGTAAACAGCAATAAGGTCTCCCCTCAGTCTCCTTTTCTCAAGACT
Source organism: Patagioenas fasciata (assembly GCF_037038585.1). Classification (NCBI taxonomy): domain Eukaryota; kingdom Metazoa; phylum Chordata; class Aves; order Columbiformes; family Columbidae; genus Patagioenas; species Patagioenas fasciata. The sequence continues at coordinate 28,491,084 of NC_092520.1, forward strand.
AAACAGCCCCAGTTCCCTCAACTGCTCCTCATCAGACTTGTGCTCCAGGCCCCTCACCGGCTTCATTGCCCTTCTCTGAACTCTCTCCAGCACGTCAATGTCTTTCTCATCATGAGGGTCCCAAAAGTGAACACAATGTTCAAGATGGGGCCTCACCAGCACCGAGTATAGTGGTACAATCATTTCTCTAGTTCTGCTGACCACACTATGTCTGATACAAGCCGAGATGCTGTTGACCTTTTTGGTCATCTGGACACACTGCTGGCTCGTATTCAGCCAGCTCTCAATCAACACCCTCAGATCTTTTTCTGCCAGGCAGCTTTCCAGCCACTCTTCCCCGAGTCTGTAGCGCTGCCTGGGGTTGTTGTGACCCAAGTGCAGGACCTGGCACTTGGCCTTGTTGAACCTCATACAACTAACCTCAGTCCGACAATACAGCCTGTCCAGTTCCCTCTGTATGGCCTTCCTATCCCCCAGCAGATCAACATTTGAATGGAAATTGAACATTTGAATGGAAATCATTCCTTCACACAGTTTATGTTGCTGTTAATAAATCCTGGACTGAATTTTTTTTTTCTTTTGTTTTTGCTTTTTACAGCAGCATTACATTTCTGACTCCTATTCAATTTGTGGTAATTATTATTCCCAGGTCCTTTTCTGCAGTAATTCTGTCAAGACAATGAGTCCCCATTTGTATTTATGCATTCCATTTCTTCTTTCTTACTTGAAGCACTTAGCTTTTGTCTGCACTACTTTATTCTCGTTGATATCAAACTATCTAATTTAGCACAGACATTTTGAATTTTCATCCTTTCTTACAGCACTTGTGAGGCAGGAACCCATCCATAAATTTTACAAATCACTTCTAACGAGAGGTCAAACTCATTAACAAAACCATTCAATAACACAACACAAAGACAGGTACTTACCGGAAATGTCCTTTCTGTCTGACAGTGAATGTTCTCTCTCTTGTGTGTTTTTCAGGCAATCACTCATTTAATTTTACCAGTGATTTCAGTAAACAGATTTATATCACAAACAGAAAGGAAGAAAGCACAATAAATAGTATAGGGAGATAAGAATAGAAAATTTCCAACATGTACCAGCTCATGGTTCATTTTAGTTTATTACAGAAATGCAGTTCCTGGAATAAAAGCAATGAAAAGGCATGAAAACAATTATATAAGGAATAGTTATAATGTTTTATATAACAACATTTTCCAGTTAATAATATATGATGGAAAAAACAGCACTGCCCTAGAAATAATGAAAAAGTTATTAAAATGACCCATATTGTATCTGTACAAGAATTATCTGCAAATTCCTTTTTTTATCACATGTTGTGAGTATGTTCAGTTAGTATTTGCAGCCACTTCTTGTTCTTGTCTGCTGTGTGGGCTGTCAGAGTATCAAGAAATTCAAAAATTAGTTTTTCCAAAGCACATGCACATCTCTGAAGATAATGGAAATAGCATAGTAGCTACCATTGTTTCTTTCTGGCTAATGGTATTCTTCTGTCTCAGTGTGTAAAATCAGTAAAAAGACAACATTGCAGAAATAATGGACTATGTTTGCTTAAACACAAAACACACAGTTAGTCTAGCTTTCTTTTTGAGAAGATCCAGAGTTGTACTATAAATAAAAATCTAAAAAATTACTATAATGGACTTTATAGTTGATTTTGGGAAATCATAATTATCACAATGAAATCATAACTCAGGCCTTAGTTTGTTTAAACACATATTTGTGTATGTTTTGTTTGGAAACAAAGTACCATTCCAGTTGCTTTTTTTTTTTTTTTTTCGGTTTCTCTGGAAGAGTAGTAAGTGAAACACACATTACTAGTTCTGAAATATGATTTAAAAAAACATCAGTTGCACAACTTTCTATTGACATCAGCTTGTCCTGTCATTGTATATGTTTGTAGATGGTGACCTGATTAGACTGAGAATAAGGTAAAGCTACAAGGCTGGCCATTTGTTCAGTTAGTAAGAAAAAAGAGCAGTCTCCAGAATTGCTGAGAGAATAAAGAATTTGGAGACAGAAACCAGTCCTGTAGCCAGCTTTGTGAATTTAAAGGAATCGACCAAAATTGCCTGCAACCAGTAGAGAATAAGATCCTGATAAACAGATAAAGTCTCTTACACCTACTTTGGGGAAGGCTTTGAGAAAGTAAGATCAATGAAACATAGGATACTTTTGCCTGAAGGGAAATGTTTAATGTTTAGAATATGAAATAGCAGAAGCAAATGTCTTAACCCCATGCTGTCAACATAGAGATGAGATATCGTTAACATGCTGCCTGTAAAAATAGCATAATAATGGTTACTGCTATTAATATATATTATTGATACATATTAATATCTAGGCACATTTAAGAAATACACATAGCAGTCAACTACAGATTATCCTCTTTGATTGTTTTTCTAATTTGAAAAACACAGACAAACCACTCTGACATCACTATGGTATTAAGAAAACTTAATGTGAAAGTGAACTGAGTATTTACCACCAGAAAAAATATCTTATTTTAGAAGAATTTCAGATCCATGTAATAATGATAATAATAATAGTCTGGTTAGCTTTAATAAAACACATTTTATTAATTCATTTCTGTTAGTTGCAAAGATCACCTTCAATATTCTAGCATAATTACAGTATTGGCCAGGTGAATGCCATTCTCTTAAATTAATTACCATAAAGATGGCCTTACTACAGTCTATGATAAAGGGTGCATTCATTTTTTAAGAGCTATGTGTTTCCATTAAATGTGATTCAAGAAGACTTTAGAGTAAATAATTAAAAGGTGAGGTGCCCTGTTACAGAGGCTTTCAAGCAAAATGGAAAAATAAAAGCCTCCCTAAGGTGAAATGACAGAATTTCTTTAAGGAGTAGGTCCTAATTTTAACACTTGGATTATGCAATCCTCCCTGTGCAGAGAAATAACTTAGTTGGTTTCTGTCATTTGCCCACTAAGAGCTGATAACTACAGGTTCTTTGCTCCATATCCTCTTTGGAAAATGATAATGTTTAGAGCATGAACAATTGTCTGACAGGATTTCTCTAAAGTGTAGGTTAGATTTGGTGAAAAGAAACAGGAAATAACTCCTGGGCAAAATGCAAAACCAAGACTTAATGCAAACCTGCAAGTAACAGTGCTCAATATCTAGCACCACAGACAAAGCTCAACTTGTGGCTTTAATGCCATGGAAAAAAGAGCAAACTCATCTAAAAACCTTTTCTCACGGAAGTCTTGTATAGTAATAACAACTGTCATATCACATTCAGATTATTCTATTATTGGTCAGCAATGCAATGTTAGTGGAAAATAGGAAAACCAAATTCCATGGGAGTTAGCTTCTTAAGCAACATGTGACTTTCAGATTTTGTGGTCTAAGTTCTGGTCTTTTATAGGAAATTGAGGCACCTAAAAATGCAGATAGATTGTTTGATAGCTAGAGTTGAGCTTCAGATTGTTTGATAGCTAGAGTGGAGCAACTGAGATATCAACTGTGCTAAGACCTGCAGGAGGTTAGTCCTTGACATGTAACAGCATAACTCTAAACACTCAAGACAAATTGTACAAGCTCCTTTTGATACAGTTATAAATAATACAGATAAGTCTAGGTTTAAAAACAGCATTTTAATACTAAAACAGCAAAGTGGAGATTTCTCTACATTCTTTAAGTGATTTAGGAAAACAGGTCTCATCACTGCCAGTGGACCATGCGATCCTGTGGATGCTTTTTAAAATTCATTAGTTTATTTTTCTTTTGAACGATTGTTATCAAACCCAACAGATCTCTATGAGGCATACCTATCAAGATTTTAATATGAGGGTCAATTACACAGTCACTAGAACCATTGCAAGAGTCATCAACTGTTCATTTTGAACTTTTTCATATTACAGCAATTCTGTGCCACAGCACAAAAGTATACAGATAAGTATGTCTCACTTTTTGGTTTCTATATCAGACACCTACACAAAAAAATCCTCTTGAGGGTAAGAAGAAATCCACCATTAATTTTGCAAAACTCTGGATGTTGGAAGTTGAGATGTTGAAAAATGTCAAGCAGTATAACTGAAGAGTTAATACATGCTCTCTTCTTTGGATGACGAATAATAATTATATTTTTATCCAGGCTGGGCAAATTTTACATTATGTAGTCATGGTCAACTGTTCTATTAGTTAAGTGTTGCCTATCCACTGTTATTTAGTAGCTAGAAAGAAAGATTTCATGATCCCTCTAACTCACTGAAAGGTCTGAAAAAATATCTGCTGCAGTTCATCAAGGAGTCAACAAGGTAGTATTTCAGGAAACATGGAGGAACTTCCACTGAGATAATTAATCAGTAATTTATTAACCAGCTACAAAGGCATTTGTAACTTTTATTCAGCGACAAAAGAGGGAATCAAAAGGTTCTTCAGATGTGGGACATCTAAAAATAATCTAAAGTGTAATTACTCACAGTCCATTGATTTTTCTTAAAAATATTGTAAGTTTTGTTTCTTTAATCAGTCATCTCTGTCATATCATACCATTCGCTCACAAAACCGGCTCCTGCTGACCTTGTTCAGTCCCAGATGATCTGAAAGAACAAACGATGTCCTTCCTTACTGATTCTCAGTCAGAAAGGAAAGAAATTCTTGCCTTCCCACATTTTCTTTAAGGACATAGCTCATTTTCAGTTTCTCATTGTTCTTTGTTATTGTATTGAACTCTACAGTGAACCTGGCCTTTTAAATTTTTTTTTTTTAAACATTAATTTGTTCCCATTTTGAGGACTGAAAGCAACACTTCCCTGATGTTCGTTTAAAAAACTGTGATAAGCAGTCTTTTTTGGCTGTGAATAGATCTGAAACTGGAGCAGTTTTAAGAGGAAAGAGAGTGCACAAAGTTAATAAACCAATCATATGTATCAGTTTTCTAATAATGTCAGAATACCACTAGACAGAAACATTCTCAAATAGGTGCTAAGTACCCATAGGAGAAATAAAGTTCCTGTATCTGAAGCAAACTGCCACTGAATCTCTGAGCAAATGTGCTCCCGTAGAGGCAATAGAAATTTAGGTGATGAAAAAAGTAGCATGGAGAGGTGAAAAAATGAGTGGAATTGGAATTTCTGCCTTTCTCCAGTCCTTGAACACAAATCTACTATTCATGCGTATTATGGGTACGTGACTGTGTGCAAGAATGTGTACACAGGTACAGGTGACACAATCAACTTTGGTGTTGTAAAGGCTGCCAAAGGTACTAGATGAAGCAAGGTGGGGGCGGGGGTGGAGGGGGGCGGCAGTACATGTGTATGTATATTTGTTGACTTAATTGATTTAAAGTGCACTAACTGTAACATTCTGAAACTACTGTTTGTACCAGAGGCAGTGACTTGTATATTTATTTTAGCTTGCTTTACAAAATGAGTTTACTTACAGTTGTATCTGTCTTTTCTAATGTTAAAGGATCATTCTCCAACTCACCTTTCTTATAGAATCAACCTTTTGTACAGGATAGTTGAGTAAATACCATGTTGTTTATTCCATTCACCTTGTAAACAGGTTGCATTCAGGCACATACATGGCAGGCACTTTTATAATACTAAGTTAATATGTGAAAAACACACATTTCTAACCACTTATTTTTGGAAAATCATCTAAGTGACACCATGAAAATAAAAGGATTACACTCTACCGGGCATCCAGCCCATGAAAGCTAAGACCTGCCTAGTGGCACCACAAGAAAACTTTCTCTCCTTTTAGTTTCACTGAGGTTCAGACTTTCCATTTTACCCCAGGAAAGGCTTTCTCTTGCGTATTTACACTGCAAGGGTCTTCTGGCATCACAGCTGTAGAACTGATTATATGTGTGGCAAGCTCATTGGAAGAGTACTCAAGTGAAACATGATTCTTTTTGATTTGAAATCTGAAAAGTGTTGACTTACCACCTGGTGATTCTTGGAAGGAACAAAGCTCTTCTCCTAATGTTTTGTTAAAACCTCCCTCTGCCAATTTGCTTACAAAACACTCATCAGTATGCTCTGACCACTCCAGCTTATAATTTATTATACATTAGCTTTAACACTAGAGCTTATTGGTCTTACTTACTGAACTAACTACATCCTTTCATAATTGCTTATGTGAAATATCAGTGCCAAGGATTGATCTTTTCTTAATTTGAGTGAGTAATGATGCCAAGGTCATGACTAGAATTACAGCATGCAGTCCACCAAAATCCTGTGGAGCATCCCCCTATCCATCTACACCCAGGAAGAAATAGTTGTCGGTTATAGTAACTGTCACCTCTCCTAAAACACCTGATGCACAGAGTCTCTACTTAGCCAAGGTGAGCCCTACTCTATGTCTCCACATAACTCATGGATATTGACAGTGGAAGTACTTTTCCTTCCCCATCAGTACCAGAAACATCTGACTAAAAAGTGAACACAAGAGAAACTGAGTTAAGCCTCAGGTGGGTGAGAAAAAGATTTCTGGCTCTACTTCTGAGATTATTTTGTCAAAGAGAAAAATGTGGGATGGTACAGATGTCACAGTCCTTTTTTACATCACCACACAAGATCTGAAACATCTAGAGAACATATTAAAATAAAATGTGTTTGGCCCAGAACATGCAGAACTTTGTTAAATATTTGTTTTCCATTTCTAGAAATCATAGAAAATAAGGATGGAATGGGATCTCAGAGGTACTGCCTAGACCAGCTCTTCACCACAACACAGAATTAACTGCACTTAAAACATTTTGGACATCTGTTCAAAGGCAGTTAGATCATGGTAATAAAGTCTCTGTTCTGTTGTATTGTCACTAACTTAAACCCGATCCTGCTGAGAAAAATTGTTTGTTCTGTCAGCCTGAGAGCATTTTGGTATTTTTTGTTTTGGTTTGGATTTTAGAATTTATGCCTATGTTATTTTTATGATCCCAAGACAAACCATAATAATCTAAAAAACAACAACAAAGAGACCACAAAGCCCTGTTAGATTTTTGTCCTTCATTTTGTTTTGAAACCTTTTTAATGCAATTACCAAAAGCCATTAGATAGGGTCGGTTTAGTGAATGCACTGCTGAAGGAAAAAGCAGTTCTGTGGGGAACAGGTGTTCCATCAGTGGGAAAGGGCTTCTTGTCAACAACTCCCTATCCATCACAAAGAGCACTCCCATGTTCATGTAATTAACATTGTAAATGCATCAGCAAGCAATCAGTCAGTGGTATCTCCCCAAAACATACAATCTTCACTGAGGACACTGCTATAGAGAAAAATCACTGAGCCATATAGTTGAGTCATTTTTGTCATCAAATGTGTTAATTTATGTAAGTATAAGTAGGCTTTGTTTCTACATGCATGGAGTTTTAGCAGTAGCAATATCATGCCCTGTTCTCTCAGACTTCATGTCTTGTGCCAGATGGTACATTCCAATATGATTTGTATGAAAGCATCAAACTTGGATATTTTCTACATAACACACTAATAGGTATCACTAATCTCCTGTAGAATTATTCCTACCTTCTTCAACAGTTCAGAAAGAAAGATTAAGAGTAATAAAACAAATAAATCATTTCAGTTGTCTATTTAGATATCCTTTTTGAGCCTTTAAATCAAGAGAGAAAACTGCTGTCCAACCAACAGCTGTTGGTGGCAATGGAAAGACTCCAGCAAACAAAGAATTTCTGAGCATCGTTCTCTGCAGGAATTTATATTTATGCATATATCTTTATTGTAATGGTTGGAAAAATAAAAAGAAGAAAAAAAAAATCAAATCAGGCTCAAACATATCTGGAAACAAAGCAAACCAATAAATGAAAAACTTCAGATCAAATAAGTCATTGTATGTGTCTGTACTTTAATCTTTTTAGGCATTTTTAATAAAGACAAAGAATTACTCTCACAGAGAGCTGACATCACAAAATACTTCAAAACTTCATGCACAGAGTACACATAAAAAGTTGGAAACAGGTTTCCTGTCGCAGCGAAGAGGATAATCTACTGTTCAACCAGATAAAGGCAGTAAGAGCAGGGGCACTGTCCCTTGGATTTTTGAGAACTGTATCCTAGTTCCTCAACATTTCTATTTTGCTATTTTTTTCATCCTGAATTAATGTGTGCTTGTGATCAGCAAAATAATAAAAAAGACAACTTGTTAGATAAAAGAAAAATTGCTGTATCCTGTTTGGGGCTTATTCTTCTATTTCCACAAGACAAAAATACTTCAGAAAATATTTTTTAGGACATTGTTTCTTTTGAAAGATAGCTTTAACAATTATTTTAGATAAAATTTTAAGAAAAAAATCGAACATATTTCAGATGACATTGTCTTGGATTTCTGCAACATGCTCTTACGTTTTAATTTAGGCTGGTTCTCATGCTACTTAAGTAAGGCATGCAGAATGACTTTAGCTATTGATTTTGGTTTTTTCATTCTTACAGTTCTTGAGGACCTTGAGAAATTTTTAGTCTTTCATTTCAGATGTTCTGATTGAAATAGTATTTTGGGTGTTGTTGGGAATCAGAGCTATGTTATTAATTGCTTAGATACATCAATTCCCATGTATTACTTTATTTTAAGGGAGAAAGCACCTCCTGTCACAGTGGAATTTCCCAATGCTATCTGCTCTGGGACACCCCCTCCACACCCCACAGATAACCTGGAACCACCTAAAATTTTCTTCACAAAGGCACCACCCCCATAAGTGACCATAACCCAATTTTTTTCCTGTGAGGGAGGTGGGACGCCCCAAAACATTCTTGAATGAAGACTCTTTCTATCCTCTCCTGTGATAATGGTCCACCATCATAAATGAGCTATCTATTTAGAGAAGGCACTACATAATGAGTAACAGATTACTACAGAAAAAAGAAGTACATTTTAAAATAATCAAATGAGTAGCTTTATGTTGTGGGGAGGCTCACCTTCATCAGCTTCCCTTTGCTTGCATAGGGGCCATTCACTGGCTGGCTCATCTTCTGGGAAGAGCCTTTCAGCTGGAGAGTATGCTTTTGATCTCCTTGTTATCAGCCAGCAGAACAGCTTAGTCCTATGACCTGGAAATATCCCACTGCCCTGCAATCACCTCCCTGAAGTTTATTGTGTGGTTGCTTATCTATATTTGTTCCAGGCTTGTTTTTCCCACTGCACCCTATTAAAGTAGACCACATTCAGATCGGAAAGTTTAAAAACCAATATGCTATTTGCCTCACAGAAAAGGTCAAAAGTGGGGTTTCTAAGACTATTACACTTTAGTGTTCTTAGATGATACTTGGGTCTATCATATGTAAACAAACAATTACTGTGACAATTTTAATACCTAATGACTATTTAAAATAATTATTTATTTTGAGCATTTTAACTAATTTAGACTTTTTTTTTTTTTTTTTTAATAAATGTCAAAAATAAATGCTAGGCATTGCAACATCTTTTTGTTTTGGAAGACATAATGCCCAGTAATGAAACAATCTCTTGAACTAGCAATTGTTGCCAAATTAGCAGAAGAGCCTGTTTTCCCCACTAAAAGTTAGAAATAAACAACAAAAAATGTTTGTTAAATAAGCTGGTGCTTTTGTAGGCTAATGTATTTTGAGTGGTGGACTGAAAAAAAAAAAAGTTCTTCATAAATCTTTTGATAATTATCAAGTTTCACCAACATGCCATTGGAAATGTTATGAAACCCTGCTGCAGGAAATAAAGTGTCTTCACCTCTTACAGATATAACCACTTTGCGATCAATACTGTTTATGTACTAAGTTTCGTTTGTTTGCTTCTTTGCTTTTACACCTTCATTTTCAGGAAGCTCCTTTAATTCTGATATCTTTTCACCCAGTTTTAGGGTCAGGTGAACAAGCCATACTTGCAGACCACTGAGCAGCTCTGCCTTTTTTTCTTTTCCTAAATCCTGTGACTCAGTTTCACAGATCATGGTGAAAACTCTCATGAAAAGATATTTCTCTTCTTTTTTTTTGTTTTTTTTTTTGGAGGACTTTTTCATCCTCTGTAATTTTTCTGCTTTCTGAGAGAAGGATCAAAAGCACAGCAAGCTGAGACAGATGGCCTTGCCACTTCTTAAGGTACACCTGCTCCCTGAACCAAAAAGAGACAGGGGAAGAGTCAAACACCAGGTCTCTGATCATCCACACCCTCTAATTCTTAACTTGCTCCTCTGGATTTAATTTGGAGAACAATTTTGCTCTAGTATGCTTCAGAGGATGGTTCCCTTGCTCCCAAGATCAGAAGTTCGAATGATCAGTTTCCCTGAGACTGCACTCGTTCTCACTCTCTCCATCTCACACAGCCTCCCAAACCTACCTTACAAGGCTTTGGAGGTGACGAGCTGTCAGCTTTAGTGAGGCAAGCTAATCCAACCTGTTTGGCTCCAGTGGTAGGAACAATCCCTACTCTTCTTTTGCTTATCACTGTGTAGAAGCAGGCTCAGAGTTAAGGCTTTAGCCATCTTAGTCTGCTCTTCTAATGCTTCAAGTGCATGCCAGCTGCTGCAGGGGCTGTTTATATAATCTTGACTTACAAATATTTACTCAATAGACCTTATAAACCCAAGGACCTGCACTGCAGTCAGTAGGACTCTTTGCACAAATGAGAACTCTTCAGCAATAGCTGCAGAATTGCAGTACAGATGTGGAGGCACCAATAGCTCACACACAGCATAGAACACAAGGTAAAGGCTTTTTAAATCACCATGACATGAGCAATTTCAGTGACTGTGTAAGAAAGAAATAAAAATAGTGCAAATTCTAGTGAAAACAATCCTCTGAATACAATCAGAAGAAATAAAAATTGAATATAAATCTTTAGCTGAAACTTGAATGTAAAAATGAGCAAAACCCTTCTGGTTTATAAAGCAAATCTCTCCAAGTTATATTTTGAATTTACTCAGTCACAGATGATGCAAAACCCACTCTACAATACTGTGATTGCAGAGGTATTTTTTCTGCTAAAACATTGGGGTTTTTTCCACAGGAATAAGTCAAAATATGTGATTAATGATTTTTTTCCTATAAATTCAATCTTTTCTGTGTTCGTTGTTCAGAAGGAAACAAACTCAAGGGCTTTATGTGCGGTTTTGGCAGACTCATACAGAGCAGATGCCAACAAATGACATTTTCTTTTCTTTAATCATCTTCAGTCATATCACTGAAACAAAAAGAGTCTGATACATTTCTGAATTATTGCAATAAATGAGTGTTAGATTGTCCTCTCCATGCATAAACTGACCTTATCTCTTTTCCAAGACATTTTGCTTATATTTTTAATATACAGAGAAAAACGTGTTAAGCCTATTATGCTCTATCAACTTTATATTTGCTTTGGTCATTTGTCTTAACTTTGAAAAATATCCACATTTCAGAGTTTATTCCAAATACTGAATACGCAGGATAAATCTTCTGACATCAGTATAGTTCTGATATTTCAAGATAGCAAATAGTTACATTCCCTTTGTCTGGTAGGTAGGCACGCCATGGGACATAGAAGCTTAACACTTGCGAAGCTCAGGGCACGGTTACAGAACAATTAATAATTTCATTAGGTAGGTAGATTCTTCACTTAGCACTCTCACTAGGGAGCTGGATTTTATGTGAAGTGGTGACAAAAATAAAAATAGCTCCCAACAACTGAGAAACAACAGTAAAAACTAGTGCAAAGATGAGGAACAAACAACAAAACTTCTCAGGGTAACATCTTAGCAGCTTTGTATCACTTCAATATAGTTTATACGCTTTATTATAGACTATGTGTTTCCACTTCTACTCAGCCTTGTCCCTGCCCAGGAGAAAGGGCTTAATTACTGAAGAGAAGGTAGATGTACCAATAAGGAAAGAGAAGTGCCTCCATGTAGCTTCGGTGTCTGAAATCTACTGCTGGCTCTCTGTACTGAGAAAAAAATTGCATTTCCAAGTGTTCCTGCTAGCAAGAAATAATGTTCCATCAGTTTGCAGGTTGTAACACTGATGCACCATGACTTGCCATGATATTTTAGCCTTTTTTTTTCCGCTTTTTTTTTTTTTTTTTAAAGATATTCACTCACTTATGCAAGGATTATGGACCTGAAGGTTTCTCAATAGTAAGAGAGCTTTACAAGTGTCTGAGGTGTAGCCTCTGAAGTTAGGCTTCTGTCCTGGAAGCCTTTATTCATGCAGAAATTACTAAGTCATTTGTTTCTTTTTTATTTTTCTTTAAAATGCAGAAGGGAGCCAGACTGATTAGTTGATCATAACAGTCTAATAGGCACTAAAACCAGCCTAACATTCCCTCTTCTTATTCCATGAGTTATGAGTATTAGAACAAAAATTACTCACTGAGATTTCCTTTACTTAAAGTTAAAATTTGCAGAAGGTTTCATCTACTGCAATCAGTTATTGTACACGTAAGATGCAACGCTGAGTTATGAACACCACAAAAAAAGAGATGACTCTCAGCTTGCTAAGGGCAAGGCTGCAAGCTGAGCTGTCTGACCAGGAAGGATGGGTCTGGATGCCCTCAGGCAGGGTGAAGTGAATGCCACCTCAAGTCAGTGACCCAACCATCACACTGCCGAACTGATGGTTTCACCATACCCACCAGCAGACCTCACTTCTCTAAAACCTTGATTTTGTGTCTGAGAGGCAAACAGAGGCTGTGCTGTGTTTGTGCAGAGGCTCAGGGTGTTTGGAGACCTCATGCAATCTTTTCAAGCAGGAAAGGCAGAAAACTACCTGGCTTGCAAACCTTGCCATGAAGAGGAGTAGAATTTAGTTTTGAGAAATTTAATAAAATGTAAGCCAGCCTTAATGTCCAAATTTTAGATGTATGTACTTTTGTCCTGCTTTGATCCTGCAGATATGTCCAAATGTTTAGGGTTTCCAGCACTCCAGTAACTAGAAAGATAATAAAGTTCAGTAAAGAGAGAAAAAAAAAAAAAAAAATAGATCACTTTTAGATCTAGGTTTTAGTCACTGACTTTATTCATAGAAAGTTCATCTACTTTTTCATTTCAAAGTAGAGGTTGCACGTTAGATTTGAGAAAGCAAACCCTGAATACACTTATTTGAAGAAGGAGAGGTTAGTAAAAGGTACTTGGCAAAGCTAAAGTCACAAAATTTGCCATCAGTTAAAATATATTGTATATATAAGCCTCATTTCACCTGTCATTGAGGTAAGTATCTCTAAGTACCTTGTTGAGAGGTACTCCAGCTTCTCTTGTCTGGGATAATGGTCACCCTACATGTGTTTAGCATCCCTCTAGGTGTAGAACTCAGCTCTGCCCTCTTTCCCCCCTTCTCTGGTTTCTTTGTGAGGGAAGACCAGATATGAGCCTCAAGAGGGAACCAGAAGTCACTTTGCAGAAGTGACAGTTTGGACAGTCAAGAGATGAGGGCCTCAGACCAAAATATGAGTCTCGACGCAGACTTAAATTCTGATCTGAAGAGGGTTACACCATGTTAAAGAAAAATTCATAACTATTTAATTTTTATGAGGCACAAAGAAACCCAGGTATCGATCCTGAAAAATAAATACATTTTTAAAACAGGGATGTTTTTCAGGTTTTGGGAGAAAATCAGTAGGAATATGGTGGCAGTCAACAATTTCAATCTGTGTAATGTATAGTACTGGGTCACTAGCATTACTACAATAAAGACGATTTATAAAAAAGAGTCTGTCCACATTAATTAAACCACATATTTCTGTTGACTTCTGAAGGCTGAAAGGAAGTCCAAAACGCATAACTTGAATGTAGCAACACTTTGTCCTAAACCAGGTAATTTCATACTCTAATTGTGAGTTGCCCAGCATTTCTGTGTACACTCAGGTAATTTTATTACAGTGGTAGACTACTTTTTCTATATGCCACTTCATAGGTACTGGGAATTGGCCACCTTTAGCTTGTTTATAATATATATGGAGGAAAACAAAAAGCAATCATTTAAATTCATTCAAAAAAAGGAATAATAAATCCTTTTCTTCTTTCCTAAGAAATAGTTTCACATTAAGTAGAACTGCTCACTGGTTGATATTTGGGGAAAAAAAAAAAAAAAAAGAATGCATAATCAGTAATTTCTAAAGTTATATAGAAATCAAACAAATTCTGTTATTATTGTGTGAGTAATTCAGAAGTCATCTCTACGCACTGCTTCTTATCCCATAGCTCTTCTAGTTTAAGAAGGCTTCACTGGAATTAAGTAATAAGAAGTTAATATATTCTATGTGAACTTAGTTTCCAGAATCTTCTTCCACCCAGATTTGTTCATCAGGGTTTCACTTTTAAATGAAGAATAACCTATACCCCTGTAACATGGTGTGAGACAGCTCTTAGTATAAGGCATGTAATGAATGATGATTTACATTACATACATGACCTTCATAAAAACTCAGGGAATTTCTGTATTTTCTCCTGGTCTTTGGCAACATGACATTCCACAGTGATTTCTCAGGGGTCCCATGTTATCAAGCCAGGCATTAGTGACCATGTTCATGTTTCTGGCCACTGTATGTTCTGTAGTTGCTATGGTTTTACTGGATAAGCAGACCACAAGATGTACCCAGAGAGGGAAAGAAACAGCTGCAGTAAATGAGTAAGAAACTTGTGGCTGCTCTGCCATAAGTCTTTGAGGTGCTTTTACACTATTCACACAGCAGACATTATTTAGTAGGATTCACACAGTGAACGAGATGAGAAAGCACAAGAGGGAGTTTTTTAATGGTCATATATGGCAAGGTTTGATGAGCTGAGAAATTCTGGTCAAGGTTCTCAAGGGCTTTTGAAAAAGATACAGCAACAAAACTTTTATATTTTATATTTTATATTATTTTATATTTTATATTTCATGTCATCTAGAGGATTTTCAGTATTAAATAGAATTGGAAAATCATGGGACAGTGAATAAAAATAGCCACAATAAATGAAGAAAACTGGGAAGTCTTTTAAAAACTAGTATGCATTTTCAGAGATCAGCATCAAGGGAAGAGAACATAACGTAACCAAGAGTGACAGCAACAACAGTAAATTCAATTGCTGACCTAACAAAAAGACATAGATAAGTCCTTAAAAAGCTGAAAATATCTGAATTCAAACACTCTATGAAATGCCTCAAAAATTATTTTGGATGCAGCTAGAGCGTACAAGAAAAATATTCTTACTGCTCTTCAAGTCAGAAAAGTGACGGCAGGTGGTATTTGGATTTTCGATTAAGGGATTTACAGACCCTCTATAAAAACGTCTATAAGACAAATTTTCTTTTCTCATCAGGAAGTAGGAAATACAGAAAGATGTTAGTGAGCCTAGAACAGCCAAATGTCTTCAACAGTTAACTTTTATGAGGTGGAAGATGAGACAATACAGACAAAATTTTCAATATTCTTGGACGATTTTCAACAGAAGCATCCAGCTGCATTTCCTGCTTGCCATTAGAAACACAGACCATAATGGCTTTGTCTATATTAATATATTAAAGGGTGTCCAGACATGTTCCCAGAGATTGGTACATGTTCAGCTATATTGCCAAGCAGCTGAAATGTTCCCTGGTGTGGTTTTGGTGTGTACCAGCTAGACCTCTCACTAATAATTCCCAGGCAAGATACCAAAGTAGAGGATACTGCAGGGGCCTTTCCCAGAGGGCCATTTGCATGTGGCTGCTCTGTTTTGGAGACTAGGAAAATGTACCAAAGGAAGAGGCTGAGGTGCCTGGGAGGAACATGTAATTTGCTGGTACAGAGTGGTGTGTCAGCCGCTGAGACTATGGGACTGGTTTTGCAGTCTCACTTGTCCAAAATAGAAATAACTTGACTGAAAAACAATATTTAAAGTGGTAAAAGTGAGAAGAAAGTGAACTCCCAAACTCAAATAACGATACCCAATAGGGTTTCAAGTGAACTCTGTTTTCTAGAAATTATATGCAGCATGGCTGTTATTTGACTGCATCATAAGAAAGAATAGAGAGCAAAGAAACCAAGCATGCAGATAGAGGTTATTTTTCCTTAATGTAATTCACTGGGGAAGATCACAAAATTTGTAGTTATCGATAGCTCATATAATTGATCCTCAATTCACACATATAGTGTGAATACATTATTACCGCATATACATTTTCACATAACAGTTTATCTCGGAAGCCACCTGTCACTTTCAAGGAATTCTTGATAGAAAGATGAAACAATTTAGAGACAAAATTTCCCTACAATGTAATCTAAATACAGTTTGGAAAGAGAAAACAAACAAAACATTAGATAAAGACAATAGGTAGAAAAATACCGACAGTTCATAAAAGAAGCCCTGAGTAGAAAGCAGAAAATCTTGGCATGGGTCCTAATGTTGTCCTGTGCAACAAGTTAAACCGATACGGATTAGTGCCTACTCTCCACCCTGAAGAAAAGCGTCCTTACACGGCTCGCGTCCATATTGCTAAAGTCTCTTATCCCCTCAAAATATGATGGCCATATTTCTCCTGCATGTCAAGAAGGGTTTGTGGTCCATGCTTTCTCCAGAACTGGGGGCATACATGAAATGAAGTCTGGGATGTGCTCAGGACATGGCTCATTCACTGTACAGCTGCAGCAGGGAGTGTGCTGGTAAAGAAACCCCGTGAGTCACTGTAGGATGGTGTTTGAGCCTGAACTCTGGTCCAACTAAGTTTCTCAACATGAGTGCATTCCTACTGTCCTGGTAACTTTTGAAACTTCTAGGTCTTTCTGGCTTGCTCCTGCCTGCCTCTTTGAACATTAAGAAATGCTGTACCAGGAGACAGGATTTCAATTAGCATAAATATTTTTTTTTTTCCCGTTTTGTCTAGAAAAGTAGGCTTATAAAGACAGAACAATCATGGCCTTTACAGGAGTCAGAAAATATGTTGGAATTAACAGTGTTATTAGTGGAAAGCACTATCAAAAGTACCAGTCCCAAAGAAACCTACTGAATAACAAAAAATAATTTTTCCTTTCACATTAATTGCTTTTATTAAAGCCTTTTAACTTGATGATATCAAAGAGAATATCAAATAATTTACCAGTTCTTGGTCCAGAAAACTCTGGAAAAGATGAATCTAGTAGACTAACTAAAGAGCTGTTTTAGGAGAAACAGAATAATTGAAAAATGCCTAGAAACATCAGATACCTTTCAAATGACTACAAGATTTTTTGCATGCACGGGATCAAATCAGTGTTCTTGATGGCTGCATAAAATCAGATCTCTGCTAGAGCTCGAAGGATATCAAAACACAGTATGAACAGCAGCGACATTATGGTCCCAAAGAAACTAAGATCAGAAACAACTACTCTTTCTTTTGTCTCTCTTCATTATTGATGCTACAAAAAATAATGCTTGGATGATTTAACCTGCTTCTACTTTATTTTCTGTAAATATTTGTATATATCTAAAACTGTGTGTATCTATACAGACATGTAAGAAAATTAAATTAAGCAGCTATTTATATAAACATAAATCTCTATGTATTATAGTTTCCTGCTCTTAACGGTACCCTAGAAACCTGAGAAATATAAACTGCTTCTGCTACATTGATGCCATAAAGATGAGTTAACAGAAGAACAGCAAACCTTTGAAATTTCAGCATGAGATGTTTCTGACAGTAGGTAAATCTCTGTCATTTACTGTGACTGCATTGTAAGTCTTATATTTTAAAAATTGTCAACATTATGCTGTTCATATGATTAACTTCAAACACTAAATTTAATAGCATAGGCAATGTTCTTTATAAAGTTTACTTAAAATAGTCCAAAAATTGCTTGCTGTTACACAAGGAACATCAGTTCTGTAGGAGAGCCATGATGACAAATTTTAGAAAGAAAGTCTAAAACTTCCTAAAAATTTGGAGAAGCCTTTTCCTTCCCTATTTTATTGTAAGTCTATATTTTGCAACTATAATTGGAGAGAATAGAAAACGTATTTCTAATTCAAAAATATTTTGAATAATTTTTTCAACTATAAGACACAGTTAAATGGCCATTTTTGCCTTCAGTAACCAGGCAGCAAAGGCAACAGAGCTGAAATTATGATGTCAATGTGACACATGCAGTACATGTATCCCTAGTGGACACAATATTTTTGGCAGTTTGTCTGAGGTTTTGAAAAAGCTATCATTTGTGCTATCTGAGTAGCTTCCTTAATGAGGCAGCAGGAATAATGTCCCATAATTGCCCAATTCTGAAAGTTCAATTAATCTCTTCCTTTCAGACTCTGCCATACAAGAGTGTGTGTTCCCAGAAATTATGTGGCTTAATAACATTCATACTCCTAACCATAAAATAAATATTAGCTCACCAGCAATTCACTTAATACAGTTATTATATGGATCACAGACTGGTGCTCTCCATTGATATGTTTAATTGTGGAAATGAGACATTTTCAGATACTAAACTAAATACTAGTGAAGACATATACTGTAATAAACAGAGTGAAATGCACACAAAACCACACATACTTACATGCAAGCTAGGTGTGAAGAAACTAGCTGAACTCCAGATTGCTTGCAAATTACTTTAAACATTTAGATTAGCTATTTGTTGGGTTAAATCAAACCCTCTCAGACTGAGCAGGACCCAGAACCAAGACCCCTCTGCTTTGGTGGAAACCCTGGGCTAACCTGTGGGATATGGGTACATTAGCATGGCATACACCCTATAAGCTGTGATGAGTTTGAATTCAAATCCTAGACACAAACTCCCTCCAAGCATTGAGGGACCTTAAAAGCAAGGGTGAAAAAAAACCTTCTATGCAATTATAAAAAAGCGTTGAAGCTTATTGAATGAATGGGTGCACTGTGACAACCAAATAAATGAAATGTCAAAGTTAGAAGAAAAATCTGATCAAACTAAGATTACTTCAAAATGAAAAGCCTGGGTCTGTATCTCAATAATCCTTGGGAGCTAAGTTCACCCAAGAGAACAAGTTATTTTCTTGTGTCTTAGACACTAAAATTGCTTTGTAGTGTGATTATATCAACTGCTTACTCTGTCGCAATTCTGTGTGGCACTTTCCCCTCCCTTTATCTTACAATTTTCTCACTGAATAGTTGATCTCCTGCTCATTCAAGTCTATAATACTTTTTAAAACTAATAAATAAACCAATATAATAATACTTTTCATAGTTACGGTAGTTGCCATATTTTGCTGCTGAACACAGTGGCATTTCAGACATAATTTTCTATCAGTCTTGACAGAGATGCAAATTCTGAACAAACCAGAACTATTTGTCAGAAGTGCTAACAAATCTACAATGGAAGAAAGGAATTTTACTTTTGAAACATTACATATTTTCTCATTTGTACCCAAGGACTCCTGGAGGTGTCAAGGTAAAGACAGATTCTTCTCTCTGGAAGAAATTATTTGTTTTATGCTGTTATTTATCTTTCTTAAAAAAGAAAGTGATAAGCAGACCGTCAAGCAAAACCAGAAAACAAAAGCAAGGATATAATGAAGACAGAGCTCTGTAAGTCCAAATACTTCTCCAAATGGCTACCTGGACTTTTCTTTGGTCATATTCTCTAAATATAGCACAGAGTTATTCCTTGTGAGACATTAGGAAAATTCAAATATTTTTTTAATTGCAGCATTAATATTAGGCTTTTTTATTCCTAATTTGAGGCTGAAATTTGAGGTACTCTGACTTTCCAAAACAACCTGGCAAGTACAGTAGTTATTTCTTTTAGAGAATATGTGGTGAGCTAACTGCTCCCACTTTTACTTTTGCATTTATCTTTCCTGGTGAAAAAGCATTTCCCAGAATTTCACTGAGCTGTAGCACTCTGTAACCGTACAGGTCTACGCTAGTTTAAAGACAACCTTGGATCAGTGACATGCTAGTAGAACTGGATGTGACTCCACCTCTTGAACCTGCTGCACACTCAGGTAAACATTTCACTTTTCTGCACATAGGTGTTTTCTCTCTTTATTTCAATACTTTCCAGAACAAACTTCCAAAAGACAGAAACCAGAAACCCAAAGTGGGATTTTCCTACCAAGATTTGAGCATAGTCCTTCCATTTGTCCTCTCTTTAGTTTCCTTCAGCACAACCAGGCTTACTGAGAGATAGCAAGACAGCTTCTCCAGGCCATGCGCTGCCTTCTTGCAACAAGGAAGAAGCAAAGACTCGTCATCCTTGCTGTTCGTCTCTGGGTGAGTCTGCTCCTCCTAACATCTGTGCTAAAGAGACAGCAGAGTCTACAGGTGTTGATCGTGTCTTGTGGTTTGATGGGCTGCAGAACTCATCATACATCTCCAGTATAATTTACGACAAATCTAATGCATTTCTATACACAGTGTAAGGGGCATTTATAGGGAACTTCTTACAAACTTTTGTTAAAGGACTTCAACTAAAAGTTCTCTTAACATTTCAGGCTTAATACAATGCACATCAAAAGAATAAAATCATTTTTTTCCTTAAACAGAAAGATAGAATTTACAGTGATAATTAAAAAACTGTAAATTTGCCTTTATCAAGAATAACGTTGCATTTAGACACAAGTTTGCCAGAAAAGGGAATTGTTTGTTTGTTTGTTTGCAGATAAATATAACTACAAAAAAGGACAAATAAGCATATGAGTACTAACCCAACTTGTTATTGTACCACCAATTAAACTGATCAAAAAGCAATTCACATTGAATGATTGTGATCCACTGTGAGTCAGGATGCCCACCAGGACAACCCTGTAGATGTCCTCAAAATCAATTTACACTCAGTGCAGATAAAGCTTTAGGCCATTCTGCATTCTTCTGTATGTTAAATGTTAAATAGTTTATGTCAAACAGTTCCAAACTTAAAGTATCCCTTCTTGCAGTATTTGCTGAGACACATATCTTTAAATAGGGATAAAAATGTCAGGACGTTATGAGTAAAATATTTATACCAGTAAGTTTGGCGGTATCTCTTGAACAAAATACCTCTCTGAGGTCTACTTGGAACAGAAGCTGAGACAGGAGAACAAAGAAAATGTAATCCAGTTTTGTCAACTCTAGACTAGGGATGAGATCTTAGTCCCTGCCAAAAGACCCATTTTGCTGAAACACATTCTTTAGCAAAAGCCCATTCAATTCTTCCCATTAGCTTGTTAGAGTGTCTTATTTACTCAGCTGCTGTAATTTCCAAAAATCCCTGCCAAAAGCTTATATATTTAGAAAGTTATTTGCTGGGGAAAGAAAAAAAAACCTGCATTGTGCTTTAGTACTGTGATGAATCATGACAAGCTTGGTGAACACTGGCAGGCACAAAGAGGAAAAATACGTGTTAAGAAGTGTTTCAACCTGAAATTGGCTTATATTTTACAAGAAATGCATGACCCCATTCACTGACCCCTAAATAAACAAACAAACAAATAAAGAAAATTGAAGTATATGTAAGCATTTTAAGATACAGAGCACTTAATTTTGTAGCCTTAGGCAATGATCCTATTTATCACATTGTATTACTGCTAAAAAGAGGACATTTAGAAAAGCAGCATTAGAAATAAATCTAAAATATCTTTTACAAAGCTAGGAATGTCACTTCTCTGTGAATCTAACCTGAAATACCAATACCAATACTAGAATACCAATATTAGAAATAACAAAGATTTTTTAACACAAAAATATACTGAACAGAAGAAAACCAGAAGCTCAACTACATAATATATTAAAATACAGTGACTTGTCTGCCTCCTGTAATAGGACTAATTACTTGATTTAGAATTCCTATTGTGTTTGTTAGGCTTTGCAGTCTCTTCTAATAATTTTCAATCTAATAAAAGTGACTTTTACTAAGCTTTAGCTGAACCAAGACTTATCACACAATTTACTCAAATAATTGAAAGAATTGTAACTATGAAAATATATTCCTTTTTCTCATGTTCTCTACAATTTCCATTCTTTGGGTCACCGTAGGTAAAATACAATCTTCCAGAATATGTTTTGACTCCAAAGTAATCAAACCGATTATAATTTTCCTTCCTCGTAACTAATTTTAGAACATTATTAGACTTTTCTCTCTCTTGAAATCCAGTCCTTTTGTAAGGCAAATTATTAGTAGTGTTCTGACTTGAACTGGCAAGGTTTTTTTTGTGTAAGGGTACTAAAAAGGGGTTCTCAGACTCATTTATTTCTTCCTAGAATAGATTTGGCAGCTTTAGGTATTAGGTATTCTTCCTATAATATTCTGCTCTAGGTATTAGGTATATTATTCTGCTTTATAATTTCTGGTATATAATTCTGCTTTAGGTATTAGGTATTCTTTCTATAAAAGTTTCAGCTGCTTTGAAGGTATGATACCTTCATTTGACACCTTTCTGCTAAGGTTGGTTCTACAAGAAACGTGTGGAGGTAAACACAAGTGACCAAAAATATATTTGCAATGAACCAATGTTGAAATTGTTGGCCTTGTCACTGTTTTGATCAAAAATGCTCATGCTGTTCTGCAGCAAAGCCCTGAACAATACCCAGTCCCTGTGCACAGGCCTGGTGTACGCAAGAGAACAACCTTCATTTCATAAGCAACTAAGCAGGAATTGTTCATCACATGGCCAAAAGGGACACATGGATCTGAACCGGTGACTTCTTCTTTAGATATCTTCAACCTGCATGCAGCCAGGGGATGTTTCACGCAGGAAATCAAATTCCATCTGGTCAGATGTACTCACCTTGATCTACCTTCAAGGTAGATGGGGGTGTCTTCTTTGACCTACCAATCTGCTCCTTGTGGTGTTAAATTATTTTCTAAGGTAGGTGTAGCTGATCTACAGCCACTGAGGAACTGGTCCGGTATTTTAAAGTAAAATTGGCTATAAGGAAATAGTAATTACAAATGATAAATCTGCTATCCACATGAGCCCTTGAATAGCAGCTGAATATCTTATGAGCGGTGTCCTTGGGCTGTTTGATTTGGTGATGCTTTTTAAAGATTTTGAATACTATAAAAATCCCAAGTTTTTTTCTCTGCAGCAATAATGTCTCAGCAATTTTGGAGAAAAAAGCAGACTAAATGCCTCTAGACAGCTCTAGGTAGGAGTGTATGTCACAGATCATACTGAAAACATAAAGAAGGGACACTTGCAAGTGTACTTTGAATGTATTCCATTTGGTGAGTAATTTTTAAACGCTCATAGAGAGTGGGTTTCAAACTGTAACATGGAGTCCTCTGCTAATTACAATTTGAAGATATTTGGCTGCACTCCATCCAGAGTAGGTTTTTGGCTATCATTTCCAGCTCAGGAAATCATTTAATGCCCCTCTCTGGTTCTGCTGTAATATTTAAAGCCCAAATTGAACAATACTCTTTCTATTAAGTGAGGGTTGATGCTTTTCAGAAAACAGAGAAAATCACATGCTAAACCAAGCCCTGGTCCTCCCAGGACAGATGGGGGAGCAGATCTCTCAGGACAGCTCTCATGGTGCACCCCACTACCTGCTTTCACATGGGTGCAGTGGATGCTGCATGGCCAAGGCACCACGGGCACCCTTGTCCCATCTCCAGCTGTGTCTTAGTCCCCATAGCCATGAGTGGAAGTTAACACAAGGTACAGACAACGTGTGCCAAACCTCCAGGCTGTGCCACTGCACCCCAGGAGATGTCAGATCGTAATGATCCACAATAGCTCTTTCACCTCTGCTGCTCCGGCTGCACCCACGGGACTAAACACATTCTTTACCATCAAGATGGAATACAAATATGATGTTCATTGTGAACCATATTCACTGTATAATACGTATATTTCATCTGAATATAACACCTTTTAAGTACAGATGGACTCAAGACACCATTAACTAGGATCACCACTAGTCAGGTAAACAAAACAGAACTATGCTAGTGTGAGCATTTATTCACTAACTGATCAGTCTGAAGTATTCTTCACCCTTTTCCTTTCGCTCAGAGAGTTTCTATTAGTAGTATCAAACACTTTTGGTTCTCACATAAATCCCAGAAAAATTTATGATGGTTTGTTGATTGACTGGAACCACTGGAACATGGGAAATATTGCGGGGGCGGTGGGGAAGGGACAAAGGGTATGATGTTTTGTATTGTATGATTTGTATTGTAAGATAAAGTGACCATATTAACTTTTACACTGTTATGTTGAAATACATTTTAGAAAAAGGAAAAAAAACTGCAACCTTTTTTTTTTTTCAATATCTTCCTCATAATAAGGTAAGTTCTGAAAATATGGATAACAATAACAACAAATACAGGAACAAAGTCAGCTGAAGCAATGAGTTACCAACCTGTACAACAAGAGACTCTGCATGTCCTGTGCAAAGGCCAAGATAAATTTGTTCATTCCTGGACTGCAGGCAGCAGTATGACATGTACACAACGTCACACGGGTAAATAAGACAATGCATATAAAGATTTTGTGTAAATTAATTGAAATTGTCCCTATCTCATTTTCCATCCTTTCTTTGTCTAGATGGCATTCTCAGTGATTAAATCCAAGAGATCACTTGTTAGGAAAGGCAAACTCAGCAAAATCAGTGGCAAACAATTTTTGTTTCCTTTTTTTTGCCTGTTTGATCATTAATAGAAGGTAAACCAAATAATGTCTCTTCTCTTCTCCACAGTCCTTACAACCTAATCTACTGAGATTTAATCTCCATCACTAGGAGCTCATACAAGTTATGAGTTTTACCAGGTTTTTTTGGTAAATTTGAAACTTTTTTGAAAATTTGTTCCAATATGAATGACTTAGTGAGAATTAATTTCTGGCTTAACAATACCTTGCAAGCAACCTACCTAAAATGCTGTATTGTGGTTGTGATAGTCATTATCTAATGTAGAAGCTGTACAGATGGTCAGCTAAATCTCACGGCACTGCTTGCAATCTCTGGTCAAAAAAGAAATCATAAAAAACTGCATCTGGCCAAACTAAATTTTTGGTCCTAAAAAAAGAGATTTAATTTTCATTATTAAATGAAGTTCATATGGGCCAAATATTCACTTCCCACTACCAAGTATATGAACAAAGTCTCCATCCATTGTAAAGCAGTGGATCAATTTTGGAAAATGTGGTATCAAAACCAGACATAGTCCAAAACAAAGGTCTTCAGGTCTGGATGTATTTCTTATCCTCTTTCAGATAAGAAAGATATGGATCTTTTATTTCCTTTCTCCACTTCTATATGCTTTATTCAGATTTTTCTTTTGTGTAAGTTTCCAAAATGTTAATACATTTTAGTGTGAGTTGACTGAGAGATGATAACATTTGCAAGTTTTCCATCTTTTAAGAGTCAGGCATTTGGTAAATGGCTATCCAGTGCATCAAATTCAGATAACCAGATCACTGTCAGGTCACAACAACAAGCTTTATCTACTGAGGTTTTTTTTGCTTGTTTGCTGTAGATTGTTCACATTTATATATTTAAATTACCATGCATTTTTGTGAATGTTGTAAAAGAAAATTTAGCTGTTTGAACAGGCACAAAATCTCAAGGTTCTGGAATTAGAAACATAAATTTTTGGGGGACATTTTTTTGAAATACAGTACCGTACGTTTTCTGTGGTTCCGTCCAGTTTAGTTTCACAATTTGCAAGTGACAAAAATTCTGCCTCCTCTAGAGAGAAATAAAGCAAATGCAAATGCAAGGAGAACTGGCTGTTACCTTTTGCATTTCATTCAGGTTTTAAATCTGTCATCTGATTGGTTGCTCTGCTTGTATTCCCCCTCATCCCTCTGAAGCAAATAGAAACTCAGAAATCAGAACCCCTGCAAAAATGAAAATAATTTCCTGCACTCCATGAGAGAAAGGTATCCCAGCCTAGTGACAGACTTCTCAAAGTAGGACAAAAGCACAGAGAAAAGCAGAACTTATATTTCTTTCTTCCTTTATTTAGTGGCAATCCTGTCTTCCCTTGCTTACAGCCCCTCAAAAAGTTTCTCCTCACTCCACTTAAATAGTGTATATGTCCATCATATCATACTTGTGACCTCAAAAATTGCCTTTGTCTCTTTCTTCTCTGTGGGCATTCAGACATCAGAGATGAATGGGGCAGATCAAGAGTGACTGTTGTGCATTTTTAGAGAATATGCTCAAAGATGTAAGGTTAAAAAACAATTTAACTTACAACTGAAAGAGTGGGAGGAAGATGAATACAGAGCCAATTAAAGCCTGCACAAGAAAGATAAGGACATCAAAAAGCATTTTTTCCCTCAAACTAGCACTTGATGCAATGATGCTAATTTTCAAAGCAGTACACAAACTTTAATTATTCTTCACAATACATCATCGAGATAAACAAGAATTAGTTGATGCTAACCAATTAAGTAATATGGAAGAGAAAGACTTTTTTTTAGAAGTATATTAGGACAAAAGGTCAAAGTGAGGGAATATGCTGGAATTAGGGCTGTTTTAAACAAATAAAGGCTGCAGTGAAACTAGTGGTGATTATAACAGCACCAAGTTGCTAAATTCTAGTCACTTGAAACTGGATGTCTAATAAGAGTCAGTCAGCCTTTTGTCCCTTAAAAGTCCTTGGGGAAAAGTAGTGACTTCCAAATGTGGTTCACCCCACTTGGATTTGTACCTTTGAGCAGTTCTGGAGGTGTCCATAACTCTTTTTGGCTATGAAAAGGGCCTAGCTGAGAGAAGGGATTTGGTTCTGACTTTTGCTTTATTAAACTAGGAAACACAACTCCATTCTTTGTATCTATCTGCTGCCTTTCTCCTCTTACCCTGGAAGCTCTCTGGAAAGGGCTGTGCTTTATTAAGTGTTTAATCAGTGCACGTAGTGCAGCGTGGCTTTTACCAAAGTCTCCCAGGAGGTACTGCAATTCAGATACATTTCTGAAAAAATAATTTTCTTCAGAGAATGGTAACAACAAATCAGCTTTTCTGAATACATGTGATATAACAGATACCTTGGGGAAAAGAGGAGAAGAAAGGTCAACATGGCAATAATACAGCCATGTGGTAGCCTAACAGAGTGGAAGTGGTAACGTGAATAGTTTGAGGATTACATGTGGACCTTTTGCTTCAACTACCAAACTTAAACATCAGTTTTGCATTTTAAGGGAATAAAAGGTCCTTTTTCTAATAGTTAAAGGCACTACTACTACCAGGACCTAGTCAAACCCTGTAAACAGCCCAAACTGTGGTACTAATCCAGAAGAATTACTGTTACTGTGATTTCTAATCATTCACATTGCTATAAACTGATTTAGCTGAAGAAAGGCATCTTATAACAAGCAGAGTATTAAAGTCACAGTGTTACTATACTGTATCTCTGGAATTTTATCTCTAGGGAAAATTCAGATGTGGTCTCACATTTTTTTCTCCAGTATATTCAAGCTTACTTAGACTATGGAATACCTTTGTGCGGTAGTTGAAATGCACTGTTTAATCCCTTTGGATTAAGCTAGTTAAAATGTGGCATAACAATAGTCTAGTGTATTACTGTCCAACAGCAACATTTTTCATGCCTTCTGATTCTGTACAGAACTGCTGGATATAATTGCAGTGAAGCTCAAGTGCACAGTACCAAAAACTAGTTAATTCATCACACTCATGCCTTTCAGAAAAGAGCAAGTCAAGGCTCAGATAGACTCTGAACATGAAATAAACAAAAATTAACATTTAAACCGAGAGTTTTCACTTTGCATTTTCAGATAGAGTTGGGTTGGTTTTTTTTCTGCTTGTTACTTATTTATTGAAAACCTCTCTTGAACTCCCATCATTGATCTATCTGAATCATCAACTTACAAGTTGAGTCATTCCATTAATTTGGGCCTGATAATATTCAGCCAAATCTATGGACAGTAAAACATATTTGTAGGCAAATTACCAGGAAAGATGTAAATGAGAAACTAGTACACAAACCCTGTTCCTAATAACTATAATTAGACACCCTGTGGTTATCTGAATTTCAAGTATTTTGATTCAAGTACAATTTTTATTAGTGAAAGAATTTATATTACACCATTAGGAGACTGATGATTTTCTAACTAACTTTTTTTCTTCAAAAAGATTTTTGTTAAACCCTACCTTTTTCAGGAGAGTTTTCCCACAATGTATTG
Organism: Patagioenas fasciata; assembly: GCF_037038585.1. NCBI lineage: Eukaryota > Metazoa > Chordata > Aves > Columbiformes > Columbidae > Patagioenas > Patagioenas fasciata. The sequence continues at coordinate 28,519,066 of NC_092520.1, forward strand.
AGACTAAGCATGACAGTGGAAATACAATAGAAGGTCAGAAAATCTGTCTCTCAAAGAGACATGATGCTGCAATTCAGCTGATCTGGACCATGCGAGAAGCTGCAACTCTTGGCTTCAAGTTCAGAGCTTAGCGGGCTTTAATCAGAAGTGACTTTGAACCTTTGTATCAACTGGAACCCATTAAGACATTGCCTTTCCACATTTCTTCCTGTGTCAGCCCATCACATACTGCTCGAACTCCATCTGGATGTGATTTTAAATGTGCATCCCAGCGGTTACTGAACTGCATCCCAGCATCATCACCCTGTGTGAAAAGGCATGCCTGAGTGCAACAACATATCTCAGTAGAGAAACACCTGAGAGAGCCCCAAACACTCAAGCAAGTCTGTGGAGTTCAGTGCAGTGTTACTTGTAAGTCTGGTCTCAGAAATGTGAAGCTACATCAACCTGATGCTAAGCGTGAACTAATCTACCTCTTCTGGTAGGGCTCAGTATGCAGAACCATGACAGCTAATGCAGAACCGTGACAGCTAATGCAAATCTAAACCTGTCCTGTGTGCCCTCCCAAATCTTCCTTCCACGTGCTCCTGATCCTCCTCTTCATCAGGCATTTCTGTGCTTCTGTGCAATAAACTGCTCGAGGGAACAGCTCCGTCTGAAAGCAAGGCACTTTTTTCATCTGTTTGTGTTTTCTATATGGTTTATTTTTGTTCTGGATCAGTTCTCTGGGATGACTTACTGTGTGGTCAATTTAGGCAAGAAGGCAAGAACATGAGACCTTCGGTGCAGCTGAGATGTAGTTAGCGATTACAGCCATAGGGGCTCCACTCAGGCTGTCACAAAATTCTGTTGCAATTAGAGCAGCTGACTCATAATTCCCGAGCTGGGGTACCCACAGGTGTCATTAGTCTACCCACAAAGCTGAATCATAAAGTAGACACATGAAGAATCGGCCTTCTTGTGAGCTTGCTGTGTAAATAATTGATGCAAGACCGTGAAAATAAAGGCTGCACCTTTGTGTGCTAGAGGAGGAGGCAAGGAGAGTGCAATGATCATAACTGGTGAAACCTATTTATTAGACTGAGAATTTTCCAGCATAATTTATCCAGTCTTCTCTTCTACAAAGCTGTAATGGTTATACCTTCAAAACCACACCCTCCATTCAGTTTAGTAAATGAAGGGTTCTACACCAATATATTTTCCAAAGGAATGAAGAACTTCTTCCAGCATAGAAATGAAGGGATGCATTTTTGGTATTCAGTTGAAGACACCAAGAATCTGCAGAATTTCAGGGTTTATATCAAAAAAAGATGGACAAAATGAGTGAAAACATAGGATATTATCTTCTCTTTATATGTGAATGTTCCCAGTTTGTAAACTGGTCCACAGCATTGCCCTGAGTATTTAGGTAATTTACACCTCTCATTTGGAGAGGGAAATACTGAAATATCGTCTTGAAACAAAGGGTCTTTGGGCAAATAAGACTTTCACAGTCATTCTTCTGCACCAAACCAATCCACACACATTGCCATTGAAATCATTACTATAATGTAGAAATCTTCATATCAGAGATTCGAGATAACTTAGTCATGGCTCAGACTGGTAATTGTTCAAAACATTCATACTTTACTACTGAAATATATGCATGTTTCTGACTCCATAGTGGAGATTAGGAGTATTACTGGTTTCGCATTTTCCTCCCTTTACTTTTTGCTCTGGTGTAACACTATATTTATATATATATATACTTAGGCACCTTCACATTCATGTAGTTTTGTAGATATGCCATAGCTAGTGTCCCACATGAACTTTTATTGAACTCTTAAGCACAATGTCTTTTAGAAGAATGATGCAACCTAAAAGAATTGGTTTTAACCATGACTTGTGCCTTGTGCTTCCATTAACATGTATTTATCCTTTGTCATTAATGAAATTACTAATTACAATCTGTTGTAAGACAGCACATTAAGGAACTCTACTGTTAAATTTCCTCAGGTCTGAAATTTCTTTCAAACAACCTTTTGTCACATCTCCTGTAGTCAGTGTCTTATTCATCTAAAAAATTCTTGTGTAAAATCCGCTTTTCTCCAATTACCTTTGTAATTGTCCACACAGCACTGGATAAAATGCTCTGTTAGAGATCTGTTACCATGTGTACGATCCTCAGTAGCCTTTTAGTTGCAACTACAAAAAGATATAGAACAAGGAAGCAAACTATCCACTATATCAGTTTTAGGCAACAGGAAGAAAAAGAAACAGAGGGATACAATTTCCTGAAAATAAAAATGAGGTTTTTATTACCTACACCTTTTCCCACATACCTATTTCTGCACAGATTAATAGTTATGCTGACTAGAACAAAGCACTTACTTTGACTCCTATAAAGGGGCAGTGATATCACTAAGAAGTTACAAACAAGATTTTAGTTGTTTCTATTCCTGATCCTGCACCTAGAAGGAATAAGTTGGTCTGCATACTTGGAAGCACCCACAACTTTACATCATTCTCACTAAATTAATTTTTCTCTTGGTGACAGACAGTATTGTCAAACTGAACTTCAGAAGCAAATACAGTACAAATTGTTTACAAAGATGCATAAAATGTCACCTTTCCTTATCCTCATGTGCAATGAGGAGCTTCGGTCTCCTCTTGCTGAGTATTTGCTGGTGTATATGTTGCTTGAGACATCAGTTTATGAATGCTGGGTCTATTATCAAATCAGGATTATATAATGTTTATGGATGGAAAATACTAGGATGCTAATAATACTACTACTAATACAATGAAATATGACCTGGAAATTTCCATAAACATCAGCAAGTTCAGTGTGAGCAGATTCCTTGGAGTGTAAGACTGCTGAGGCCTCTCTCCTGTATGGTTGCCTTTTGATGAACTTTATTCTTCACAGGCAATAAGACAAATCTTAGAATAAAGTATTTAAATAGCTATTTGTGGCTTTTAAGATATATAAAATGGAAACACTTTCTGGGCTCTCATGAGATTACCGACAAATCCCATCTGTCCTCCCATGCTCATTAGGCATACCAAGGAAATTTATCAATAATAATTGTTACCACAATCCATTTTAATCTTATCATGCTTTGTTTTTAAGATTATTTTCAAATATCTTCAGATACATTTACCAGGATGCTGAAAGTGGTAGAGACAAGAACTTTTTCTCATAACTGGTGTTTCATAGCTATCTTTAAATGAACGGTCTGAATTACAACTTAAATTTTATCACACTGCATTAGTTTCAGTAACATGCCAGAAAGCGAACTATTACAAACTGAATAGTTCCACATACAGAGAAGAAGGGATGAAAAAAAGTTACCAAAATATACTAAAGCTTGTGATCATGTATTTTGGAAATTTTTTAGCCTATATAATAATAAAACTACAAATCAGAACAAATCATCATAGAATCTACAATGCTTTTTTTTTTTAATAATTAGATTTTTGATCTCATATCTTTAATATCTTTACTTCAAGAACTACAATTACTAAGTAGGCTTCTCCATCAATTTTGAAGGTTTAGGCCTGTAAAAGTAAACAAAAATTCTTCTCATAACTGCAGATTGTTTCTGCATCCATACGGCAGTCAAACTCGCTCCTATAATCAAACACTTTTTTTGATCCCTACATTTTAGGCAACCAAATTAAGAAGTACTTGTGATCATTGGTCTGATTCCTCACAGATTCCTTAGCACATACTCTCCAAGCTACAATGCAGGTAATTTTTTCTAACTTACACTTTGAGAATTACTGTATTTGCTTTAATGAAACACTCTGTCAAAATAACATTTCCCAAACTACTTAAAAACTAATTATAAATGTAACACCATTTCATTTTGGTGCACCTTAAAACATAACATTTCCCTAATGGAAATTTGACTCCGTGATCCATAAAGTAGCTGGCTATTGTCTCAAATTAGTCTTATTATCTTGTTTGGTCTGATAAAGACATTACACTGTAGAGAAACATGCAAAGCATGCATAAGCAACCAAGAGCAATCCCATTACTGCAAGAAAAAGAGTAAAAGAAAAGCTGTTATTTCTCATCAGCACAGAGAAAACTAGATTAGGCAAAATGAGACATATGTCAATTAGCTTAGGAATGAGTTTTCTTCCCACCACTTGGCATCCACAGCATAAATTACCAAAATATATTCTCAGAGCAAACCCAGGAAATTTAAAGAGTAACTATTATTCTACATGCTAATTAGTCTTTTTGTACATCATTAAAATGGCTCTGAATCCAATCTGCTTGAACAACTATATGCCTCAAGAATGAAAAATAAAATGAAAATAATTATTATAAAGATTTCTTCTTCGGATCTCAAAAGGCTGCAGGTATTTCAGGGCAGAGTCTGGTAGCATATTCCTCAGGCACGTCTGGTCATGGCTATCTGCAGTACTGGCACACTCTGGGACAAAAGAATGTCTCTTTCCTGTCCTCTCATGGCACCCGGACATAATCTCATCCCACATTTTAAAACAGCCTCTGCTGATTATGAGTCAAACCTACTTATGAAGTAATTTAGCCAAATTCCTCTAAGCCACACTCATTTCTAACATCAACAAATCCGGCACCTGGTCTTATCACTAATGGAGTTCAGGAAATTTAATCAAGAGTGGATTTTCTTGGAAGCCAAATGAAGTATTAATAAGTATTCTTCATGTCCTATGGTCACAGAGAGACTGTGCTGTGCCATGTGTCCTTTGTAGCTGCAGCTGCACTCAGAGGTGACTGAAGAGTGATGCCCAACTGCCAGATGGAATAGCCCACCCTCATTTAGCTTTAGTGTGTGGAGTTGTCCCCAGAGGGACCCCTGAAGGTGACCCACCGCTATATAATCTGATCTTCCTACCTTGCTCTGGACCCCACTCAAGCACCTGTCTGAAGTGTCTGTGGTGAAGCCTGGGACAGCTCAGCGTCATTAACACTGCTGGGAACACCAACCACGAAAAGTGGCTCTGAAATAGTGACTCCTGCTCCCAGACAAATCTCTTCTTTCCCAGTTCAGACAGGCTTTTCATCTGCCCCGCTGCTCTCTGCTCACTCCTTTCAGCTTATGTTATGGAAAGGAAGAAAACTTGCCCAGCAGGAGCCCTTGGTTAGGAGAGAGGCAGGGACACCCAGAACCACACTCACCCCACTTGTATGCCAGACCTGGCACAGAGCTGGTCCCAAACAGCATGAATTTCACAGGAGAAGGAGCCACATGGGTAGTGACCCTACTCTCACTTCACACAATGGCAGTTTCTTACCTGGAAACTTCTGCTTATCTAACCAGGAGAGAGTCTTGACAGGTGACATGGTAAGCACTTAAACCTGTCAACAGTAAATACCAAAGAGAAGGAGTACAGATGAAATCCAGGCTTTCTTGTGACGAAAGGGGATTTCTGCAGCCTCAGGTGTGTGGGACTGGGTTTCACAGCCACAGGCACCTACCTGAATTCAATATCTAATTTATCTGTTAAGCACTGAAAACTCATCCATTAGTGATGTTTGTGCCTGTGCCTTATGTAGCAGTCAAGTGAGGGTGATGGGCCATGTGGCAATGTGAGATGACACAGAAGGACATGTTGCATGAGCCAGGTGTTACAGCAGATACGGAAATTTTTAAGTGGTCTTGTTTGCCCCAGTTTTCCCTTTCTCCCTGAATATAACTGTCCTCTGGAAGAGAAAAATCTGTAAAACAAGAGATAATGAGGCCATACTGTGCACAAACTGTGAGTCACCAAAAACCCATTACCCTGCACTACAAGTGACCTTACATAACGCAGGCTGAAGATGTTCCCTCTGCTGAGAGTTGTCACACTGAACCAAGGGGCACATATAAAATTCTGCACAAATGAGCATGAGCAAAGCCCATAGAAGGGGAGTCCTGCTCTCTGGACATTTAATGGCTCCCATATTAAACATCCCAGAGCCTCTCACGTCCTAGGCAGGCACCCCACTGTTTGACTCACAGAGCTGTGCTCATGCCTGCTTTCGCTCTGATATCAGAAATCTCTCACTCCCATCCCCACTGCCTCAGCTGATGCAGAAGCAGCATTTGCATTACTTCTTGACTTTTGCCAATGCCTAATGCATTGCAGAGTGTATAACCAGCAGTACTTGTAGCGTGAAAGGTGGCTGACAGGTGCACAGCTGTTATGCTGAGGGAGGGATTAAGGCACAGGGGATTAAGTGGATTAAGGCACAGGAATGTTTATCTGCTGTGGTCCTGGGGTCCAAGTGGATTTAGAGTTGCAGGAGGGATGCAGGAACTCAGATGAAGAAAAAATTATGTAGGCTGCAAGCTGCACTTTTAGCACCAAAGTACTACTGCACTGAGTAGCATGTCTATATTGCCACCGTCATCCACGTCAAAAATCATGGAGAGTAGCTCAGATGGTGTGGAGTGGCTCTCACCCACACTACTGTGAGAAAGCCCCTCTGAAACAGCCTGGTTGTGTATTCAAAATGTTTCTTCACTATTCAGGACTAATTATTTGAGAAAACTGAAGAAAGGTCAGAGACAAAATACAAGTAAATGCAGCCTTAATGATGGAAAGAAAAACGCACACAGCAGTGAATGGCAAGTTCATTCAGAGCTAAAATGCTCCTCAAGATAGGATCTCTTTATCTTGACAGCACTGCTGTTTCAAATCAGGTTTCATAGCACAAACATATATTTCTATGGACCAAACTGCACTAACTAGTCATAATTTATATTTTGTTTTCTTTTATTTTGAAAAAGAAAAATCTCACCAAGTCTGTATGTTGGGAAGCAAAACTCTGATAATGACTCAGCAAAGAGAAGGAAACATGACACTGGAGCCTGAACATCTGATGATAAATCCACCCCAAATATCTTGGACATGACATGCAGCCAGGAGACAATAATCACTGATCCCAGCATCTCACAAGTTCTGTTGTGCTACTGAGTCTTGTCAGGCAATGAATGAACGGTTCATTTATTTGCTGGTTTATGAATCAAATTTAATAAATTTACATGAGCTGTATTTTGATTTTACCTCCAAGCTTATTAAGTTTAAGACAAGCAAGAAAGCTGAGCTGGAGACAGGAAGATACTTTGCCTCTACTATAGCACAACAAAAAAGACTACTGTAAGGCAAGGGCATTCCAAGTGCCTTTTATATAAACATTTGATATGTAAAATTGCATAAATTAACAAGTCATTTATATCTTTAGAAGCATTCCCCTCTACTCCCTTTTAAATGAGGCTTCTTTTCAATGTAGCTCTTTATTTTTAATCTATACTAGGGATAATGCTCTCTTTTAAAAGCAATGCTGGGTCATTTTTTGTACTTACAGTCTGAACTAACCCTTGCTTTTAATCAATTACTTTGAGGATTTCTTCCTCTTAGTTTTCCCTTGAAAAGTACCCGTGGATTTAATAGCCTTAAGGTAGCCTTGTGATTTCTGACAAAGCAAGTCTAAACTAAATTCACCTGTCACCCTATTAATGTTAAAACAGGAACAGAATCTTCCAGCAATAATCTGGTTTTAATTACTGAAGATGCTTGCAACTTTGGAAGTCTCAGCTTTGCATGTATCAGAACATTTTTAACTTCTTCGAGCCTGTTGCCTTTCAAAGTAATCCATTGCCATTAAAATTGTCCTTTTTAGAAAAAAACTTTCTTAATTGTTTATATTGAAGGAAATCTATTAAGGTTCTCTTCATGTTGCTTTATCTTGAGGGCAGGTTATCTTTTCATTTTGGTGCAGACAAACTGGGAAACAATAATGGATTTTAAATTAACGTTCTCCTCTTATATTACTGAATTACAGTATCTTATAGTAGACACACTCCAGAATTGCAATTGCAGTTTACCACATTAATTGCTGCAATGGATGCACATATTACTATACAGAGAGATGGAAATTCTTGAAAATATATATACTGTGAGAAAACTCATTGCTGGCAAAATAAAGATACTGGGGAAAAAAAAAAACACATGGCTGAAGAGTTGCAGAAAATCTTACACACATTTAAGCATCTTTGTGTTAAAATGTATTTTTAAAAACTACAGAGATGATGATAAATTTTTCAGGAATCACTATATGGTCAATAAATAAAGGTTATCTAGCTCTTCAAAGTTCGCTAACTTTTCAAAGACTTACTTTTTTCCTCTGGTAGTGCTTGTTTTTCTAACATATAGTTACGGATTTACTGGTTTGTATTTGTTATCTAACAAAGTGAGAAGCAGAAGGAGAAGAAATGAAAATTTGATCCACTGAAATCATTAAAATGTTCATTGGCTTCCATAAAGCCAGGTTTCTATGTATTTTGAAAGCTTTTTTGAGTATCTAATAATCACAGGTTACCTTCCAGCCAGAGGTTATTTCTGCCTTGACAGAACATGGCTCTGTCTGAGCCTGTCAACAGCAGATAAACAGAGAATTTTGCTAGCATTTATGATGTTGGCTCTCTAAATAAGCATTGGTTTTGTTTAACTGATATCGGGTGATATATTGGTATAGGAACAGTCTGATTTTAAACCAGGAAAAAGTATGAGTAAGTGAGGAAGAGTCATCCTCAGTGGTGAAAACAAATTTAAACAGTTGTCAAAAGTTTCTAGAATTGCCCCTTCCTTGGTCATTTTCAACCTGACTTGCAGACATCTTTGAGTCTAGGAAGCATCAAAGATACCCAAAATATCCTGAAATCAAAAAGGCAGGAATTTCGCTTCCTCTAAGGCTTATTGCTTGTTGTCTGGCTATATCTAGATTCTCAGTCCTGAAGAACGACTTTACTCTGGATTCAACTGCAAGGTGATTGAATTAATGGCAAGGGGAGGAACATAATAAGTGCCACAAATGCTCCCCATGGCATGAATTAAAGCATGAAAGTAAAAGGCCAGGCAGGAACCTAACTTCCCACAGTCCTTCTCCCACTTTCCTTGGTGAATCTGACAAGGCAGGATCATGTACTATATACAAACACAGAAAAAATTCCAGAGGTATTTTCTGAAGACTGTGCATTGGGTTTGGTTTTCACAGAATCGCAAAATGATTGTGGCTGAAAGGGACCTCTGGAGATCATCTGGTGCAACCCACCTGCTAAAGCAGGTTCACCTAGAGTAGATCACACAGGAATGCATCCAGGCGCGTTTCAAATATCTCCGGGAAAGGAGACTCCACAACCTCTTTGGGCAGCCTGTTCCTGTGCTCTGTCATCCTCAAAGGAAAGAAGTTTCTCCTCATATTCAGATGGAACCTCCTGCATTTCAGATTGTGCCTGTTGCCTCTCATCCTGTTGTTGAGTACCACTGAAGGGAGTCTAGTCCCATCCTCTTGACACCACCCTTGAGATATTTATATACACTGATGAGATCTCCTCTTAGCCTTTTTTTCTCCAGGCTGAACAGATCAGCTCTCTCAGTCTCTCCTCACAAGAAAGATGCTCCAGACCCCTAATCATCTTCATAGCTCTCCACTGGCTCCTTCCAGTAATTCCTTGTCCTTCTCAAACTGGAGTGCCCAGAACTGGATGCAGTACTCCAGATGCAGCCTCATCAGGGCAGAGTAGAGGAGGAAGACAACCTCCCTCAACCTGCTTGTCACATTCTTCTTAATGCACTCCAGGATACCATTGGCCTTCTTGACCACAAGGGCATATTGTTGACTCACGGTCAACCTGTTGTCAACCAGAACTCCAAAGTCCTTCTCTGCAGTGTTGCATTCCAGCAAGTCCAGTTTTATTTTGCTTCTGCTTTCACTTTTGATGTTGTTGTTGCTGCTGCTGTTTTAAAAAATAATTCAACATGTTCTTGAAGGATTAAACCAAAATATTTTTTCATTCTTTACTGTATTGGATTTGCCACTTCTTTTGAAGGGAGTTTCTTAACTCTGCTTCTCTGATTTTTAATCCTCAGACATTTTTCTGAATTATTTAATTTGTGCAATAAGTGCTTCATTGCCTCATCAATTTTTATAACACATTACTTATTTGCAAGTGTTCTGAAATATCAGTAAACTGCTTAATTTTTATCTTGGAAATCTGATAGAATGTAAATTACTGACATTTTTCTTTATAAAGATGGCTGAAGGTTGAATACATACCAGAACAGAAAGGACCACTTTGATTATACAGTCTGACGTGCAGCAAGGGACAAACCAGAACATTTCACTCAGCCATTCTTGCACAGAAATTTACACCAATCTTAAGCGTATGGCTCAAGGGTTACCTTACTGCCTACAGAGCCCTCCAACAACCATAAGAAGTAGCTGCTGACTACTGCCATGAAGCAATAAGAGTGATGCTGCCCATAGTACATTGCTTGCACAGTACAGTAGCCATGGACAAGCAAGGACCTCAGTCTAAACCACATATAGACATGATTTGAGGGTTAACATAAAGCACATATTGTACCATTTTGACTCAGCAAGGGATGGCAGGAACCATAATACCTTGTTTTGAACTGTTTGAACTGAACAAATGGACTAAGGAATTAATGCATAAAGACTTAAGCCTAACTTAAGCAGGTCCCTAGGCTGCCTTAGGCTGTCCTTAGATGTCTGATGCTTACCATCTCCCCACACTCCCTACCCAGTGTGTTCCCAGTGCTACTTCTCAGAAGGAAGGATGGTCTTGGAAGGTTTGTCGATGGGCTGAACATATGCAATCTTTTTAGTTTCTTGTTTACTCTTCTGGATAGTACACAGTAATGGTAACTTCATCCCCATGAGATAAATACTCAGTCCCAGCCCCGTTATTCCAACATCCAGCTGTGTCTTTCCAAAACATTTTCCTTTTAGATTTTCTTGTATTTTCCCAGTCACTGGATATCAGAGACTTCATATAAGGTTGTAGAAAGATTGCCTGACTGTCTAGAGCTTCTTGACCACAATCAAATCAATATTTAACCCAGTTCTCAGAAAGCTAAATAGACCATGAAAAGTGTTTAGACTTCACGTTATAATACCTAATTATCAGGAGCATTGAAAGACAAATTAATTTATCTTATTTTCTATAAAATAGCTGATGAGGTTTTGCCTTAGTTTTTTTATAAAAATATCAAAAAGCATTGGTTCAAGCAGAAATGCATGCAAGCAATTTTTGAAAATTAGTCTTATATAAGATCAAACTTAACAAGATTTTAGATGCTTCCTCTGAGAGAGTGGAAAGATTTCATATAGACTTCTCAGCATTTGCAGTTGGCTGTTTTTCACTTAACTGAAGTGCTTAATTTTCTATATTCAAATGTTTGGGGTTTTTTTGTTTTTTTGGTTGGTTGGTTCTTTGGTTTTATTTATGTGTTTTAATGCATCTCAGAGGTACTTCTTAAAATCCAGCATTTATCAGAGACAGCTGTACAACAGGTGATGGAATTCCTGAAGGTTCATTGCACATACGTTTTCTCAGATGAATAAAAGAGAAAATGTAACTTAAAAGTTGAATAGCAATAAAATCATATAGCTCATAATTTAAGAGAAATACCCTTAAGGAAGCAAGTGAAAGTTAAACTCTCTGTGAAAAATTTCAGCAGACTGTTGTTTCTTCTATCCGAGTAAAGGAACTGTTCTTTCTGGTGAGTAATGATGGTCAATATGTAAAAGTTATGTTATATTGACCATATTAAAACAAATGGACATGAAATGTAATGTAGAAACTCATATATCTATTTTCTTTTCTTCTGTTAACTTCTCCTTAGAAAATCATCTGGAGATTTATAGGTGAGAACAGATTAATCAATTCAGACCCAACAAATGGGTAATTGTTTTCAGTGATTAGAGAGTCAAAATCTACAGAAAGCTGTTGATATATGTAAAATAACACAACCCTTGACAAGGATCTAGCTATGGAATTTATTTCCCAAAAAAAATAAAATACACTCTAAAGAAAGAGGAGATAACTGTACAGAAAGCAGGAGGAGTCATTTTAAAAGGGTAACTGCTAGATTCTGAATAAAATAATTCATTATAGTAATTTTTTTAAAACTTGCTGATTCAGTCAAGGAAAAGCAGTCTCAGCAGCTCTGAAAACTACAGAATCAGATCCAATACTGTCTGAAGCATAAACTGAAGAAGCTGTAATGAAATGCTCTCCAGTCAACTTACATGAAAGGAAACTGTATTCTTGCAATGGTTGCTTTTGACAGACACCTCTTCATTACTCTGCTTTGCCAAGTATAAAATCCTAATTGCATTTATACAAATAACAGGAAAAAAAATATTAAAGCAAATATTCTTGTAGGAGAGCATGTCTGTAACTCTGTTAAGTGCCCAGAGGTGTTCTAAGCTGTTCCAAGGTGGAGACCAGGTCTCCACTCTTTCTGTTGAACCAAGAGACATTGGGGAAGGCAAAAGGAGGCAACAGCTAGGAGCAGGCATGTGCCTTCAGTACCCCTGTCCTTCGTTCTCTTGCTCTGTTATTGGCCTGACATTTAAGGCACTCTTACAGCTGATGTGATTCTGAAACCTCTCAAGCAGAGAAGAGAACTTGGGTCTCTACTATGTTCAGTGACTTCTATAACAAATGAGTTTTTGCAGACAAAAAAGGCATTGCTTCATCTCCACATGCATTTTAAAGACTAAAGCCTCTTACTGTCCATTCCGATTCTTATCAAAACAGGAGAACAAAAGCTTTAGATGCTTCCTCAAGGGATGAATATGAGCTATGAGTCCTAAGCAGAAGGGTGCACCTAATAATATTCTAAGAGACAAAAGTCGTAGCAAACAATAAGATCAAAGCCACAAATGTAGCCTCTTCTTTTCCTGTTAATTTAGATAACCGGTTTATTTTGAACCTATTGTGGTTCAGTTTAGAAAACCCATAGAATCACAGGATTTTAGGGGGCAGGCAGCATTCCAAAAAAGCTCCTCTAAAGTGATGTAATGTTAGACCAAAATATGAATAAAACAAACAAACAAAAAAAAAACAAAAACAAAAACAAAAACATATTAGTGAATAAGCTCAGACTTTTGAAGAGAAAACTGTAAAATACCTATTACTTTACAACACAGAGGGTTAATATAAATTAATATGATAACAACAACAAAACCCACAACAGCTGGAGACAAAAGTTTCTGTAGCTATACTACTGTAGGAACAATTTCCCAATAATTCATTATTTTCTCTTAGAGGCTGAAGAGACACTTAAAACCCATTTTGTATCAAATTACCAAAATATGGACAAATTAGTGTATTAATTGATTTTTTTTCCATCATTTCCATCCATCTGGTTGGAACAATGGGAAACCAATCATGCAAGTCTTTTGTGAAGAGCATTTGTGAAGAGGAAATAAGTACTAAAGCACCAAATTAAATGTCTTGTTTCATTTCCTAATGAATTATTAAAGAGGGAATAAGCAGTAAAACATCTTTTATTTAATTAACTAATTTTTTATTTTTCAGTTTCATTTTTATACGCTTGATCCAAATATTTCCTGACATCATACAAAGAAAATTGCAATTGCCTGTTAAAGCTTTTAAAGCATCCTTACTGACAAACACTGAATAGCAGGTTTTATGTTGCTAATAATACTAATGTGAGAAAAGAAAAACTCTTCATCTTTCATTCAAATTCTCTTAAAATATCCCCTTGAGATACCTGCATCCATATTTTAAATGCCTTAGGACATAACTGTGAATATAAAACTCTTACTTTTGAATATCACAAACTGGTTTTGTGCTTTAAGATGAGCAGCTACTGAGCTAGGACTTACAACATCAACTAAGTTCATGGCAATGTTGTGGCATCAGGACTCTGACAGAAATTCAGTTCTCTGTAATAAGAATCATAATAAAGAGAGTTTGGGAGTCACTTTCCTACACTGTATACACAGTAAATGGTTTTCAAGTAAAACTGTAATTTTTTTAAAAAAAATCCTAAACTAAGTTCTCTCATTGTCTTTGTGGAAATATTTAAATGTAAATAAATTCTTTGTACTGTCTTGCTATGCTTTGGTTTTCAGTCCTCTTGTTTAAAACTTGAAAGATGTTTCTTACTAATGCCTGTGAGGAGTTTATCTTTCATTAAAAGCATAGTTTCCCTGTGTTGCATAGAACTCTATCAGATAATGTTAGTACTTCACTTAGTATATCATATCAAAAGCAAAGCTCTGTTTAATAGCAAATGCATGTTATCTGATCTGTTAAACTATTTCTGGGTTTCATTTAAAAACACAAATCCTCTTTTTTTTAAGGAAAAACACACCGAACTAGTGTAAAAAAATTCAGAAAATAATGAGATTTCTCCTCTTAGTATCCTGAGGGGAAGCAAGCTTTAAATGGTATTATCTATTCACTTGATCAACAAAGATGTTCTCCTGACCTTTTGAATACCTGCAGTTTCAAAACTCTATTAAAATGCTAACAAATTCAAAACCTGGTTCTCTTTTACTTCAAAGTGCATTTCTTAACTATCCCTTTCTCCATATACTTGATAAACGCTGGTCTCATTACAAAATGTTCAATTTATTCTAATACCTCTAGATAAATCTAGAGCAAGAATATTGAAGTTTCACTGGTTTCAACCTAATATTATTCAGGGGAAAAAACGAATAGAAACTGTAAACAATAGGATTTCACAAAACCACAATAAGATACTTGAAAATAATGCTGGAAATCTGTAGAATCCAAAAGGGAATAAAATACCAAATCGAGTTTAAAAATATACATTGAATTAAAATATCTTCTGTCTTTTGCAGCTAAAACATATCAAGCATAAAAACATAACAAGGGTCTGAATGCTAGTTAATTTGGTAAGGATGCAAGTTTGTGTTCGTGTCTGATATGGATTAATTTTGTACAATTGCAGAATTAAAAGTCAGAGGATGGTGTCCTCCATCTTTCTCATTACACCCATATTTCATATTTCAAAATACTTTTGAGATCCCAAGAAAATCTATACCTAGCATGTATCTCAACTTTATCATAGAGCATGACTCAAGAGCTCACCAGCTTCTGCTGTGTACCATGATTTCCAGGGAGAGAAACCTCTGAGGTATAAGACGGGACTTTGCACAACTCATCATAATCCCAACCTGAGTGTCAAAAGGCCAATGCCCCAGCGTGTATTTAGGCAATAGTGATTCAAAACAGAAATCTCACTTAAAACTGATAACATGAGGATATCTGAAATAAAGATTGAGAACTGATCAGCTCCACCTATGACAATGAGATATATATTAATATGGCATACAGATGTTATGAAAACTGTACATTTCTAAACAGAATATGGAGAAATTTTGTTCTTCTGCCAGGGACAGTATTTGTCTTCACATTCTTTTAAATGCTTTGGATAAGACTAGCATATATACTTTCACCTTGTTACACACAGCTGCAATTTGCTTAGCAAACAAGTCATGTAATAATAAGTGTAACAATATGAAAAGTATCCAAGAGTTTGACAGGTTTAAACTCACAGACCAGAACAGTCTATTTCATACAATTTCATATGCAAAGCACCCATAAGTCTATGATGGTAACATTACTCAAGGAAACAGAATAAATAAATCCTATTCAATAAAGAGGTATAAAATACATAGAGGTTTCAGAGAGTGGACTATAATATAATCTAATTTGATCTTGTGTGTATCACATTACTAAATTTAAGTAATTTGGTCCAATAATGAGCCCAGTAACTTATGTCTGACAAAATTATATTTGCCAGCAAAGCATAGCATCTTACTTGGAAGGTATTAAAAATGTAGAAATCACATCTTCCATATTTATTTCAGTGCTTAATCATTGTTATAGAAATGTTGCTCTATTTATAATTCAAATTCATTCGCATTCAACTTCTATCTAGATGTTAGCTGTAGGATTATCCTCTCTTCACTAGAGTAACATACTATTTAATAGCCGGTATTTCTCTCTGTGAAGTTACTTACATCTGTAATTAGGTTAATTTTAATTGTTTTCTTTAACAACTTTATCAGATTAAGCTCTGATAAGAAGTTTATTTGTTTTCATTGATTCATGTTCTTGGGTATCTTCTGTTTTATCAATATCCTTGTAAACACATGTGCACCAGAACTAAATACAGTATTAGAACACCAGACTTACAAATACAGTATACACTTTGTCTCTCCTACTCATTACTCACTTCTTTATAAGTACATGTTAATTTTTCTTTTTTCCACATTATTGTATCAATTTAGATCAGGAATTAATCTTTGAAATGAATCTCCCATTTCTTCCCTATTTACTACACTTCGATTTGCATCATAGTGTGGTCATGGAGTGCATGACTGAGATTCCTTTTGCATGAAAGCAGAATGGAAAATAGAAGCATTTGGAAACCACTGCACAACAATTCTATGGGTGTACCTAATGGATTTCAGGTACAAATGGATACAGTCATCAGGAAAAGGTTACAGCTAGTTTGAAGGAGGGGAAAAAATGAAAATAATTTAAAAATATGTATGTGTAGTGTGGGTGTCAGATCCTCAGCATCAGCTATATAATTTTATAGATCCAGTTCTGTTGGTCCACTCTCGTTGCCATACACAACCATAAGACTTGGGTCTTTCTCAGAGTTCTTATGGTTTAGTACCTAATACTTCTCCCAACAGTATGAGCTATAGTCGTCCTTTCCAATGTCCAAATGCACTTAGGTAAACCACATTTTGTCTAAAACATCCTACAGTAGCAAGAGATTGCAGCTTTTTGTGATGTGGTTTCCTGGTTTTTCAATACTTCCCATACAAAGATGATGTCACTCTTATTAATGTAGAAACCTACCTTAGCTAACTTAAAAAGAAAGGAACCAAGTACTTTTAGAGACTATAACCATCTAGAGCTTGTGTAAAAAATACTCCAAGAAGCATCCATATATTCTTTTCAGCTATTTGTGTTTGATGATTATTGACAAGAATAGGCCCTATTAAAAAACAATGGATAAGATAGAAAGTAGTGATCAGCCAGTTCAAGGAAGATGGATCATGAATAAGAATAGAATTCAAAGGCAAAATTGTGCTCTTTGAACGGACTATCAAGCTAACACTGCTGCAATGCAGTAGAGAAACAGGGCAATGAGAATGGGAAATTTATAGTCACATTATTTAAAACAATAGAAGAAAAATAAAATTCTCATCAGACACAGTTGTCATAGTAGATATCTAAAGAACAGTAATTAAGAAGGCTTAAACAGAGCAGGTCAGCCTTACTATAATTAGATTATTTGCTGTGACAGATTCACTGTTTGTAACATTAAAGATGTGATTGTAAAGAAATTAACTCCAGGGTTGTTTATTGATCTGTATAAAAATATTTTTAATGAAATTCAAATTGTCATGCTGTGGTGTGGTTTTTTGGGTTTTGGAAAGAACATACTAGATAATCCCAGACTAAACACATATGCAATGGTTATTTGCAGTTGCATGTTTGTATAATCTGCCCATTCCTCTCTAGTCCTGTTTCCCTATATAATATCCATGGGATTCTGCCAAAGATCTACATGTGGAACTTCTGTGTCAGTTTTAGAGTCTATGAGAACATAATAATGACCAAAGTGGGTCCCACAAAAATCCATTTTTCTTGCTATTCTTTATCCAAGAGTGGCCAACGATGCTTGAAGAAAAGTATAAAACTAAAGCAAATATATACAGTGTCCAAGATAACTTGTGAGCTTTGACATGGAAGTTATGAGATTAGTTGGAGCATTGTGGGAATACTGCCCCCAAAAGGGTGTATTATCTTTGCTAGTTTTCTAGTCATCTTCTCCGGTATCCATAGGCAGACATGAACATTTTCATAGGACTATTCAACCTGCCTATTTTAGACACTTGTACATTTGAAAATTTACACTCAATGAGTCTCTATTCACTGAATAAAAATCAAATTAAAATGGTGAATGGATAATGACTATATGCTACATACACCTTTTTGACAGTTAAAATCCATCTTTCCTCTATATGGTACCTAAAGGTTTGCTCCCCCTCTTTCCTAGCAAAAGAAACAAGAGCAAGTAAAAAGTATTACAAGACTTTCTAAATTGTTATAAATATATATTACTTTTCTCTTCATTAAAAATAAAAGAAATATATAAATGAATATTAACAGACAGTCACCCCCATGATAGGATTTCTCTTACTTTTTCATCTTAAGTTGATCATAATTTGGTCATCCAAGATATTAATTTCATGTTGTGAGGAGAGGAAAATTAGTCGTTTTGTTGTTTAAAAAATACATCATTTGCAGTTAGAAGAGAGAAGAAGAACAGAGTCTGTAACTACAAAATGTTCTGTTACTTCAGGATAAAATTCTGAAAAATCTTGAAAAAAAAATTAACAGCAACTATCAAATTAGCTCCCTTCCCCTTCTTGTTCATCTTTCCCCTTCCCCTTCCTTTTCCTATTTCTTGGTTCCCTTCCCTTCCTTTCCCTTCTGGTTTAGTTGTTTGTTTTAAAATATATTATACAGTTCTGTGAAGCATTTCTCACTGATCTCAATCCAATATAGTACATAGCTCATGAACCTAGAGGGGAATCTCATATAGAAATTTCTATATTCCTATATTATTTAAGTATTCAATAGAAATAAAAATCTGCCACATGTAAAATGTACAAAAGGTAAGTTGGGAGCAACATGGTTAGAGAGATTCAGTTCTCTCAAAAGAAGACAGAAAGCTACTTCATGCTGCTTGACGCAGCATTGTTTGGCTTCAGAAAGTATAAACAGGTATTTTCGTTTCTTTAGCTACGTCACATCAACATCTTTTGCTAGATCTTACTATTTTTCCTGTTTAGTCCAGACCTCTCTTTCTGTAATACCAAGTACATATTCAATTTTTTTGATTGAATTTGATTTAAAAGAAACCAGACCTGGTTTCTTTTTAATAGGAAAAAAAAAACCAAACTTTGTTACTGTGTCACTTCTTGAGGTACATTAAATTCCACTGAATCAGTAAATAGGTGTTTAAAATGTTGACTGGAATTTCATCAAATTTTCAAGGCATCCATCATTGTCACTCGTCTGGCTGCATATGGTGCACTGTATAATAGACACACAGCAAGCTGCAAACATTAAGGTACAGAAGCAGGAATGTTTCTGGTTCTATCCATTTACAGAACAAAATTAAAGCATTTTTAAAAGATTTGGTTTATAATGTATAATTCTCATAATCTCAGTATATTCATTGTTAGCTTTTGCATCTGTAGTGAAAATGAGAGCAGCCAAGGAGATTCTAAGCATATTTAAGAAAGCATTCCCTTTATATCCCTCTGAATTTCCTCTACATAAAAATATGCATAAAGAAGTGAAAATAGTCAACCAAGAGAAATAAAAAGAAAAGCCTGAGACTGACGGGACATTTAGGAAACTATTGTTAGCATAGCTATAGAAGTAGGAGTTTCTCTCTTGGGCAACAGAGTGGTGGAGAGATTCATTCACAATCAACCAGTGAATATAACTCACTAATGAAAAGTACTAACTGCCATTAACAGCAACTCAAACCTACTGCTGATGGCCTGAAACCTGATATTTTTAACTGTAAAAAAAAATATATATATATAGCAAGTATCTTTCAATCACTATACTATATCTGAGTGAAGGAACAGTTTTATTTGGTGATCTGGCCAAAGGAGAGAAGCACACAGTTTTCTTGACTACCCAGCCAGCGGATCAATGTACATGGGCTCTCCAGCAGACCAGGCAAGAAAAGGGAAGATGAAGATGTCACAGTAGAAGTGGAAAAAAAGGAAATAGGGGACATGCAGCTGAAAAGGTGTAGGGTAAGAGAGACAGTGGAAGATGGAACATTTGCAAAACACGGAGCCACTGGAATGGCCAGTGGTGTTGAGACTCCAAGAACATGATTAGAACTTCCCAAGGGGCCACTGAGCTCTGCACTGCATCTTCAGGGACCTCTGGAGCAAAGACACTGAATTTACCCTTATTATCATTACTGAGGCTTATAACAAGTACACAGAAACAAATTTTCCCTCATCCTTGTAGGCAGAACTCCTAAGTTTTGGAGGATGCAAACATGAGGATTCTGGTAAAGGGCAAGTAGGCTCCTGGCAAATATTTTTCAGTAGTAATAAACAAACTAACAAAAAATCCAAACAGATCCATGGCAGTTTTATTATGTCTACATATCAAATCCCATACTATGTATTAAGTGAAAGAAATTAGTTTCATTTCAAGAACGTTCAAAGTCTTTGCTAATAAGTTGTTCAAAAGCATTTATGTGCATCTAACTTAGCAGTTACTTTTATTCCTATGCAAGTCTATTTCGTTATTGTGACATCTTTTCCTATGCAAATATATATCCTATTGGTTATCCTAGATGGCAAAATTCCCTTCATAATTCAAACTTCAAACTTTTATCTGAGCTTCAGAGATCAGGTGAACCAATCTTTCTAATTTATATTCGCAGGTTTGTATATAATCAATGTCCCTGATGACTTGTGAAAGACAGACTCCAGCTAAATTTAACTGTCTAATCAATCCAACACCATGTTGTTCTGCTTCAAACAGTTCTCATTACACTTAATCTTTATATGGTATTGTAGGAATACCATAGAAAGGAAAGGGGAAATAAAGAACACACAAAGAGAAATGGGAAATATTACAGGAAACAAGGTAGAAATAAAGACTACAGCAATGTACATAGGAGAGACTTTGGTGCAACAGGATAAAAAACTGTCACAGATCATGTTCCTAGGAGCATTTCACTTCTGAATAAAGTAAAAATTATATAGAAATAATTACTTGTCCCTATTCACCCACATATGTTTGTGCAGGGATGAAAAAAGATGTTTTCTTCTTCTCTGCCACTTTTGCAGGCATACATTTCAAAGCCCAACTAAGCCTTTAAAAGGCAGCACTAGAAAAACGTTTCAATATTGATGCTGAAGAATATTTATAGCTGACCTGGAAAAAGAAAACTTCAGGGAGAAAAAAGGCACTGCTTTCTGTAGCATCTTTCAACTTGAGGAGATGACAAGCACAATTTGCCAAGCAATTGCTAAGCTTCATTTCTTGGTTTTGAACCTTCTGTCTGATATTTCAAGACCAGTTCAAGTTATCTCTGACAAATCTTAAAGGAACACGTTGCTATGACACCACAGGTGCTTTCTGAAATTTACTGGGAGGAGAAAAACTACTACAAGATGGGAAGCATGACTGGAAAAAAAATGAACTGAGATGCATTTCAAGAGCAAGAAACTATAATAATAACAGATGAAAGTGAAACATTTTATAGGAGGATAAAGATTTAGCCACAAAAAAAAAATCTGTCCATTGGTAACCTTATATTCAGAAATCTTATACTGAGAACAGTTTTTTACAAATTTCAGCCAGGACTGGGACTTGGTGCTCCAGTTGGGAAATTTTGCAGGTAAGAAAAATTTTAAGTGGTTTTCTTGGATGGGAACTTCACCTCTCCATAAAAGCCCTTCTGAATTGTTTCCTTGGGAGGGTTTCTTCCTGAATGAGCCCTGCTGCTTCAGCTCTCTCTGGTATAAAGTTTCCCATTTGCAATCAAGGTATTCTGAGAGACAGTCAGGATTCAAGGAAGCCAGGATCCGGACATGAAACTATCGAGGGACATCAATATCCTGTCAGAGAACTTCCAGAAATGCCACAGTATTAAATGAAATGCAATCCCAAAACCAGACATTGTGGGTTTGAATGATTTTTTTTTTAAATTAATTTTGTCATTGAGTAGTACCTAACAAGACTATCTGCCTCCAACCGGTTTCTTATGCAAAGGGTGATATAGTTCAAAAGTATAGAAAGAAAAATCTTCACAATCTTTTCTTAATGAAGCCACTGAGACAGCAATAGAACTCTAAATACCGCCTGACTATTCCTGCACAAGAGAACAAAAAAGGGGGAAAAGATTTTATGGGAAAAATAGGCAACTACATAATTGAGTGCTTAAATTTGAAAACTATTTTTTTCCCAACTTTTGCTAAATACATTAACCAGGAGAACTCTCTGAATTTCAACATACATGGAGATTGCTTGTTAAGTCAAATTATGAAAGAAATTTATGTTATTTTACTTTATTTTATAGATCAATGGACTCATATGAAGCCTATGAATTACTCCTAAGCAAAAGTACTGATTGTGACTTCTCTTGCTCCTACTTCCCCTAACAAACGGTTAGATTTTTTTAATTATTATTTATTTATTTTAATTTTTGCTGCCTTCAGCAAAGTGACCAAGGTTTAAAATTAAAGTCATAATGTACTAGGACAAGTGACCAAGACTAGCTTTTATTTCAGAAAATCTTGAATTATCAGAGAATGACAGAACAGTAGATAACTGTGTCTGGAAAAAAATTTAGAAATGTTACCACCTGAAATATTAAGGTCTGCAATGTGAAATGATCAAAATAAGCTTACCTGTTCGTGAAATAAGAATGTCTTCTATTATTTCTGTTGGTAGGTGAATGGAGTTTGTGTGTTTTTCTTAAAAACATTGCAGTCTGGATTCTTCCCATTCATTTCTGTACTCCAGAATCACTTGAATTTGCTGCATATTTCCTCATATTTGCTCTACATTCCCTGTACAGCAACATCTAATTGCTGAGATGAGTCTTGTTCTGGAGGTTTCTTTCACTTTTGACTAACATTGGAGCCAAGTGTGAATTTACTCCTACTCTAATCATTTAAATTAGAAATAAGGTGGGTTGATTATACATCAAAACTCTTCCGTATTTTTCTTTATATTGTTACACCGTTGTCACCTAGCAGATAGTGAAAGTGCTGAGTCTTGCAGTTTGTTTGTGATTGTAGGACTATTTGGTATAGGTTAGGTATGTCTTTGATGCAGTTTTTTTTTTCTCACAAATATTGCACAAAGCTGTATTTTCCAGGACACTTTGGTGAGAATAAAGTAGCAGTAGATATTTACTTGACACACAGATCCAAGTCTCTTTCAGCAGGACTCCACCAAAAATAGAGGGGTTTTGGTTTTGGTTGGTTTTTTTTTTTCAAGTCACCCTACAAGTGTTTACCCAGCAATCTTCATCATCATCACATTTAGGAGGGAAAGTTTGTTTCCCTAATGCCAAAGATCTGTTGTTGCAGATCTGGCTTTTGTTCAACTTCTGACTTCACTCTGCAATCCAGGTGACCACTATTGGGCACAAGGTGTCGAAGGCTTTTGTTCAGCCTGTGAACTGCCTCTGATGTTCACCTGTGGAAACTTCAGTATTACTGTAATCTAAACAACTTAACATCTAGGCATAGGCACCTCTTTCAGAACATGGAAAGTTACAGAAGTTCTTCATATACCTTCCATTAAACTCGTCTCCATTTTCTTCCTTTTTGCATTATTCCTTCAAGGAAAATTGTTTGAGTAATACTGCTTTTAAAAGTGATTAATAAAACCTCTTATATTTTGGGTTAAAAGGTTAACATCTTTAACAAATACTTCCACAATGTTTGGCATTTATCTTAGTCTTCCATATTTTTTTTTCCTTCATGCTTAGAAACTTGTGTTCAGTTTGAGACAGACCACCCAGAAATCCTATTTATACCTATTTATCTTTCTATTTATTTCCAAATCTTGCACAGGGAAATTCCAGGATGAAAGGAATGGCTCCCTACAATGTTACTGAAAGAAGAGATAACTCTTAAAATGCATTTTATGAACATGAAGTCCACCCTTTATACAACACACTACTGGAAAATGATATGTGTATTTTATATAAGAAAACAAAATCCTGGGGGTCCAAGGATTGAAAAGGTTTTGTCTGTTTGTTAGAACTTCAAAGTTTATCTGTGTTGTAACTGTAAGCTGTATAATTTCATTTCTGAATGACCAATTCTGTTCCCAGCCATGACTGAAACAGTCCAGGTTTATGGAGTGTGCTGTGTAAAACAGTTCAGATAAGATACTTTCAGAATCATTGTCTGTTTTGAGAAGACTAAATGGCTTCTAACCTGGATTTTTCTTGAAGGCTGAGCAGTAGTAATATCTGATTGTGACAGCTAATTCTATTTAGTGATTGGAAGTAAACAGGGTGTAACACATTTGCCTAATCTGAAACACAGCTCTACAAAAAGTGTCATATGCTAAAGAGGTACGGCATCACCTACACAGCTGAACCGGTAACTGCTGGTGTGCACTTTCAACCTTCACTGCATTTTGGAATATGATGGCTGCTCCTTAATGTTTAATTATGATTTAAGTCACCTCAGTGACAGTTTAATCTAACCTGTCCTTTTTATTGAGAAAATATTAAAAAAAAAAAAGTTAAAAGGTACAAAAAAAATATGCTTTAAAATAATGGCCCATGCCATTGTCATTGTTGTATATTTGTAAGTCATACTTCTGCCTGAAATACAAGGCTTTTTCATTGGAAACAACGTGTGGTGGGCTGCAGAATCAAGGAGATAAAGGTCTTTACCAAATATAAGTTATAGTGAGTCTCCCACAAGATACACCTTTCTAGCTAGATACTATCCCACAATTTCTAAAAGTGAAAGGTCAGGCAAAAATGGTTTCACAAAGAATTACATATGAAAAGAAGTACTTGAAGCTTGAACACTGTTCCTGACCCTCTTTTTGGATATGAGTTCCTCATTGTACAGGGATCCTTGGTCTTCCAGGGAGTGTTCACTTAAAGAGACCTTGGTGCCCAGTTCTTCAAAGGTTGCAGGGTCCTCCCAGTAATGAAGTGGATTCGCAGGGGTGTGTTCTTGATTTGTTTTTCCACCACAGGCCTTGATGACCTCTTGATCCTGAATCCTGCTTTGACATATTGTCACTATCAATCACTCACTATCAATCACTCACTATCAATCACTAACAATCAAATGGGTCAATGTAATTGGAAACACATTAGGTAGAAAGATGAATTAACACATAGAATCAGTTTGTTTATTTTTTCTCAGTGGTATGCACTTTTTAATAGGAAACTATTTTGCATTTTAGTTAGACAAAACAAAATATACTCTAGAAAATACTTACATGTACCATAGAATTGTAGAATTGTTTTAGTTGGAAAAGACCTTTAAGATCACCAAGTCCAACTGCATCAGTATGTCAATAATAAAGCACATCCTGTAACTCAAAATAACTGGAATGAACCCATTTTTTAAAAAAATAATTAGACTGAATATGTGTTTGACATAATTTCATAGTGGTAGATTCATGTAAGTTTAGCATGGCAATTTCTAGTCATTAGACAGACCTTAACATAAATCTTTTATATAAATTCTTCTCTGTAAATACATTTTTAAAAATTAATATTAAAAATTACCTTAGTGATATGAAATTTAAAATTACCTTAGAGATATGATATTTTAAAAAATCAAAAAATATTTAAGAATAATTTTCCAGGCTGTGTATTTATTGGGGTGGAAAAAGACTTCAGTAGTTTTACTCAGAAACACAGTGAATATCAGAGTTGGTTTACAGCCACAGCATCCTGTTCAGTAAACATGTTCAAAGGTATAGTACAAGAAAGCATGAAAACCAGTTTGCCTGAGGGAAATGAAATCCAACCTGGAATATGAGGAACGGGCCTACTATAAGACACCTTCATAAACTGTCATGCCATGTCAAGGCCCACACACCACACATCTTTGGAACAAGGCAATCACCTTTCTTCTATTCTGTTGACCTATTTCCCATTTATAGCTGCTCAGTATTTATTTTCCAAGTTAGCATGTCAAAACACTGGAAGAGATTGTTTATTGCTCAATTTTTCTTTCCCCAGTATTGGAGTCTTCTAATTGCTAAAGGACTAACATTTTGCCATAAGAAGACTGCCACCAATTCCCAACATGAAAAATGACTGGTATAGGGGATCCAATGCTATTGCTGGACTATGATTCCACCCTCCCGGTAAGCAGGGCAAACTACAAATCTACAGCAGTGACCCCCTCAACACAGAAAGGAAGTCTGACTAAACATACACCTTCTCTGAATTAAGGATAATCCCACCTCATCTTTCATAGTTTTCGGTTTGTCAGTTTGTCAGTTTAACCAGCCAGTTAAACCAATCCTTCCAAGTGGCATGGCTTAATCACGCTGCCTCTGGGCTGCCTGGTTTCACTCTGTTCTTCTTAATTCTACATTGTGCCTTGTTTCTAAACATCTTTTAAAGTAGAAATCAATGCTACTGTGAGACCCAGGGTCTACTTAGCTGACCTACTTAGTACAATCATTGTTAGCAAGTCAGTGTTGTCCTCCTGAAAAACCCAGCATTGAACAATGCTGAAAACTATCAAAGGAGATTTATTTCCTTTGTTATAATAGATCTACATGTTCCTAACATGCCTGGTATCTTACAGATGATATGTGTGTCATATTTAATGTATTTTAAAAGGCATTTTCTCTCTGTGCAACCCTTAGGGTGTAATTAAATGAAGCCATACACACAAGACTAGTGTATGAAGGCAATGTATAAGCACTTTATACCCCAGTGCTGTACTACATATGGGTCCTTCTTTTCAAAACTCTTAGACTTTGTCATAAATATAACTGGTTTTGACAGGAAGTAAATGCTTAAGCCTGCCCTTTTTTTGACCTGAGTATCTCTTGTAGGGCTCAATATTCCTGCTGTAGATAAATAAAAATAACTAAAGATACACAGGAGAAAAGAGGAGTTCTAGAAACTGTTCTGTATTTAACTCTGGGGGGAAAACAATCTCTTGCAAAATTAGGGCTGAATTAACTGTCTTAAAGTTATAAGCACTTCTTGAACACAGTCATTGTTTGATCTTTTTCTTCTGCTTTTCATCCATTTGAGCTTGAGAGATTCTACATGTCATCAACTCAATAAGTATCTTATAACTCTCAGTCATTTTATTTATCCTGAGATGTCTGAAAGATCATTTGGTCTTACAAGAGAGGAAAAAAATGTGTTAATGTTCTTTTTGCTCTCCCACTGATGTCACTGACAAGGTATAAAACATGTATAAATCCTAAAAGTTGCAGAGAGACAGAATATGTTTTAATTTTGAGGTAATAACAAGGATGGCTCATAAAAACAGACACAGTTTGGACACACAACCTTTTTTGTTTGGAGCTTTTCTTAAATATCACCTAGTCTGAAAGTACCATCACCCAAAAAACTTACATCTTCTTCATATTCTTTGACTAGTGGAATTATGCCACCAGAATAAAAAAATCACACAGTGTTGGCATTTAAGTTAAAATCCAGGATTTGCGTGGATGTTGAATGACTCCAGCTGCAGTGGTACCTAGATTAACTCTGTCACTGGGTATTATCCCTCTGGTCCTATTCTCTGTGAGTTAACACTGACATCTGGTCTGCAGTGCCCAATGTACACCTCTGGTTGCATTACTATGACCTCCCTGAACTCGACTTACCTGCATGCTCCAGGTAGCACAGGAATAGGCAAGAACTGAGATGGCCAAATTTTTGTTCTTATTTATCCCTTCAGAGGGCAGGGTGAGAAAGACACTAAAAGACTGCAAGAACTGAGTGATGCTTCTGAGTGCCCTCTTCCAGGAGGAGGCCTGATTTGAAGGGTGTTTACCTTATCAATTAGGCATAAAGATCTCCAAAATCTGTGCCAGACTGTTTTACTGGGTGAAATACAGAGGAAGAACCATATTGGGAAAAAAAAAAAATCAAGTGTATAATGCTAATATAATCGAAGTGCTAAACTGAAAGACTTCAGTGAGGCACAAAATGATTGCAGCTCAACAGGTTGCCTCTCCTTTAAAACTGAAAGTCCATGTTTAGTCCATTTAGGGCCCAAATAAATACTTCTCCAGTTGACCTGATTCACTTTAATGGAGGAAAGGCTGCCAGGTCTGAAATTAGTCCTGCCATGCTTTGTCAGCCTTTGGTGCAGAAAATAATCAGCTCTGGCTGAGGCAATTGTATGAGTTCACTTTTGACATATCATTAAAACATGAAAGCAAGAGTTGACCTGAGGTTTTCTGAAGTTTTCTAAAAAGTCAGGTTTGATTTTGAAAACATGGAACACATTATATGTATCCCCTAGTCTTCACACATAATCTTATGGAAGAAAAGTAATCCTCTGTAGTGTGCTCAGCAAAAGAGCAAGAAGTTACACCTTTGACATGTTGTTCCTTCAAGGTAACACAGAGACCTTGTTTTGTATTATTCTGAGGCTGTGACTGTTAGCTAACAGAAGATCAGGTGAATTACTAAGAATGCAGAAAAAAAAAAGAATTATTATGTAGAAGAGGACTATGGTATTGCTAAGCTAATGTGTAACTGTAACTTAGCATTATAATATTTGATGCAGCAAACCCTGTCCCAGCCTCGCTTCTCCTGAGTTCATCTGCTCTCCATTTGTTGTATAGTACTGTGTTTCACACCATGTTCATTGGCTTTGAATTTTCTGGTAGATAAATAAATCCGTTGTATCTATTTACCACATATATTTATTTTTCTTTATGGGAAATTCTTCTGTTTGCCGAGTAAAAATAAGGATGATTTTCTTCTTACTTGATTCTTCTTCTGTTCAATAGTTCATTAATTTTCAGACAAGATCAAAAGCTTCCTCATCTTTCTGAAATAAATTGATGAGCACTGTCAAAACATCCGTGAAATTATATATTTTTTCACATGAGTATAAAAAGAGCTCATTGTGTTTAAATATGAAGAAACACAGATCTGCCACTGACTCTAAGGTAATGAATCTTGCAATGCCTGTTTTTAAAAGCTGAAGAACACAAAATTCTGCTCTGTGGATTTAATATTATAAAAAACAAAACTGGCAGCAAAGTGTCCGAGACTTCTGACACAAAACAAATCTGTTCAGGTCAGATATGACTTCAGGAATTATTAAAGAATTGCATGACTAGACCTGTAAAGGAATGAGAAATTAAGGTTACTACATGTATCTTGTGGTTTTTAATTTCTTTGATTATTCAGTTGATTGCTGTAACTGTATAGCACATCACCTGAACTGGCTTTCGCTTTTAGGGAAATATGTGCCTTCTAGGTTGTGACAAGAGAAAGTGAAGAGGTGATACAACCACAGTTTAGCTGGGTGTGATTCACCTCACTTAATTTTAGATATTGCTAATGTATATGTTTATATCTCTGCTACTACCAGGAGGCTTGATTTCTACTCAACAGAAACAGAAGAGTTCTCAAGGTGCTATTAACTTATGTTGCCAGTCTGTGCCCTTCAGCTACCTGCCATGCCAGTAGGCAGAGTCCCAAGGACCAGCCAACGTGCAGACAGCCCCACCAAAAACAGTGAGTAGGATAAGAGCAACTGGCAAGCCTTCCCAATAATCTTTGAGAGTAGTCAGCTAAATACTAATTTTCATCACCTGTTTCACATCCACAGATAACCATTTGATTGCTAATACTCAGCTACCTTGACTTCAGTAAAGCATTTGACACAGTCTCCCACAGCATCCTTACAGCTAAACTGAGGGAGTGCGGTCTGGATGATTGGGTAGTAAGGTGGACTGCGAACTGGCTGAAGGGAAGAAGGCAGAGAGTCAATGGGGCAGAGTCTAGTTGGAGGTCTGTATCTAGTTTAGTGCCTCAAGGATCAGTACTGGGGCCAGTATTATTCAATATATTCATCAATTATTTGGATGAGGGAATAGAGTGCACTGTCAGAAGGTTGGTGATGACACCAAGCTGGGAGTAGTGGCTGACACGCCAGAAGGCTGTGCTGCCATCCAGCGAGACCTGGACGGGCTGGAGAGTTGGGCAGGGAAAAATTTAATGAAATATAACAAGGGAAAGTGCAGAGTCTTGCATCTGGGTTGGAACAACCCCAGGTTCCAGTATAAGTTGGGGAATGACCTATTGGAGAGCAGCATAGGGGAAAGGGACCTGAGGCTCCTGGTGGACAGCAGGACGACCATGAGCCAGCACTGTGCCCTTGTGGCCAAGAAGGCCAATGTAATCCTGGGGTGTATTAGAAGGGGGGTGTTTAGTAGGTTGAGAGAGCTTCTCCTTCCCCTCTGCTCTGCCCTGGTGAGACCACATCTGGAATATTGCGTCCAGTTCTGGGCCCTCAGGTCAAGAAGGACAGGGAACTGCTGGAGAGAGTCCAGCACAGGGCAACAATGATGATTGAGGGAGCGGAGCATCTCCCTTATGAGGAAAGGCTGAGGAAGCTGGGTCTCTTGAGCTTGGAGGAGACTGAGGGGTGACCTTATTAATGTTTATAAATATATAAAGAGTGAGTGTCACAAGGATGGAGCCAGGCTCTTCTCGGTGACAACCAATGGTAGGATAAGGGGTAATGGGTTCAAACTGGAACACAAGAGGTTCCACTTAAATGTGAGAAGAAACATCTTCTCATTGAGGGTAACAGAGCACTGGAACAGGCTGTGCAGGGAGGTTGTGGAGTCTCCTACTCTGGAGACATTCAAAACCCGCCTGGAAACATTCCTGTGTAGCCTCATCTAAGTGTTCCTGGTCCAGTAGGGGGATTGGACTAGATGATCTTTTGAGGTCCCTTCCAATACCAACCATTCTGCGGTTCTGTGATACCTGCTAATACTTCAAATAAAGCTTCTCAGAGTTGTTTATAAGTACTGTATGCGTAGTAGGAAAAAAACAGTGTTTTTTATTACACTGAGTTTTATTAGGAGATAGACTAGCTTTCAGAGAAGCAAGACCTGTCTTCACGATTCATGCAGCAGAAGAAAATTTCAAGCAAAACATAAGTGAAAAAAAATTGCTCTAAGTTTAACTTGATTATGTCAAATTTGTATTCATATTTTTGCACTTGAATAAGCATTTGACAGCTTGTGAGATGGTAGGTGAGTGTAGAGAAGGCTGAGAAAAGGGTATTACCTTTAAACCCATTAGCAGGAGAGCTGAGAAAATTCACAGTCAAAACAGCCTTGAAAGTCCCAAAACATGGGGATTTGATATGTAAAGTGGCCTTTGGCTACCACACTGGAGCTTGCTTTGCATGTCAAACTCAAATAGACTCAGCTGCCCAGCTCAGCTCACAGTAGGGATTTATACTCTGACTGAGGGTGTGTTTGAACCTGGGCTCAAGTTTTCAAACAGTGTCAATAGTAAGTGCATAAGTCTTCAGTCTAGGCTTCCGATTGACACCAACTCACCAAACAATAGGTCTGCCTTTCAGCAAAGGCTGAGTGTAAGTACATACATAGACAGTAAAAAAAAATAGGATTTACACCTTTTAAAACATCAATGTATTTAAAGAAATTAGATCAATCAGAAGTGTGGTACATTTTATCCAGGACAGTTTGACATTTCAATTAGACACAGACAATTTACTTCCCCAAATAATTAAGCACTTTCATGTATCTGACTCTAAAGTATTTGAAGCACACAGTTCTACCAGTAAAATGTGGTAGAGTTATTTATTCTGTACTGGCATAACATAAATATATAATGACTAGTGACCTACTTAAATAAATGGGTGAAAACAAAAAAAGAAGTAATATTCAGCTCCAGAAAGACAAAGTACATGTGAAACCGTGCTCCTGCTCTGATAAAACACTACTAATTTAAAGTATTACATATTAATAGCCTCTCCTGATAAGCTTATCTGGAGGTATTATGGATAAGGAGGTATTGCTGCCTCATATCTACATCACCTGTCCGTCAGTCTGATCTTTTGATCCTGTTGCAAGAGGCCTCCATAGGTTTTCAATTAACCTCTTAATTCTCAATAGATACTTACAGCTTGTCCTCCTTACATCCCTCTCACACTCTGGAAAGACTGCTGCTTAAAATCAGGAATGGTGTCCTGTTGCCACAGTTGGTACCTCTACAAATCCTTGGTTGTTGCTTAACTGAGTGGTCACGTTGTGTTTAGCCCTGCCTCAATGACAGTTGACCTGCTGGGTAAGGGGAACTGTTCTAGATGCTTTTATCTCCTGCATCATTGTAACAGCCTTGTAAAAACACATAATCGACCAACAGACCACCACTGTTACTAAAGTGCATATGACTCTCTTTACTTTTGAAAACTAGAGGTGATACTGCTCTAGCAAGTTTTACACCCAAGACTCTGCTCCTGATGCTGATAGTGCACGGTCCAGGTTACTAATTTGAACTGCTCATAGAGGTTATCATTTTAAATCGGCTAAGAACAGAGAGATCTGGGAGAGATCTGGTGCCCCTGACTACAGCAAGGGAGTTGGAACTGGATAGTCTTTAAGGTCCCTTCCAACCCAAGCCATTCTGTGGTTCTGTATGGGTCACAGAGGCAATGTGTGTCCTCACAAAAGGACAAGACTTAGTAAACAGTACCTTTAAAAGTCAAAATCCTGCCACTTCCATTTATTTCATGGGCTTTACAAAAGCTGTACATACTCTGCACAACATACCAGTATCTTTGGGTCTGCTTTGGGGTTCTCCATCATGAATCTAGATCTGGTGACTTTTGGTGCTAATCAGAGCTTGTTCCAAAACTCTACCATCTAAGGATAAAATTTTCCACAGTGGTTCATTATAAGGATTCAGGGTTTATGGCCCATACAAGCGCTTGCCTACATATTAGTATTTCAGTGGTCCAATTTCTGTGGCAGGAAATCCATCATTCTCTGTTGAAAACAATAGTAGCTGACTATAGAAATATACATATTTGCATAATAGTCCTTTGTTTATTTATGAAAATGGTTTTTACAAAGTTCACAAATTAGAAATTTAACCTTTGAAAATTACAAATGCCAGGGAAATGTGAGGTATAACAGATTACAGTCTTCACACTTCAACAACTATATTACTATGCATGTTTTCAACTATTCAAGGGAGTCCAGATAATTCTTAGAACTTAATCACTCAGGAATGTAATCATAAATACACAATTCTACAGCAGAAAGCATTAAAAAGACAAACAACCTTCTGGCTAAGTGTTATGAGATAATGGAAGAAAGCCACAATATTCCTAATTGATACTGGAATGGAAAAGCTTTTAAGAAATGTAATTACCCCAGTAGTGATCACATCTTCTTGTCATGATGGAATTTCTAAAACATGCTCTTCAAGGCTATTTGTCTTTATAGAAAGACATTCAGTGTCATTTGAAACAGATTGCACAGAAAACCAATAGTTTAGTTTTAATACATTAAATCAAAGAAAAATACTACTACATCGGTATGTTCAGCACTAATGAATAAAGCATATTTGCCATAATTGAAGTTATTGGCAAGCTCAAAAATAAATATCTTACTTTCATATCTAGAGTAATTGTCACTGAGAAATAAACCTTACCTATGCTTTTATGATTTAATTACTTTCAAAGCTCTCAGCTGAATAACAGGAATTCTGAGGAACAATATGTGAGCTTAGAAATTATCAAGAGTATCTGGTCTAGAAATATTTTATGCGGTACTTAGAGACTCCATGCAAATATGTATTATCAGGTTGCTGCCACTCCTTTGAAAAAACAAACAAACAAAAAAAAGACATCATAACATGCAAAAGAATCAACTTACTTGTGTGATATGTGTCTCCTATATGTGCCACATTGAGACTGGGGTCGTATTAAATCCAAATATTTTGCCAATTCCAAAATTGTCAGATCTCTGTTCAGAACTTGTAGTAAGCTGCATTCCTGCAACAATATGGATCTTAAAACCCATTCTCCATGACGTATTTTAGAAGAATATGCATTAAACAGTTGTAACAATTCAGAGGCTTTTTATACTTTCTGAACATTTTCAAGGAAAAGCTACCGTTCATGTTCCTTTCTCACTAGCAACCAAGGCAATGAATCTGCCTAGGGCTGTCCAGCAAGGGGATTGTAGAGTCATTTCATAAGCTTACACTGCCATAGAGAGCACGTCATTAATGGAGTAAGCACATTTTTATGGCTTTTCTGGATTTAAGGCTTGCAGACAATGTCCAATGATGCCTGTGCAGTCAGTAGGCTCCTCATCTCCAGTAAGTGGGGGATTCATAAAGGAAAGACACTGCCACTTATTCCTGCTTCTTTCAAGTGACTGTGTGTTTGAGGCAAGGTTTCAACTGAGTTAACCTTTAACTGTCATAAGGAAGAGAACACTGCAAAAGACCCTATAGATGGATTATAGTTCCTAGATGACCCATGACGCAGGAGTTGGGTATCCTGGAGGAAGCAATGTCAGGGAGTCAAGGCTTAAAGGGAAAGCAAAGAATGAAAGCAAAGGTGAAGACTCAAGAAAATAGAATTTCAATGAAACTAAGGTCAAGATGATATCTGTCTCACTGTATTGTGTAGATTGCAGAAGAAGGATTCATCTCACCTGCCTGTAGACATTTAGAACATAGGACTTCACAGCTGAACTACTTAGTGAGATACCTTTTATATGTGGAGAGATGCAGGCACCCCTGGGGAATTTGTCTCATCCTGCAGTAGATACTTAAACTAGGCCTGAGAAATCATGTCCTGAAAATGCCTATTTTTTCTTCTCTGACAAAGCATCTACACTTAGACATGACAAAACCCACTGAAGCTGTTGAACCTCAGAGCACCAACAGGTGAGAGCTCTGTCCAGGAGACAGTCTAGGCAAGCAAGCTGCAGCACCTCTGATGATGCATCTACTATTGGGATTTTGCAGTGCAGTGTTGAGAGATTTCACTTTGACTCAGAAATAAACTGTGAACACACCAAGGATTACTGCCACATAAGTCAATGGTCTACAGTTCCCAAAGACTTTGTTGAATTCTCTTCCTTTAGACATTAGAGACAGGTAGGGTGGTAACACATGGGAGGAGATCATCCTGAAACATCTGAGGTATCACCAAGCATACCTCTTCTACACAACTGACACAAATAAGCCTTTACTGGCAATGCTAATTTCTTTCTAATGTGACCTGAAATAGTCTGTTGACATGATTGGATGAGATGGATCCAATATCAAGTTTCAGTGAAAATCTCACTGAAGTAAACAACTTCAACAAGCAGCAGACAAGAGAGCTCAGTATTTGAAGATTTATAGGGATAAGTACATGATAAAGAGACAATTTGAAACAAACAAACAAACAACAAACCTGCAGTCTGAGTCCTTTATTCTGAGAGTCTGCTTCTTCTGATATATACATTTTCTTCTAGATAAAATGTAAAGAGTGACAACATGTGTACTTCCACTGACCATCATGTGAATGTGTACAAAGCTAAGAAAAATAAAACTGAGTTTATCAAAATGAGGGTGAACTGTGTAGTTACTCAAGTGAAGAATTTCTAGTTTGTTCATTTTGTAGAACTGGCTGCAAAACAGATAGCTGTACTTCTAGTAATCCCCATTGCCAATCTGCTAAAATAAAGTTTGGATCAATATATGAGTTTTACAGCCTTTGCCATTAGAAACACACCGAAATTCATTAAAAACTCAATAAACGTAGTCAGAAAATTCATGACGGGGAACTACATAAACTATTTTATCAATAGCAGAGTATCTTAAAATCAGCCCAATTTAAAGCTCTAACATTTTATAGATTAAGTTATAGCAGCAGAAAACAAGCACTTTTAGATCCCAGGTATCAAAGCAGACAGAATTTTAATATCATTTCCTGGTCAGAATAACCAGGGCCATGAATTCATAAATCCAAAAATGTGGTTTATCCCACTACAATTGTACTAAAATCCTTATTTCAGTTTTAGATTTAGTTAAATCCAAGCATTTTCAGGGTGACACAGTGAGAATGGAAGAAGATATGGATAGAACTCACAAAGTGAACTCCATTCCATTACCTTTGTGTTAGAGAGGCAAATAAAATTCAAGTACTAGATGTAGCAAACGCAGCAAAAGGAATTCCTATTTCAGCTTCTTGGTGAGGCCTGATGAAATGTGAAAGAAAGATGAAGATAATTTGGGATGGACCACACAGGAAAGTCCCTAGCAATGTGAAGAGAGAAAATTAAAGCTTGTTTAAAAACATGGTATATGTCAACAGAAGGCTGTCTTATTAAGAATAAACATACTAACTTTGCCTTTTTCACATAAATAAAGGTAAATCTGATTTTAGGGGTGTTTCCTCAGGTATAGGCTTAGGGGCCTTTAAAATCAGTTATACTAATTGACTTAAATGACAAAATGAGGGGCAACGGGAACAGAGTGAAACACAGGAAGTTCCATCAAAACATAAACTTCTTTACTTTGAGTGTGACAAAACACTGGAACAGGCTGCCCAGAGAGGTTGTGGAGTCTCCTTCTCTGGAGACATTCAAAACCTGCCTGGACACATTCCTGTGCAATCTGCTCTAGGTGAACCTGCTTGAGCAGCTGGGTTGGACTAGATGATCTCCAGAGGTCCCTTCCAACACCAACCATTCCGCGGTTCTGTGCGATTCTGTAATAGGGCTAACAATACTGAAATTGCACAGAGAAACAAAATTGATTTTTCTGAAATCTCACTTTTCTACTAATGTTTTGGCGGGTTAGCA
The DNA here is from genome assembly GCF_037038585.1 of Patagioenas fasciata. Classification (NCBI taxonomy): domain Eukaryota; kingdom Metazoa; phylum Chordata; class Aves; order Columbiformes; family Columbidae; genus Patagioenas; species Patagioenas fasciata. The sequence continues at coordinate 28,555,323 of NC_092520.1, forward strand.
GTAACATAATTCTTTAACATCACAAACATTATCCATGCTTGCTATGTTTGAGGTTTAAAATGGATGCTACATTTCAGTCTGCCTTTGTCTCTTCAAAGCAGAAGAAACAAGTCAGCTTCTTTGACGAATAAACTCAAGGGAGTATATCACTAATGTCTGACCTGATTTGGGGCCATGTCAGTAGCAATAATGAAGTACAAAATAGTTAGCTTGTTTACATTCTTACTATATATCCTCTGAATGACAACTGTTATTAGGAATTAATAATTTCCCTTTTCCCGTGGAGACAGAATATTGAAAAAACTTTTTAGTCACTTAAAATTTTGTCATCTAAATTTTGTGCAGCACACTATATTTCTGTTTAACTAAAAATAGTCAATTAAACTGCAACCTTGGATTTCTTTTTCGGTGTATAAATGGATAATATTATTTCAAATATAAGAATGTTATAAGATTTTGAAATAATTACATTAACTAGACTTCTATACTTTCATATTTACTAGTATAATTCTTGTCAAAATGACTTTGGAAGAATCATTAAGTGGATGGAAATCTTCCATATATATTGAAGAACAGTGTTGATACAGTTCTATGTCTTGAACAGCAACTTGAGAGGCCTAAGAATTTCAGATATTTGGGTTAATTACTTAAATACTGATAAGTACAATTTTTCAGAAAGACAGTGAGCTGTTTTGTGCACAAGCCAACCCTTTGGGGGCTGCAATTGTTTGCAATTGTTTAGCAATAGTAACAGGAAAGTCACTCTTCCTTCTTCAAGGAAGGTACATGGTTAGTGTACTAAAAGCACATCAAAGAGGCATATTCATTCTCCAGCATACTGTGGAGAAAGAGCTTTAAAAACAGCCTGTTCATGCCTTGCAGTATCACACATCTCTGGTGCTTCCACTTCAGTCTGTTTTGTGCAGAGAAAGGGAGGAAATTAGGAGTTAAAACCACAACCCTGAACAGTTCTTAGTTCACTTCTTAATATTTCAAATGTCTTGAGACAGAGACTGAATTAGTTGGTTGCTCAAAAAAAAAAAAATCTGTATCGCAGCTTAAGGGAGCAATTTCAGTGAAAAGTGGCAGTATCAGTCATCTCAGGCATAAAATTATAAATCCTTCTGCCACCAGTGCTGCTAACTGCCCTTCAGCTGTCAATATGATTTGCTTAGGTAAGAAGTCAAGTGTCTCCAGGTCATTAACACTACCAGATCAGTAATTGCACTATTCACAATACTCTTCACTGCTGCTGCATATGAATGTAGAAGTCTGTGCACAATGTCTGAACTCATTACAGTTCTTAATTGCTTGTTTACTCCTCTATCATCTTCTGTCTTCCCTTCTGCATTGCTTGAAAAGTTTGTTTCCAAAAATGGAAGCATGTGGGTACTTCCAATGTTGTTATTTTTTGCTGTGTTGAAACACAGGGAAAATGCCAACAGCAAACTTGGAAAGTCCTTTCCTTTAGGGCCTTAAGTACAGAGACAACTTTGTGGCTTTCTAAGAATTTTAGTTGATGAAAGATTAATTCCGTAGATTATCAGATCCAGAGATGATCAATCTCAGATCAAGTATCAAGTTCGACCTTTTAGCATTAACATTCTCCTGGGTTAAGAACACTTTCTAAGTGTTTCAGACACAATGTTAATTATCTCTGTTAGTTATGATAATGATTCTGAATTTAAAATTGGGTTGCCAAAGGCATGTCTCTTGTTTTCTTTCTTTTTATCCCTTGTACAGATTTTGCTATGACATGTTTGGGATAGATATGATTAGAGATGTCCCCTGTTCACTTAAAATTATGTTGCTCTTCCACAAGCCATGGCAAAATAATCTTTCTGAGTAATAAAATTTAAAAGGCAATATATTTTTCAGGAAACTTTTCCTAGCAGATGGCAAACAATTATATGTCTTTGATATGGACTTGAAATAATTGCTATTTACTGCTAGACTGTATTTCACATTTGTAGAAAGAGGCAGAGATCTGCTGCAGAGCGATTGCAAAATTAGATGCCTTTTATACAGAGTTTGCAGTCTGGTTAAAATGCCATTTTCTTTCTCAGTATGATTTGTCTTGTTTGTTCCTCAAATTTAAAAATTAGAAATGTCTCTAAAGTTGGTTAGAATTGTATTTAGCAAAATTTTGTGTAGATGGCACCAAAATTTACATGTGGGGAGAATGAAATCATTATCCCTAATGTGAACCTTTTTTTTTTTTTCTCCAACTGCCGTGAATAAAATGAGTTATCTGTCAACCTGCATGACTATTACTTGCCCATGAATCTACTAAGATGACTGACTGGGCTTTGAAGCTGAAGTCAAGTTGCTGAGATGTTTTTGCTTTTAGTATTTGTAACCTGTTCTCTATACTTGGACATGTTTGCAAATGTGAAATCTATAATGATGAAGTTTTCAACCATACACAACAGGACTAAAAGTAAATTAAAAACTCATCTATGTTTATTGCCTAAACTGTAAAAATGACAATTACTTGTTCAATAAACTGCATTAATAAATCGTTCAATCAAGCGCATTGCAATTAATTGTTCAAAAATTGCATACATTTTCCAGCTGAGATACAATGACTTTTTCTCCAATTTTCTTGATCTGCAATTCCAGAAACATTTTACTCCAATATTGCAAAGTTTTCAATCTTAAAAACTAAGCATCAGGCACATTGCTAAGGATCTCAGAAAAGAGCCTCAAACTGAACATTTTTCTTTGGCACAAACCTTCTAAAATGAATAAGGAGGTCTTTGAGCCTCAGAGACCAAGCTGGACAATATGAAAACCAGGAGATGGCTTTGTATCACTTAATTTCCTTTTGGCACTAGGGTTTACCTAGCAGTAAGCAGATACTGGTGAAAGAAGGCACCAGGTTCAATTCCCTTGGGTCATCCGCAGTTCTCAAAAGCACATTTGGAGAGCTGGGGTTATGTACTGGTTTCATCGGAATGGAGTTATATTTCTTTGTTGTGCCTTGCATGAGGTTGCACTTTGGATTTGTGGTGAGGGAGGTACTGATGGCAGGGGCAAGTCTCAGGTGCTGACAAACAATGCCTGCACAGCGTTGTGACATTTTCTGATTCTTCTGCTGTCCTGCTGGCAGGTGGGCTGGGGGGTTTGGGAGGTTGAGGGGAAGCACAGCTGGGGTAGTTGGCCTTGGCTGACAGAGGGGCTATCTCATACTCCATAGAATCATGGAATCATAGAATTGTTTAGGTTGGAAAATAACTTAAGATCATTGAGTCCAACCATAAACCTAACACTGCTAAGTCTACCATTAAACCATGTCCCTAAGCACCCCATCTACAGATCTTTTAAATACCTCCAGGGATAGTGACTCCACCACTTTCCTGGGCAGCCTGTTCCAATGCTTGAGATTTCAATGAAGAAATTCTTCCTTATATCCAATCTAAACCTCCCCTGGCACAACTTGAGGCCATTTCCTCTTGTCCTATCACTTGCTACTTGGGAGAAGAGACCAACACTCTCCATGCTACCAACTCCTTTCAGGTAGTTGTAGACAGTGTTAAGGTCTCCTCTCAGCCTCCTCTTCTCCAGCCTAAACAACTCCAGTTCCCTCAGCTGCTCCTTGTAAGACTTGTACTCTAGACCATTCACCAGCTTCATTGCTCTTCTTTGGACACAGTCCAGCACCTCGATGTGTTTCTTGCAGTGACCCAAGTGCAGGACCCAGCACTTGGCCTTGTTAAACCTCATGCAATTGGCCTTGCCCCATTAATCCAGCCAGGCTGGGTCCTTCTGTATGGCCTTCCTACCCTCAAGCAGATCAACATTCCCACCCAACACCCAACTTGGTGTTGTTTGCAAACTTACTGACGGTGCACGCGATCCCCTCATCCAGATTATTAATAAAGATATTAAAGGCAACTGAGCCCTGGGGAACATCACTCATGACCAGCCACCAACTGGATTTAACTCCATGAACCAGAACTCTTTGGGCCTGTCCATCCAGCCAGTTTTTTACTCGGAAAAGAGTACACCCATCCAAGCCACGAGCATCCTGTTTCTGCAGGAGAATGCTGTGGGATACTAGTAACTGTGAGGTGTTTCCATTCTATTTTGATAACTTATTCTATAAATTATACAATAGTAGTCAAAGCTATAATTTAACTAGTGACAGAGCATCACTTGCTACACTGTATTTAAGTAGCCATTACTGTATAAACTGTCCTATGAACGTATTGCTTCTTTGTTGAGTATGCACATGCATTTGACCTATACAAAGAGTATGTTAATTGAATTATATTAATTAAAATACAGCCGGACTGATTCTTACATGCCACCTTGTGGAAAATCAATGGAATTTTCTTACCCAGCAGCTGCTACTACAAATTCTGAACTCGCAAAGAACTGCTGGAAGTTACTGAAATAACTATTAGAAAAGATAAAATATTGCTGCAACAAGACACAGCTGCTGATAATACGTTTGTATACCATCTATTAGCTACAGCAAATAATTCCATGCAAAAATAGCACATTCTTCTGTGGATTTCAAGAGGATGGGACCAGACTCTTTTCAGTGATGCTCAATGATAGGATGATAGGCACAGACTGAAGCATAAGAGGTTCCATCTGAATATGAGGAGAAACTACTTTGAGGATGACAGAGCACTGGAACAGGCTGCCCAGAGAGGTTGTGGAGTCTCATTCTCTGGAGACATTCAAAACCCATCCGGACACATTCCTGTGTGATCTGCTCTGGGTGAACCTGCTTTAGCAGGTGGGTTGGACTAGATGATCTCCAGAGGTCCTTTCCAACCTCAACCATTCTGCGATTCTGTGATTTTCTTAGAAGAATACTCCATCAGGACTATTATGCTTTCTCCTTTGCTCAGGTTAATGCATGAAAATGGGAATACAGATATTTAATATAATTCATTAATTTTAAAGGATCTATGGGATAACAGTAATATCAAAGAAAGTTTAGCAAAAATGTAGGAAAGATTATTCTCTGCTTTTCAAAGAGGTTTTGATCAGAGACATTAGAACTTCGTATTTAAAAAACTGTTTAAAATATTGCTTGCTGCAATATTGGTGGTGTTGTTTGTCACGTGGCTAATCACAAGCACCCTTGATAACCTCCCAGAAAAGAGTTAAGAAGATAGTAGCTAAGATAACAAAATGGGCACCTAGAAGGTCTTTGGAAAGACACTAAGGCAAATGATGTAGAGCATCATAGCACTGACTCAGGCTGAAACTGGAAAATAAGGTGCTAGCTGTCAACTAGGATAACCAGCAAGTTCTTGTATTACATACCAGATGCCTTCAAAGAACTTAATGGAATAGTTCTGTGATAAATCTGAAGAATTTACCCATCCAAACAGTGTTTAATCCTATCTGTTTTTCCAACTACCTTCCAAACTGAAACTGCATTATTTCTCCAACCCTGTAAGTTTCTTTTTTTCCTAATTATTGAAAAGACTTTGTATGTGCCTTATGTACCGAGTACTCAGAAGACAAATTATGGTAAATTATGGGCAATTTTTATTTCTCCACAAAAATCACATAAATACAGAGTGAAACATATCTGATGTGCATGTAATTCCACACACTTCTTAGTATGCTCAGAAAAAAAGATTTTAATTTCCCTATGACCCCTTCAGTTGCTTGGGAGGGGGTAGTTATGTGGGGCTTTTACTTGTATTTGTCATAACAGTACATTGCCAAAAATATTCCAGTCTCCCAAGGGCTCTAATGAAAGGCTATGTGTAGGTTAATGGATTATACTGAAAATACAGCATGTTCAAATGTGAAAGAAGGGGATGTGGTTTTTCCCTTTCAGTTTCTTCACATCTTTTATTCTCTCTGAACGAAACGGTTCACTAATGCATTTAGAGCTCCCTCCTGTTGAAAACAGCTGGGGCTCTAGCTGTGAAACAGCCTACTCAACACAACGGTTGCCATTCTCCCACCTCCTACACCTACCACCCTTTCCTTCCCAGAGACACTATATCAATCACCCAGCTGCTTGAACACAGAAGCCTGAAAGAATTTGGGGCCCTTTTCTGGCCTAATTGGCTAGATAAATAATAATCTACAGCGTCACCAGAAGTCTGAAAATGCAGAAGAACAGATCTTCCTCCCTTCAGTTTTCTTGTGTTTCTTAACACAGACGCAGGAAAAAGCCAAACCTCCTGCAAGTCAGGAGGATTTCTGATGAAACTGAGGAGGGAAGAGGCAGCATTTAAATGCCAGCAAAATACAGAGAAAGACACAGAAATCCTTTTCTGGATGACTAACATACCAGTCCATATGCATATAGTCTCTCTAGGTCATCTGCTGGACATATTGCAGGGGGAAATAATTTCTTCCGAAGCAGCTACATGATACTTCATCATTTCCATGCAAGACGTTTTCAGTAGGCTCAGCCCCAATGTTCCTGAGGGGTCTTTCTTGAGGAAGAAGATGAAGATATAAACCACAGAGAGTACATATTCTTAAAAGACTACTTAAGAAATTTGGAAATCCCTTCTCAAAATTTTATCCTGACTACACCTTGAGATGGCCAGTAAGATTTGTCTGGAGAAAAGCAGGATTAACATTTGAAAAACATTTGCAACGTCCACACATACCAATGATTGAAGTAATAACTGTAGTATAAAACAATTTTTATGCATCTTCATTTGTATGACCATGAGATAAGATTCTTCTTTTCTAAGTGAATTGGAGACTTCAACCTAATAATTTCAAGTATAATGTACCTATTTATTTCTTATTTTCTGTGTCTGTGTCCAGGATTTATATTTATTTGTGAAAACAAAAACTAAATTCCCATAAACACCCACTCTAAACTTCTCCCCAGGAAACTCTTTAAACAAATTGACAAATACTGTATTTGTATTTGTCTTCCCAAACTCAGTTTAAACCGTTCATCACTAAAATGCTTCTCAGTGAGGTAGTCGCCGCCTTCATTAATTTGTACTTCTCAGAGAACCACCTAATGAAGAAACTGCCTGTGAGCCACACACATTCCTTTCTAAATGTAAGCTTTTTTAAAGGGCTATTAAGTACTGGGGACGTGTGGTCAGATCTGGAAAAGAGCAAAACTATTTCAACAAAAAGCATCTAAAATATAGTGCTACCCAGACATTGACCTCCTTCCTAAAATCTGTCAGATTATTTGCCCTGAAGTATTCTCTCATTGCAAAATCACAGAGTTGGGAAAGCCACACTGTAGTGTAAAAGAATATGTTTTGTTATAAAAGACATTGCAGGTTTGTGAATAATGACATGTCAGAACAGTTTCAACAAATCACCCAACAATCCTCAAATTTGGGAGGCAGTAATTTTCAAAAGACTGGAAGAAGTACCTTTATGGGGTTCAAGAAAGCAAATCCTGGATAAATCTGAAACGGTAGATAACATCTTATTCAGCTTTCCTATCTTCTTCCCACAATTTCTTCCAAAGAAATAAAATGTATTTGAAAAGTTTTGAGCCTAAGTATCTGTATATAGGGTAGATATTGAACTGACCACTAAAAATAGCTTACTAAAACACACTCTACTTGCACATGCTTTAGGTGCTGAGTAATTAACTGCTATTTAAAATCCCATTATCACATTTAACAGCAGCAGGAAAGCTGGACATTAAATCACTTAAGTAAAGACACTGTTTGTGATTTCATACAGGACTGTAAAAAAAACGGTTGTCATTAAAATGAGGGAAAAAAAATAAGCAGATGAAATTATTTTCAAGACTTAGCCATGGGAAGAGTGCTGCACTCTCCCATGGAATTCAGTAACTTAGTTTGGCGTGCTAAGATGACTTATATATGTTTGTGAGCTTTCTAATTATGATCTGTAGTACTACAGGGAACCTAGCAGGATTTTTCAGTATGCAAAGCTGTTATAGAGAGATCTGCTGAAATCACAGACATCACTTGAGCATTTAGGCTACTATATATACCATAATCTTAGAGTTATGGTTGATCATTCCCCTGCTCTTTTTTTTTTATTATTATTATTTTTTTAGTAAAATGTTATGTTCTTCAAGAAAATCAAACCAAGCCAAGCTTCTCTTAGAAAATGACTATATTTATGTGCAGTCTTTATTGCACTATAAATAGCAATTTTATCACAATCATTCTGAGTGTCATTATTTTTACTCTTAAAACTAGCTACCTCACAAGTTTTCACTTACAATTCTAGTGTCTGTTAGATAAGCAATATGCTCCACAGAATATATTCTGAGAGGCTGTCTTCCCAGGCCCTGGCAACACAGCAAGATTAACAGGCAAAGGAGGAAATCTGCTGTCCCTTGAAATATGATTTTGTATGTGTTCTCTCAGTTGTTAATAGGTTTGCCCACCCTACCTTCAGCAGTATATTTTGTTAGATGACATTTTAACAAAATACTTCTTGTTCTGTTGTTTTGCTGATTCATACTGATTCAGCCCTTCACAAACTTTCCCGCCATGGTCTAGCTTTTTGAAACAAGTGATTTACATCTTCTGTCATAGAAACAGTCTCTTAAGTACTCAAAACTCACTGCTCCTTTGATCCAGTCTGATGTTTCTCCCCTAAAAAACATGGTCGCTAAGATATATCTGTCTGAAACACACACACACTCAGGCTGCCTTCCCTTAGACTATATTCTGTACCGCAGTAGTTCCCAGTAAGCCAGACAGAATCTGAATAATTCATTTTGCTGCACAAGCAATTTTATTTTCTTCCTTATTCACTCTAATCCCCAAGTCTTTTATTCCCTTCTGCCACGCAGCTGTAATTTCAGTCTGCTTAATATGTTCTATGACATTTTGTTATTATATACAACATCGTGAATTTATCACAATGAATTTTACATTTTAAAATGATCTGGTAGATTTTCTTCATTTTTAGAAAAGGTTGTCTATGGCTCAGTGATAAATATTGTGATATTCATATAGAAAATACTCCTATTACTAGCATAGTTCATTGCTTGTGTTATTAACACCAGTGGCAAAAACAGGCTCTGTGGGTCTCCCTATTGCCATTTCTTCATGATGACTTATTCACTTTCAATAAAACAAAACTATTCCACTCATGCTTGAAAGTTTTTGCTCTATGCAAACTTCTTCAAAGAGTTCAGTTCATTTGAACAAAGGTTTCTCTGAAATAAAAGAAACAGCTCTTGGTTCTTTTGAACAGAGAGATTTTAATTCTCTCATTTGTACCTTATGTGGGATAAATCTAGTGGATTACATCAGAGAGAACTGGACTACATTAATTCTTGACAATGATATAAACTGGATAAAACCTTGAAGACATTTTAAAATGAAGACAAGGTACTTGAATTTCAGGCTGGAAAAGCACAAGATTTTTATATAAATTTGAGGTATGTTATTTTGACTAGACCAAAAACAAAAAAAAACAAAACCAAAAACAACAACAATACAAAAACAAACAAACAAAACAACAGCAACAACAACAAAAAAAACCCTACCAACAACAACCAAAAAAAAAGAGATAAGCCAGTAAGGAAAATATTTTTGTCATAGGACACAATTTGAAAACAGAGTTCCAGTGGCAAAATCATAAAGTGAATGCTCATACTTATTCCTACTAGGACTGTAACTTTTAATGTAAAATAATTTGTGAAACTGAAATACCTCAGAGAAAGCAGCTGTAACACAAATAACAGTTACATTGCATTGTGAAAACACTGTGTTTACATATGCTCTCCACAATGTAACAAAACTATAATTTGTGTTATAACTAATCATTCAGCTCATATTCAGCCTGATTTGACAACTTGTGAACCTCAGGAAACAAGGATATGATGGCAGCGTGAAACCTTGCAACCAGCATAACATGTTCCAGCAAAAAGTTCAACTTTCTACATTCAAAAATAGTTACCAAAATATGGATTATGTATTGTCCAGGACAACTAGTTTCAAAATGGAGCATCTTACATGTAACTTCAGGTGTGGTATCACCCAAATGAATAAGGTCATTTAAATTTCATTGTGGTAATAAACTACCTTTGTTCTCAGCTCCTAGCCCTATTAATTGCTATTCAGAGGATGAATAAAAAACATTTCTAATTTGAATGACCTCTGAATTTTCTTCATTTTTGTTGGAACAATTATTTCAACAGGAATGCAGGATTTAAAGGCATTTAAATTAACTAACATGCATTTATATTCAGTCACAACAATACATATAAACAAATAAATGTGCTGCTGCAGGTTTGAAAGAAATCATAGTCCCCATTATGCAAATAACTTGGAAAAAATAAGCCACTACAAAAAAAAAAAAGAATGAGGCTTTTCATTTAGCAAAACAAATTCAGTATTGCCAGTGGGAAAGAAGAAATCAAAACCGAGCAAGCAGTCTCTGCAATTTGCAAATGTGGAGATTTCTTTTTTTAAAAAAAAGAAATCTCTGCAGAAAACTAGGTACCACTCAGCCCAGTTTTCCTTGAAACTATCTATGCTTAAAGCATCTAGGTTAAAATAATGCAATGGGACAAAAGCTGGGAAGGTCTTTTCTGACTTTTAATACATTAGAACAGAGCCTGGAGGCCCTCATCAGAACTAATTAGCTGGACAACTGCAACTTTAAAAAGTTCAATGAGGGACACAACACCCGAGTTTTCTTTTTCTCTTTGTGTCTCAGAACCCCACTCAAGAGCAGGGCAGCTGATATTTGTTTGCATGTTTTCTATGTCAAACTGGACTAAGAAGTTGAATTAAAAGCCATTTCAAATTTCTCTGTTATTAAAAATCAAATAATAATTAAAAAAAAAAAAAGCCATACAAAACTAGCACTTTCAGGATTACCAATCTCAGACTTTTGGAACAAATTTAAGTCTCAGTTCAGAGTAATTTTCTGATTCATAATGAGCAGCTATGGTGTTGGTGTCAATTTTATTCCTTAGATGGCTTTGCTTAGAATGACTACAGATATAAAATAATAAATTAATTTTAGTAAAACTGAGCCCTTCCTGTGGATTTGTTACACTCCACTGCCATAACTCAGTTTCTGTCCTTCACCTTCATTCCATATTAGTATTCCCCAGCTCAGGAAAATATCACAAAAAGGATTATTGAATTTTGTAGTACTAAAATGTCAAATATTGCTCTCTGTTTTGACATTTTCTTAATCAATAAGTTGTCACTGAAAAAAAAAAAAAAACACAGCTATTTAACTTCTGTGTGCAAAGAAAGAACAGAAGTTGTGCCTGGATTTCTGAAAGTCCAAGCAGTGAGATGTGAAATAAGCAGACCATGATTTTGGGGAGCCTTAGGGAGATCAAATGGGACTGACAAGGTAGAGGTGCCACATATTTGTAAACGAAGCAAAAAAACAAGGTTGATAAAAATGTTCTTATCATCTAAGGACTTCTAGAGATACTCAAAATGTTCTTCTCTTTTACATTTCCAGATGCATTGAAAGAGGAGGCAGGTCTGATCATATCACTGTAACGACTAAGCTTTGATGTTCTTTCTTGCTTCTTACCTGGGTTGCACATACACAAATTTCCAAAAACCTGGGACACAGGCAAAACCAACTGCCAGTTGTACAAGAAGGAGATATTTGACAATTCAATGAAATATGTAAAGGCTGTTACAATCCAGTCCAAACATGCTCTTGGGTTTCTTTGCTGCTAGCGCGATCAGGCCAAAGTCACAGCCAGAGAACATGCCTTTCCCATCTCTGTTCAGCCTACCTCTGCTGGTGCAACAGAATGGAATTTGCATTTCTGGTGCTTCCATTTGTGTTACCATTACAGCATTTAGTTTCTCCATGAAGACCACTTTGTCACTCCTGACAGAATTAAATGAGGCTGCTGATTTTCAGACATGCAGCATTAGAGCATTTTGCATATACAGCTTTCCATCTCTCATTGTAAATCAGAATTTTGAGTTTGATCTTGAGAGTTAGGTTCTTAGCTACTTTAGGTGTCAACAGTAAAATAAACCATGTGTGTGGCTCCAACAACCTGATGTCCCATTCCTTTGCAGTTACAGAAATATCGCATTCTTGCCAAGGTCAATGAGTCCTTGGGAAAGCAGCCAGTGAAACGGGGCCACAGAGAGGGAGAAACTTTTCTAACTCCATCTACAGAATAAAAAGGTAGCAGCAGAGCTCCTTTGTTATATGTTAACCACTGTAGATTATGACAAAAAGCCTGATTACACTTTAAAAATACTCAGTGCTGTGGGGTTTTGATTATTTTCTTAATGACTAATTGCACTGCTTCATTTTCCACATCTATATGAAGTTCTGGTTGAGCCTTTTCCATTTTTATAACAAATACAGGGCGTTATGCATTATAAGTCCGTTTTGTTCTAATCTTATTTAGATAAGATACTGTTTTCCATAAAGAAATTTCAAATAAAGCAAAATACACAGGGTTCAAACAGAATTCTGGCAAAAGATTATTACGCTAACTGATTTAAGTGGTTTGAGTGCTTAAACATGTACTGGTTAAATAATCCTTAGCACTGGCAAGTTAGGGAAAGTTTGTTTTGGAAATGGGCTACGGGAATGAATTAGGCCTAGACACGAATCTGTGTTTTCTGTCTTCACTCTTATTTGTTCTCCATTTCTAATAAAGTAGGATATGATTCTTCACAGAGAATTTCCTTCTTCAGCTTCATACAGATGTTCTGCTACTTTGACTACTGGCAAAGTTGCTAAATCAAAACCTGTGAATAAACTTCATATCACAAGGTATGTACCTATTTTAATTACTTTTCCACATGCTGAGAATATCTGTAGGATGGTTAATATAATTTGGTTTCATATAAAATCAAGTTAATGAGAAATAATATCTTTTTCAGGCTTTCCAGCTAGAGAATCTAACCCTTACTATTAAAAAGAAAGAAAAGCTTTTACTTCAGAGTAGGATAACTAAACTGAATAAAAACTACAGCAGTTATAGATAGAGAGATAGATAGAGAGATAGAGAGATAGAGAGATAGAGAGAGAGAGAGAGATAGAGAGATAGATAGATAGACAGACAGACAGACAGATGGCAGAATACACTTGCACATTAAGAAACTTACAAATCCTGAATAAAAGTGGAGTATGTAGTTACATATAGATATTTAATTTTGTGTTGTAAAGGACAAGAAAAGTTGGGAAATTGACTCCTCTCACACTCTTCCAGATTATTAATGTGGTTTTAGTTTTTAAATGCAGGTATCTTGCACTCAGTTCTCTGGATTTAGAAATATAACAGTGAGGATTCAGGATCTTAACGTTTAGCATCTGAGCAAGGACTTCTCAATTTTCAGTTTCTCTTCTTTTTCAGTGCTCTTCAGCTAGAGAGAAAGGCTATTTTACTGGAATACCCACATTTACTTCATTGTTATGCCATGCAATATCAATAATACCTAGGGAAGAATCATACGTGTAGAATATGACTGGGAAGACAGAAACTGGAAAGGTAACATAAGAAGCCATAATTAAGGTGTGATAAGCAATAATAGAAAATCATTACCAAAAATAATTGGAACACTTTTCAATCTACAAAACATGTAGGTAGGTTATGACAAACTCTCTTTTACTTATTATTTGGAAGACAATTTGATGTAGCATGCAAGGACAATTTGACAAGAATCAGTACTTTCTATGCCAAAACCAGTCTGCACTGTTAGATTGCACTGATGAGCCACCAAAAACAGAAATCAGACAGAGATATCTCCATGAAGCATTCCTCAACAGTGAGCAACAAGAAACAGACATTTTAAGTATGTAACTTGTCTTAAGGTAAACATTTCAAATAGTGCAAATGAATCTTAATTTAGATAAGAGAGAGAGTTGTCTTTTTTTCTACTGGCCATAATGGGAGTCTGGACAACCAGAGTGGGATTCAGCCAGATGTTATCACCAGCTAAATCTAGGTGGTTATGCTGTTGTGCTCTGCAGAGATTCAGAGGGTATGCCAGGAGCCTAAGGAGTGATTCAGGAGATCAGACACTAGATTCAGAGTTCAGATGTGCAATGCTGGCAGTTAGGGCTGATTTAGCTGCTGTTAGGTATCCTGGGTATCACACTGAGAAGCAACATGGGTACAAATCTCTCTAGAGTGTGTCATATTTGTCAGCCCCATGTCGTTGGCTTAGATCAACAAACAGCATTTCAAATGGTACTAATAAAACTATTTTTAGGAAACTGAATCCTGTGTTATCCAAATGTCACTGCCCTCAATTATCTTATTACACGAGCAAAGGACAGCATAGCAAAATCTGGTCCTTCAGTACTTTTCACATTTTTTTTACTGTGAGAAAGAGGTATGTATGCTGGACCAGTCTGAGGAATGGAAAAGATCTGGAGCCACTTCCATGAGACACACTATAGCTTAAGAAATTGGGCTTTCCAAGAAGGATCATCAGCAGGGGTTTCAGACTGACTGACCACACGTTGTTGAGATCCATAAGAAGGAGGTCCATGCAGACATGACATGGCGTGAAGATGGCACATACCATACTACTCCATGATAAAAGGCTCTTTGCCTCACTCTCTTTGCCTAGTTCCTCCATGTTAGGTAACAAAGAAGGAGCTATTGCTTTCTAAAGAAAAGTTTATGAGAAAGTCACACCATTGCTATTAGTTTTTATGATATTAGGGTACAGGGTGAAAAAATTCCCTGGGCTGATCAAAGAAGCATTAATATGGGGTAAGGGATAAAGCAAGCATTATTTGAACAAAGCAAATGTTAACAAATTGCTTCTAAATAAATGTTGTAGAACTGATGTTAAAAACAAAACAAAACCAAACCACACACACAAAAAACCCCCAACCAACCAAACAGCAAACAAACTCAAACTGTATTATTGCTAGCAGCAAAATTAACTCTTCTCAACTAAGAAATTTACAAATATTAAAAGTAGGATGTGCTATGTGTTCATATCCAGTTTCTGTTAAACAGACTGGATGAAGAGTCGAGTTGTTCAAGCTTAATTATTTCTACGTCTTTTCAGCTGAATTCACTATGTCATATGGATCAAAACTAATCCTTTCATTTTTCTACAGGTTTGTAGAAGCATGTCTTATAGTTCAGTAAATGTGACTAGTGAAGTATATATTTAGAAAATGTTTTTCTTTCTTTTTGTGGAATCTCAGTAGTGTCTAGCCTGAGTATTAAGTAAATGAATTTTCTCCTCCTGCAATTGTCTTTGGCTTTGCCAACTGTTATTATAGACGAGTGAGAAAATTGTATTTCTCTTAAATAAGTTTTCCACCAACTTGCCTGATATTCCACTTCCATGATCTATCACAATCATCTTCTTTATACTGAGGCAGTGATGACAATCATATGTCATTTGACTTCCTACATTAATGTGCTGAAGGTTGTAACATCTGCTGGACACTATTTACTGCAATCTCTTTGTATCCAGTAAGACAGCTTAGGTGTAGGCTCACTTTTTTTTTAAAAAAATGCCCTAAAATGGCTGATTTTCACTTTCTTAAAACATCTGCTTTAGTGCTTAAATGTGTTTATATTCTTTAATGTGTGTGTATCATTTTACCATCTGAATGGACTTTTTGTACACTTCTGATTGCATAAGTCTGGCTAAATAAAATGCTTGGAACCACAAAGCCACTCCCAGAAGACAGCATCCCTTTTGGTCAGCTTCTTGCCCGCTACATGTAAAATACACATTCCTGGTCAGAAGGGGATTCTAAGTACAGAATTTGTATGAATGGAATCACACAAATGGGTTAATATTGACCCAATATAAAATATAAAGATCAGCTGTCAATCAAAAAATGGAAATGAATTTTCATGAAGGTCATACCCCATTTTTTCATCAAAACTGACAAGAGTTTATGGAAAAAAAATAAAAAGTGAATCCTCTAATTTTCTGGAGGTTTTTTTAATTACAATTTCAATTCAAATTAATTTTTCTCCCTAAACCTTTAGAACTAGTTTCAAAAAAATTTCTACACCGATTTAAAGGTAGGTTATGTTCCAAAGTTTATAAAGTCAAAAATACTGTGAAATTTTAGATCCATTTAAGTAAATTGCAGAACACTTTTTGACTTCAAATGTTCAGGAATCTCAGCTCAATTATCTTCTAACATTTTCTTGAAAAATCCATATTCTTTAACCACTGGCTTGGAATTTTTCTACATAAATATTTACCTATACATTTCTCTCTTTATATATAGATGTACAGGGAGTGAGAAAGAAGCAGAAATATGTATGTTAATGCACAGTGTTTAATATGAAGATTTTTTTTTTTTAATAAAAAACTTCTGCGATGAAGGTAGCGCTGAGAGAACTGCCCAGTGTCACTGCAAGGCTACATTATAACATCTTCGAAAGTCTGTGGCAATCGTGGGAGGTTCCTGATGACACAAACATCAGACCGATCTTCAGGAAGGGTAAGAATGCTCTGAGGAACTACAGACCAGCCATTCTCACATCAGTTCCTGGGAAGGTTATGGAGCAAATCCTCCTGGATTCTTTTTCTAGGGCATATGATGGGCTGGAGGTGACTGGGAGCAGTCAGCAGGGATTTATCACGGGCAAATGCCGCTTGAACAACCTGACAGCTTCCTGTGATGAGAAGACCAACTCTGTAGCTGATGGGAAAGCAGTGGGTGTCACCTACCCTGTCTTTGATAGAGATTTCAGGATAGTCTCCCACACTATCCTTTAAGCAAAGTGGAGACAGAGTTTCAACAGGTGGACTATAATGCAAATGGAAAATTAGGTGGACTCCTGCATTTAAAGGGTTGTGATCAATGCCATGAAACCCAGCTGGTAGTGGTGCTCTTTGGGATTCACTGCTGGGGAAGATATCATTATTAACAATCTGGACAATGAGACAGTCTGCACCATAAAAAAGCCTGGGGAAAATAGCAAAATCAGGATGCTTAAGGGCAGGGCTGCTGTTGAGGGTGACATCAAGAACCTGGAGAAATGCCCAGGGTGGAACCTCACAAAGTTCAACAAGGGAAAACGCAAAGTCCTGCACCTGGGATGGAATAACGTCAGGCAGTAAAAATGGTCAGAGAGATCAGATGTGGTGAAAAAGGCCTGGTGGACAAGTTGAGCAATGAAGGTCAAGTGCATTATTCACCTCCATTAGAAAGAGTGAGACCAAGATGTTAAGGGAGGTGAATCTTCTGTGCTTAGCACCTGAGGCTGCATCCAGAGCAGTCTATGCAGTTTTGGGATCCTTCATACAAGGAAGATTTTGAGAAACTCGCCAAGCTCACTTCAGGGTCACCAAGATCATTAGGGAACTGGAGCACATAACATATAAAGAAAAGCAGAATAACATGGTTTTATTTAGGCATAAGAAGAGAAGACTAATTGAGTAGGTTTTACTGTTGCCTTCAAGACAGCAAAATACTATCTGGCTATTTTGTTCCTCTAGACATAACATCTGCAATGCAATGCAATTAAGTCTTTAATCAATTTTTCCTTACATCATTCCAGGATATAAACTCTGATTCTTTTAATTCATGCACCAGTACAGGCCTGGAGTGGCTGCCTGGAAAGCAGCTTTGCAGAAAAGGACCTGGGAATCTGGTGGGCAAGCTGACTATGAGCCATCCATGTGCCCCTGTGGCAAAGACTAATTGCCTGCTGGGCTGCATTAAGAGCATTGAGCAGGTTGAAGGAGAGAATTCTTCCCCTCCACTCAGCACTGATGAGACAGATATTAATTGCTGGGTCCAGTTCTGGAATCCAAGTACAAGAAAGACTCAGACATATGAGAGCAAGTACAGCAAAGAGCCGCTAAGATGATTTAGAGACTGGAGTATCTGACATATGAGTTGGGACTGTTCAACCTGCAGAAGAAAATGATTGGGGGATCTTAACAACATCTATAAAAACTTGATAGGGAGAGCAAAGAGGACAGAGCCAGGCTCTCCTCAGTAGTGCCCAGTGACAGGATAAGAGGCAATGGGCACAAACAGAAATACAAAAAAAATTCCACTTAAATGTAAGAAAAAACTTTTTCTACTGTTGGGTGGTCAAACACAGGCACAGGTTACCTAGAGCGCCTGTGGAGTCTTCATCATTTGGAGACACTAAAACTCTAACTGGACAAGGTCCTGGACAACCAGCTCTAGGTGATCCTGCTTTGAGGAGGGAAGGTAAGGTAGATGATCTCCAGAGTTGCGTTCCAGCCTGAACTAGTCTGCAATTCTGTGAACCACAATACAGATAACAACATTAAATCCTACAGCTTGCCAGAGAGTTGCAAGATTACCTGTTTCCTATATCATTCATGTTCTGAAAACCATACAAGCAGCTTTAACAGAATAATTGACTCAAGAAGTCAATTTGGTTTCTTCAAAAATCCATTTCCACAGTGCTGATAGAGCACTTGATAAAATATACCTTCATGGCCTTTGAAACAGAGTTAATAAGAATCTCTTTGAAGTGAAAAAGACTAGTTTAGTATGACAAAATATCGATAGCAAACAGGACCATTTTGTTTGTGGCAACAGTCACTGAACAAACATAATTATGGTAAATTCTACTTCAGAAGAGCGTTAATTTCCACAGTCTTGTGTCTGTCTAGGAAGTCAATGGGAGGTTTACCTGAAAATAACATGTTCTACCTCATGGATTAATTCAGCACAGACTGCAACAAAACAACAGGCAAAATGGAGAAAATCCACTCTTACCTGATCTTGGGGTTTTTTGGGTAATTTGAATCTGTAGAATATATCATGGACTTCACTTACTACCTACAATTACTCCTCAAAAAACTTAAAAGCTCAAAAGCTTACCTAGTACCTCTCTGATGAGCTCCCTTTCAAGAGGAATATTTTTAATTAAAAAAAAAGAGATACTTCTCAGATCCTCTAGATCTTCTAAAACAACAACTCCCTATAAAAATGACAAGTTGCAGGAGCTTTTGAGTAGACAGTATTTCCTTGGACTAACAACATTTGTTTCTTCTTTTTCCAAAACAGCTTTATGGAACATGATCAGCTTATTTGTGATATAGAGAGAATAGGGGCTAAAAACTATGGCACAGACCTAGTAGGAGCAGTAAGTCTAACAAACTAGTTAAATTTATTTGTGAGGGGATTGGTATTTACTTGCTGTTTTACTTATACTATTTTGATATTGGAACCTGCTAACTTATTAATGCTCAATTCTGTAAGAATATGATTCCTGTTAGAACTTCTGTATTAAGATTGTTTTTATGTCATGATGAATGTCTCATTACCACTTTAATTTCTGAAGTTCCTGCAAAAGCAACATGCTCCATTATGCATCATGTAAAAATAAGGAAACTTGTTGTTAATATGATCTATTCTATTCTATTCTATTCTATTCTATTCTATTCTATTCTATTCTATTCTATTCTATTCTATTCTATTCTATTCTATTCTATTCTATTCTATTCTGTTCCATTCCATTCCATTCCATTCCATCCTATCCTATCCTATCTTATCCTATCCTATCCTATCCTATCCTATCCTATCCTATCCTATCCTATCCTATCCTAATCATGTATAGCTTGTGTTTTTTTCCACGTGGTATTTTTGAATTAGAGTAGATTTTCTCTGTTGGGAAATCTGCCGGTTTTACAATAGGTTGTATGTGCTATATTACAGAGGAAAGATACTAATCCTCTTTTTATGCAACATTTACATTTGCTTCTCCATACAGGTGATTCATTTGGAATCCATTGACTGAAACTGTATCACTGATTACTCTGTACAGGAAAACAAATCAGACCCAGGAGCTTACTATCGACAACAAACAGCACATTTAAAACATTTTAATGTAACAGAAAATACTATGAATTTAAGGTTAGATAACAATCTTGAGGCAGCCATCTCTTGGCTTATGTATTAAGAAAAAACAGATGGAAGGTGAGAACTGGTGAAGAACTGATAATTTGTGCAATATAAACAACATGATTGAATACAGGGAGCACAGCATGGGGAAGTCAGAGAAATAAGAAGAAAAATATACACAAAGGGCAAATAAGGTAGGGATCAGCAAAAGAAACTAGCAAGCAAAGAGAAAATTTAAATAGTTCTGGAAATATACAGGATGAAAAAACTTTAATCAGATATAGAAGAGGAAGAAAAATACCTAATAACGTGATACCAACAGTTTTGTTGCCAGACTACATCAATAAAAGTGTCCAAATGAAGACCGTACACATGTAATCTAGAACAAAACTATGAAAAAAAATCAAAATTCAGATTTTTCTTTCTCTATAATTTTAATTTTGGGTAGATTTTGCAAGTTAATTATGTGATTGATGTTATCTCATACTTCCCCATTTCATTTTCCCATAATATGTAGTTTCAATTATCTGACTACTTCATTAACAATCCTTCTGGTTCTTCTATTTTGGCTCCTTTCATCTGGGTAGTAGACAGGTGATATCCACAAATTTTCTTCATTCTTTTCTATTCTACTTTGTATTTCCTTTTTCTGTCATCACTTTCCTATACAGTTCATTTCCTTTCAATTAGAGCATTGAGCTAGGAAAAGAAGCAATGAGTACAAACTGAAACACCAGAGGTTCCATCCTGAATATCAGGATAAACTTTTCACTGCAAAGGTGACTGAGCAGTGGCACAGGCTACACAGGGAAGTTGTGGAGTCTCCATTCTTGGAGATACTCACAAGCCATCTGGACATGGTTCTGGTCTGCCTCTTCTAGGTGGCCCTTCTCAAGTAGGGCAGTTGGACCAGAAGACCTCCAGAGATCCCTTCCCACCTCAACCATTCTGTGATTCTGAGATGTCTTCTTTCCAATGAATGTATTCAATCTTCTTTTCACATTTTTTCCATTTCATTTATTTTATTCAGTTCTATGCTACCATTTACTACTCTGTTTTATATTCTCTGTATATCACTCTATTTTTCTAACACAGCCCTGATTTCTCTTTGGGAGTTCTCCCAAAGCAACTGCTGAAGGGAATAGGTGCAATCAAGCTTTCAGAAAAATACAATTATCTGCTAAATTTGGAGGTATAATAGCCCAAACTGACTCCACAGGGTGAGACAACTGATCCCAGTACAAGTGATGAGAACTGCAGGATAGAGGGCGTGAAGGACATACATCTAAGTGAATATTTAAATCATCACTAAAACAATTGCTTTAGTTGTTTCTCTTTTCAAAGCAGGAAAACCTCCAGGGTTTAATTATGCAAGCTTTTGATAAGTGGAAGATGCCTTCTTCTGTGAACACTCTACATTAGCCTCAACTGATGTTGTTCCTGAAACGTGGAATGTAGTTATTCTTTGACTCTTGCATAAGAATAGTAACTATTACTGTATTCATCCACTGAAATATTATTTGCGTTTTCTTCCTCTTCCAGATCTTAATTTGATTTTACTTTCATGCATGGCACAATTGTTAATTGAGAATTTTTATCGTTATTATTATTACATTAAAGAGTAGTATCATCTGTTATGCTTTGTACTATTTTAAGAATACTGTATAAAGAGAAAATCCAAGAAATAATTTCTTTTTGACCTACAAAAATCAGAACAACTCGAAAGAGGAATTAATACATTGAGTGGGTTACAACCTGAAGCTACCTCTCTCTCTCTGTATTCTAATGAGAGAACCCTACAAAAATTGAGTTGAGTTCAACTGGGTGCCTAAACTTATGTGAGAGGAACAGTGGACCAGGGGCTCTGCATTATGAAGCTCCAGAAGAGTGTAGGAGCATGAACATGGGGTGGGATTCACCTCACCAAACCCTGATGTTTGTATGAAGTAGATGCCAATATGAGAGTTAGTCAGCCTAGTCTCTCCCTACTGTCCATGTAGGAAGAAATAGGCACTTTGAGGGAATAGCTCATCTTTTCAGATATCTACTTCAGAATGATAAAAATTGTGCATTGGAAGTACTTTCTTTGCTTTAAATATAAAGGGAATCTAAGGGAACTAAGTTAGGTGTAGTTATTTATAGACTTGGCACCAACGTTTGGTCTGCTGAACCCTACCCCTTCTGCTGGTAGTGTTGGATCTGTAATTAAAATTTATTTCAATTGGAAGACTTAAACGTATATTTTCCTAAGTCTTGCTAAACAGTAGTGTTTAGGAGATGGCATAAAGACAACCTCATGAGATAATGCCCTATATGTAAAAAAATGTGCAATGGAAAACAAACAAAAAGTTACTGAAAGGAATTACACATTACTCAGAAGCTAATTTGGCACAACACAGCTCAAGTCTTCACCTGCTATTTAAGGGTCATTTTCTGCTCTCTGCTTGTTTCCTGATTATTTCTAACAGTGTTATACTTTAAAGCTTAAAAATCCCTTGTGCCAATATAATTTTGCACTTACTAGAATTAATTTTGCTTTATGGGTAATGGTCCAGAAACAGGAAGTTTCTAACCACGTCTAACACAAAGGCATCTTAAATGTTCAGACAAATCCTCTCTGTTGTGCTACAGCAAGCACCAAACCAGGAGGCATATTTCCCAGGTCAGAACATTCCAGCTAAAACTCTGATCTATTAAAAATCCCACAGGAAGGCGACATGCAGAGAAATTCCTGGCTTTGTACCCAAAGAAATTAGAAGGCAAAGCCTGACAAACAGAGTCAAGATTTGAAGGCTGGTGTCCTCAATCACAGCAGGTTAGAAAGGCCTGTTCTAGATGAAGAAAATTAAAGGTCATGTTTATATTTTTGCCAAACAAAGCTTTAGCAATTTAAAAGTCCAGACTTCGCAAACACAACATAGGTTTTCACTTCTCTTTCATTTCCACAGAAATGCGCCACCTCCTGCCATCTCAGTAAATCTCTCTTCTAATCCCTTCAAACATTAAACTAGTGATCTGTGTAACCTCACCTCTGTGTCAGTAAAAATTATCTTCTTGCAGTAATATTTGCAGACTATATAAACTATTTTCTGGGCTTGCCATCAAAGAGAACAAAAAGGAGAGGAGTTAAAACGCAAGAGGTAACTTCATAACAAATGACTGAATAAAGAAAATATACCCAAGATGACCTTGATAAGACAACTGTGAGGGATATCAAAGTTGACATCTTGTACTAAGCCTGTCGGAATCACAACTTCCTGGATTTGAAATTAATTTCTTCTTTAGTCTCTTTCTCTTTGCCAGTCTTTACATTCAAAAATGGAAACATAATTTGGCTTCATTTCTTGCTTCACTTCAGCAAGAATCTGTGCAGTGTTTTTTAGTTAAATGTTAATTGTGAAGTCACTAGAATAACCTCATTTATTTAAAGTAAAAAAAAAAAAAATCTCTCATTAAAAAAATCTAATAGGCTAGGTTCTTTATGAATAATTAAATTGTGGCAGGGGCTGAATCAGGACTCTTGCTGGTTCTTTTATCATGGCTGTGCATAAAGGATGAAATTTCGGTCTCTCACTGAATTTTCATGGACTTAGTTTTTTAATTCTGCACATAAAGCACAGCCTGCTTAAGATGTGAAACAGAATATAAGAAAGCTATCGTATTTAGCATTGGAAAAGCACCTCAGTTGGAATCGTATTTATGCTCTACAGAAGAAAACAATACTACAATAAAAACATTCCTAGCCTGAATTTATGCCTCTGTACACTTAATATTTCACCATAGGAGTCTGCAATACATCTGTGTGTATCATTCGATTCTTTGAATCATCCTATAAACAAGGTGATTTTATCTCCAATAGCAAGTTAACTCACTGTAGTACATAATGGTAGCAAAAATAAATGATAGAATGGCATAGTCTGATGATGTACACAAGGAAAACAACACACAGGAAAGCTTACTGGATAAAAAAAATATGCATAATTAGACAAAAATACATACTGGGCCATCTCAGAGCAGCATGTTCAGGTCACAGAATTCACTGCTTGTAACAGGCAGGCATGAAGGTGGACATCCTTCCTGAGACTGGTGACCAGCTGGCAAAATACAATATTTTCACAATTTGCCAAAATATAGTTAATAAAATATTCTATAAAACCCTAAGCTGTGTTGGTGTCTATACAAGCAAAAAAATATTTCAATACAGTTATCAATTCTGGGGAAAGGTTAAATCTGTAGATCTGGACATGCTTTATATTTTGTCCCAAAGATGTCTTCCTTTCCTCATCAGAGGTATGGGCACCCTGCACATTTGAAGAACCACGGTTTATGAGACACTCTGAAATCAAAATATGGTATTTTATTTCTTAGTGCCCAATTAAAATATAATTATGATTGATATGAATCGTATGGAAACTACTTTAAAAATATCTCCTGCACATAAAAAACAAAATATCCCATCAGCACTGATATCACTAAGAAAAATATCATCATCATCATCATGACAAAAGGTATATAATCAAACTGGTTTTTATTTTTGTAAAATGTTTGTGACACAAGAGAACTATAATAGATTATTAATTATTATTTTGTTGAAGGAAGATTATTAAGCTGCATTAACTTGTCCAATTATGTTTGGTGTTCTTCAATTGCTATAATAATCTTCTGTCTTTGGCTTAACAATGCTTTTTAGAAAGCCTATGTATGCCTATATTTTTACAGAGAAACCCAGCAACCTAGTACATAATAGAAAACTGCTTTTGCCTCACATGGGCTGTAGGCTCATGAAAGTGGAAACTGTTTAAAGACGTTTAAAGTTTTCTCAGTGATAGATACCAACAGGCTAGTTTGAACAGGCAAAATTTATGTTGTATGTTAATCCACTATTTCTGTTAAAAAGGTAAAAAAAAATGGAGAAAACATAGACTCTGTGATTGTTGGGAGGTAAAAAGTCAGGGCAAACCAACTAAAGCAGCAGCTTGCAGCCTCGGAATACAGAAGCTTTAGCAAGAAACGTGCAGGGAGTTTCAGGTTCTGCAGCAAAACCAACCTAGAGATCATGTAGTGCTATTGCTTTCTTTCTGGAGGCCTGAATTTCCAACAGAAAGATCCCACCAGACTCTAAGAAAGGCAGCTGACTCCTGCCGACACAGCAGGACTCTGCAGCAGAGCAGGTGCCTTTATCCTCTGGAAAGAGTCACAGGGTCACCATTGATGAACATGAGCAGGATCAGAGGAAGAACCAAGAGACACACCACCACCCCAAGCCAAAAGAGAGTTAAGGGGATGTACCGACCAGGGTAGGACCCCAGCCCTCTGACCATATATAGGAAATGGTATAAAGAGGAAACCTTATCCCAGGTTTCCCTACTGACAAAAGAGGAAGATCTATTTGTCTCCGCTCAGATCTTCCCCTGAGCTGATTCCATGCTCTGACCCAGCAGGGAAACATCCATGTCTTCTGCTGAACTGACTCAAAAGCGGATCCAGTGAGGAACAAAGCCAGAGTAAGGAGCAGCAAGCAGGCAGGAGGCCAGGAACAGAGTGTGAGGCAGCAAAGGGGAGAAAAGCAGGACCTCTTGTTTTTCATGGGGGTTAGCACTGCCCAATCCATCTGGTGAAACCACAGCCTCACCAAGAGCAGAAGGAATGGACTGTTGTCCATGTGCTGGGTGTGGAAGTGGTTGGAGAAACACTGTGTTTCCTTTGCGTCCCTCCCTCTCCTAACACATTGATCAGCAATACTCATTTGTTTAATTCATTGTTTGCAAGCATAGAAGAGCTTGCCGAGTGCCAAGATTTAATTTTCTGGGTACCTGCTAAAAGGCTTTGGTGCTTTTTCTGCAAAGGTTCTTGGAAGTTAAATGTTCTTTATTCAGTCCAAAATCGATGAGGCTGAAAGTACATTTTGCAGGTGGGAGACATTTTACTGCATTTCTTAAAATTTCAGATTTTATACTTCCACAGACGACTTAGGCCAGATGCCTGTGTGGTGACCTTCCTCCACATGGACACTTTTTTGTAGCATAAAAATGGTGTTCTTCAAATGGTACGTACACTCATGTTAGAAATACAAATGAAGGTCAAATTTAAGACACACTGTGTGCTTCAGAGGCAAAGGAGAAATTGTCCAAAACCACAAACACTGCAGTTTAATTTTATGGACAGACTCTGAGTTGTTGCTGGATGAACAGGAAACTGTGATTCCCAGTTTTGTACTGTGGGGTTGCTCTAACAGAGCATATCTATCATATCTATCATATCTATCAGAGATTACAATAAAGGAAAATAGGAAACAGGGAAGACAAGAACAGGCTACACAACACTGCTTTAAACACAGTTCTCCAGCATATTTTACTCTACATCAGCCTTTACTCCTTTGCAATCAGGTAGAAAATACTGCCAGATAGCTATTTTCTCCCATGTTGCATATAAGTAAAATAATTATGGTAATTAAGTATGGTAACTCATTAAATGTTTATTAGGGAATTGCATTCAGGCTATAAGTAAGGAAATGCCTCCATGTAGGATGTAGCTGCTTGAGAAACACTTTCATCCACCCTCCATTGTAATTTTACATGTTCCATCTTATTTCAAGAAACAGCTGCACCTTCTAGAGTAATTTTACCACTTGCTATGAAAAGTGATCATCTTGCTCAGGCAGTTAAATATTTATAAGGTAATATCTTGGTAAGGTAATTATTTTATACTTTCTAAATCCCATTTCTTTCCTTATTGTTCTATTTCCCCTCTCACACAATTAAACTACATGCAGCCAGGTAGCTGCCTACATAATAAGGCATGTGGGCTGAACAGCTTCTATGCATTTGCTCTGGTTTTGGCTGGGATAGAGTTAATTTTCTTCACAGAAGCTTTTATGGGGCTCTGTTTTGGATTTGTGCTGGAAACAAGTGTTGACAATACAGGGATGTTTTAGTTATTGCTGAGCAGCACTTACACAGAGCCAAGGCCTTTTCAGCTCCTCATTCTGCCCCATCAGTGAGTGTGTGCACCAGGCAGTGCAGTACTTTTCTCTCTTGCAGTGCTATTTACAACTAGAGGGACTTCCCAGAAATGTCAGAGATATTTTAATTGACCTGTCACATCTTAGAATCCAGAGGGATATATTTTTCTTATTTTCTGGCTTTGTTTTTTTCATTTTCCTGATTTAAAAGCTTTGAGTTGTACTAGTACGATGTTTACAAATTGCCGAAAATCTCATTTGTTCTAATTGCTCACATTGTCATCCCGTTTGTCACCTACACAGCTAGAAAAGTCAAACTGATGTCTCATTGCTATCATACAACGTATTTAAGTATGGGCAAGCAAGAGCTGTAGGGAAGACAAAAAACTCCAGTTTCTTTTCCAGTTTCACAGGGATACAAAGGCAGACTTTGTTGGGAATGAACGCGTTTTTCTGGAGTTGATGAGAATGTTGTTGGGAATAAATCCATTAGGTACAGTCACCTCTAATCCATCCCTGGCTTGTTTGCAGGTGGGATACCAAGTCCCATCAATTCTTGCCGCTGAAAGAGAAAAATCATATACTTTCTCCTTCCTTTATACGTTGTAAATTCACAGAAAAAACAAACAAACAAAAACAAACAAACAAAACAAAACACAAAAAAAAAACAAACAAACAAAAAAAAAAAGACAAAAAAACCACAAACAAACAAACAAAAAAACCAAAAAAACAAACACCCAACCCTGTCAGCTTTCAAAAAATGTTTACACAGCATAGTCAAATTATTCATTTCCAGCATTGGAGAAGTCTTATGTTTATGAAATCACTCGCACACCTGAATCTGCATTCAAAGATCCTGCCCCTGATGCTACCAGCAAATGAGGATACTATCACACCCTTGATTCTGTTCATGACACAGCTCCACAGCATCCTAAGCTGACCTAAGGTGCAGTGCAATATGTGCCAGGCAGACATGCTTCCTTGTGTCCTTCTTTGGTGCTGGTTCAGGAAGCCAACCAGATGAAACCCACTTGAAGGGAAAATTTTGGATTTTTTTGCCAGACCAGTTCCCTGACTCTCTACCCGATCACGACTGTTGGTTCCTCTGCCTGGCAGAGAACAAGACTGCATGGCCAGAACACTGGACTATCCCAATCTGCATTTAGACTGTTCTTAGCAGCATTATATCATACATATGCTCAATCCAGGTTCAATCAAGCAAATTTGCATACTAAAACCAATCCAGCTTCAAAGGCGTAAAGATTTGGGTGCACTTATTTCCTCAGAGGGGAAGTCCCTACAGTGAAAGGCAAGAAATGAAGTTCTAAAAGGATCAGTCTTTTATTTACATGTACATTAATGACCTTAGCACAGAAAACAGCAATGTATTAATGAAAGCTGCAGATGAAAGAGACTTGTATAAATCAAAAACACACCATCATACAAAAGTAACTGATTTTGAAGAGGGCAAGAATAAATATAGGATGACATTTAGCTACACAAAATGCAAGGTTACATGCTCAGAGACGACTATTAATTATTTCTAATGTAAGGTGTGATCTCTTAGAAGCAGGGGATGAAAAGGCCATGACATCACTAATGGGCTACAAAATGACCACGAGCCACCAGCAGGATACAGTTGTCAAAGACAGACTCAGTAACATAATGGTAAATGCAGGAGGTACAGGTAAATATTAATGCCATTCTCCAAGCTGCTAGTCAATTTCTTCTCCTTGTTCTTTTTTGAATTTTTTAAAGCTTTGTCTGTGTTTAAATAAGAGCAACACCAAGGTGAAAAGCTGAATTTCATGGCTTGGCACTGAGCCAGTCGTTAGGAAAAAAAAGTGATTCCAATTTGTCAACTGCCTTTTGTACGCCAGTTCTTCTACCATAACTCTAATGAGTCCCCAGTTAAAGTGAACACAATGTCCTTTGCCATGTCCAGTCTTGTAAGCAGTGTGTGGTAGTAAGCACCTCACTCCATAGTGAGAGCTGTTCTTCCTGCACGTGGTAGAGATTGGAGAATATATGAGTAATACTGACATACCCAGAGTAGGAAACCAGGTCATCACCTGCACTAACAGATGAACAAGCATTCAAGAGAAAATTACTTCATACTGCCATGCAACCTTGTTTAGCCTTTCAAAGAAATTGCTTTGCCAAAAGTCACAGATGAACTGGGAACTACTATTTTTTTCTGTCAGAAAAGCATCCATCACTAACTAAACCAAACTCCAACCTCCACCTCCCTCACAGCAAGGAAGATGTGAACGATTTTTAAATATTAAGGGGGTGGGAATCAGTGTGTTTTTGCATCCATCTTTCTCTGCATGAATTCAACGAGCACCTGCAAACATTTTGGTTTAAGAGAGACACATGGACTTGAAACCTCAGATAACCAAATCTAACGATGAACGACTCTCTTCCCCAATATAGACACATAAATATACATACACCCGCAGTCATATATAAGCACACATATAAATACAGCAGTCCCTTGTTAGCATCTGTTCAGGAGGACTCATCTTTGTTTAACGGTCCCACACCTCCGGCCCCGCCGGCCCAGAGCGAGGCGCGCAGACCGCCACATCCCTCAGCCGTGCCCGGCCCAGGGCACGCCGCCTGCCACGCCCTCGGCCCCTGCCAAGCCCTCGGTTCCGTTCCGTCCTGCCCTGCCCGGCCCGGCCCCGCTCCCTCCGTGCCCCCTCCGGCGCCACCCGGACGTCACTCCACGACGCCTACGGAAGCACCACGGTCCCAGCGCCGGGGTCCTTCCTCCAGCGCGGAACAGGCATAGCCACTGCCTCATTAGAAATCTTCACCGCTATTCTCCACTGCACTTCATCCACCGCTCATCCCCTCTCCTCTGCTCGCCAGTAGCGCGCTGAGACAGAACACCTTCTATCCCTTCCCCGTAGGGGGTAGGCAGGGCATGTTTAATTTTCCTTTACAGTCAGGCGCGACCAGGGCAACTCAGGATGCGGACAGGGCAGCGAAGGCCCCCTGGGCCGGCGGTTGACGTGTCGGTGGGAGCGGCGGCGGCGCCCGGGAGCATCATGTAAGTGAGTGAGGGGGCGACCTCGCGCTTCGCTGTCCCGTCGTTCCCCTCTCCCCAAACCCTGACCCGCTGCTTTCTGTTCGCTCTCCCCAGGTCGAAAGTCACCTTTAAAGTGACGCTCACCTCGGACCCACGGTTGCCCTACAAAGTGTGAGTGTGTGGCGGGCTGGGGCTGCCGGGCGGGCGCTGCAGGGCCGCTGCGTGACGCGGGGAGGCCGCGCAAACACCCGCGTTTGCGAAGCCGGCACGGTCGTCCCGGGCAGGGCGTTCGCACGAGCGGAAAAGCCGTTTTTCTCCCTCGGTGTGGACCGACAGGCGGTTTTCTGTTGTTAACTCACCCCTTTTGGGCTTTTCTGCTTCATTCTACTGCCTTGCTCATGTGTTTAGGGCTTGATCCAGACCTTAAATAGTACATGCACACCTGTGGCAAGAGCATTGCCATTGGTAAAATTGAAGTTTTATCTAGTAGTTTAACAGCAAATAAAGTTGCTTTTCAGTTTGCCTTAACAGCTACATATTTCCTTACATTGTAATTTTAGGTTAAGTGTGCCTGAAAGTACACCTTTCACTGCTGTCTTGAAGTTCGCTGCAGAAGAAGTAAGTAAAAAGTGATGATATTGGTTTTTAACTTTTTGAACAGTCCGGAAAACAAAAGCCTTGTAATTGTAACATACAATGGTTAATACAGCACAATGAATGCTCTTGTTAGATGTAAGTGGACATAAGCTTTACTGGTGTCAGTGGAGGCCTGCCCAAACTTTCAGAATCCCAAATTTAGCAATTCTACAGTTCGCACATCAACAGCACATATTGACACGCTTCCTGTTCTTTGCAGTTAAATTA
Source organism: Patagioenas fasciata (assembly GCF_037038585.1). Taxonomy (NCBI): domain Eukaryota; kingdom Metazoa; phylum Chordata; class Aves; order Columbiformes; family Columbidae; genus Patagioenas; species Patagioenas fasciata. The sequence continues at coordinate 28,585,928 of NC_092520.1, forward strand.
AGCCATTTTACATCAACAACAAAAATTTATGATAGGGAACATGATTATCTGGTGCTACAAGTAAATATTTAGTAATTTTAACTGCATATGTAGAATATCAAGAAAATTCTTTGGAATTATTCAGGAAATTATTAAACTCTGATCATATTCAGCTCCAGTAAACTCTGACTTTGGGAGATCTTTAGTTTTTTATTATAAAGGGTATTGAGATTAGGGATATGGACTAGATTCGTAAAACAGACTTAAGTGGATAAAATTTGGATAATGCGTTCTTTGGTTTCTTAGTGTTTGTTCTTTCACATGGAATCCAAAACCAGGAGGTGTCTAATGTATTGGAAGACATGCATCCTGTTTGTTTGAGATTAAACATTCAAATACTAAGAGATGTTCATCATGGTGTAAAGAGTAAGATAAAGTGCTCAAAAGGTGATGGTGCTTTTCATGTAGTCAGCAAACAGATCCATCTGAGAGCCTGTTCTTGCAGTTTTCCTTCTGTCCTTTTAGGAAAATTTGGGATATTTTGTTTTACTGAAAATTTCTTTTTTTCAAGCGTAGGAATCGTAATAAAACAAATAATAAGGAAGGGTTGTGGACTATGTGTCTTGAGTTTCCTTATGTTGTTAGTGTTACACTACTATGTGATAGAAGTTCTTAGCAGAAATGGAGCTTGTGGGGAAGGTTGTGGATTGTTTGTTTGTTGTAACTTTATTTGAACAGAACGATATACAGAATAATAAATGCTGTTAAAGATCTTTACTGATTTAGTTGCCTTTTTTTTTTTTTTTTCACTGTGTGGTTTGGGTTTTTTTCCAATTATTTTAATAGGCACTAATGCAGCTGGGCCCACACAATCCCTACATAGACACCTAGACTGAAAAGTCTAGTATGAAGGACAAGGAAAGATTGGAATGAAACTGAGTACTTGAAGACAACAGGACTGAGGGGCCACATCTGGTGGGAGGGTTGCCATCAAACCTGTTAACTTTACCTACTCATAGAACCACAATGTTAGTTGGTGACAGTGTTGTCTGTGAAACTGATTTAGAGAAGAATTAATTACTTAAATATTCACATTTAGCAAACCATTATTGTAGATGATGTATTTTGAGCGTCTTGTGGGAGTTTTGTGTTGACCTGGGACCACACTGGATCAGCACTGAAGCTTTTTTTCATCTCTGTGAGACCAGGCAGAACTAAATGCTTTGTAAACAGAGAGCAAAAGACTTTCCCCAGGAAGGAAGATCTTTTGATCCTTTGTGAACTGGTGTTGAAAAGAATGAGAAGGAATTTTTCTCTTATATAAATATTTTTTGTTCCTTGAACTGCGTAATTTATGCATGAAATTGCATTAATTTATGCATTAAATTGCATTAATTTATGCGGTGTGTTGTGATTCAGATACTAGCTTCACAGTGCCTTGTAAAAAACATATAAGGAAAAGATTGAACTGTAGCTGTGGATTTTGGATGAAGTTATTAGTTGGTCTCCAGGGGAAGGGCATTGTCCTCTCAGTGATTAAAGCTCTTGGGACAGGGAAGGATTTAAGTTTCGGCTAGTTAGCCGTAGTAAGCCTCTACTAAGTCATTTTTCAGAGTCTTAAAATTTGTGTAAATCATAACCAGGATTCCCCTGGAACAACAGAACTGTAGCCATGATGTAGAATGGTCATCTTATACGTCGAGTTTCAGTCACAGTGCTTTGTCAAAGGTTACAGTTTCTCCAAGTAAAGTTTTCTGAATTACTTTCACTGCACAAAACAATGTCTTCCTTTTTGTTTTTTTCCCCCTTCCTTTGGAAATAACTGAAATACATAGAGGATTTTTTTCCTATAATCTCTAGCACACCAAATAACGAGTGAAAATTCTTTGTATACAATTAATGGTTGACAGAGCTGGAAGTGAAAGAAAACTGGATCATTAAATGGGGAGATCTCAAGAAGTCTCAATTATTTGTAGCAGTCTCAGCCCTTTCCAATATATACATTTGGCAGTGATAATTTGGCTGATACAGATTTATCTCCTTATTCTCTTTCCTCTGTTTACCTTATCTATAAAAAAGTAAATTGAAATGTAGAGTATTAGAAACTGCTGTCTTCAGTTTTTATCTATTTATAGTTCTTTTCTCAGTCGTCATCGTTTATTTTAACAGTGTTAATGTTCTCATTTACAATGTGTGGTAGCTATTGTTTTTTTCCCTTCATCTGTTGGAGCTATTTGGTGCATATCTCAGATGTATGTTTGTACAATATTTACAAAAAATCTCTTACATTTGTGGACGTAGTGCTAAAATAGTCATCCGTTTCCATTAAATAAAGTTAATTTGTATTATTTCATAAACATGTATATTTTGAAACTATTGATTTGTTATTCTAATGTTAGTCTTGATAGATACTATGGTTTAGTGCGCTTATCTGCTATTCATTGCACAAAAAGCAGATTAACTTACTACTGTAGAGGATATTTGTCATTGTAAAAAGTGAGAAAGGGATATGATTGTTGGTTGGTGATTGTCATTGTGTCCTTATTGTTTGACTGTAGAAATTGACAATTGTATTTCCCAGCATTAGAGAAAATGAGTTGTATGGCAATCTCACTTATCAATTTATAAAGTTTTTAAAGCAAACAATCTCTTTAAGGTGTGTGAGTTAGGGGCTGGATGTTACCCAATTGGATTTCAAAGCAAGTTAGGGATTATCTACTGAATACTGAACTTCTTTCCTGCTTGAGTGTCCATATCACAGAAAGCTTGTATATTTCCAGCATGGAAAATGCTGAGCATGTGCTCAGGAGCCACAGGAAGGATTTTTCATTTAAGTAGCGAACAATATTGCACCAAATTTGTGTAATTATTTCAAATGGTAGTTTCCTTTTCTGTATTATGCTATTACTGTTTGTCCCAGTATTTTGGGCTAACATAACAAATTGTTTTATTTTCTTCTAACACAATACAAAGCAATTATAGAATCTTCACTGACTGGTTGCCACACAGTTCTCATGTGCACCTAGAGTATAGGCATCAGATAGATTCTCCTATTGAAAAGCAAAATGACAGAAAAAGAGCAGATGCATCCATCATCCTTTGCATGATCCATCCTTTTTGTGCCTTGTATATCAGAAAACACAGAAGAAATAAGAAGAGGCACTTAACATTGTAGAAGTTAAATTTTTGAGTTTTTTCAGAGGATTTAGGGTAAAAGATCCATGGTATCACTTATTTTTCAATAAGCAGGTTTCTTTTGTAACTAAGTTAAACATATATTTCCTGCTTGTTCAGGATTTTTGTTTGTTTTATTCCTTTACATTTTGAATTGGAGGTAGACTCATTTCAGGAGGCAGGATGTCATGTGATAGACACTAATCCCACTGTTTAAACCTTTCAAATTAATTTTCTCCTATTATGTGGGGAAAAAAAAATACGAAACTCAAATCCATTAAAAGATTTCTCCTTAAATGGCTAGATCAAGATTCCCAAAGTCAGTGAACTTAAGAATAAAGGCTTGCTTCCTTCAGCACATATGTATATATTATGTGTTTTGAGACGACATATTATTTTTTACATTCCTCCTGTTAAATATGTAGCTTCTATCAACTTCATTATTCAAGACTTGCTCTGAAGGCAAATTGTTACTTTCTTAATGGCTTTTCTACAATAACACTGGTATGTAACTTATCTTTTGCAGAAATTACTGTTTTCATGTCACCCTGCAAAATGAGAAGGTGACATGATTTACCTGCTATGGATAAAATGCCAAGAGAGAATTAAAAAAAAAAAAAAAACTGCTAATTTTGTGTGTCAGGAGATAAAAAAAGACTTTTTTTCAGTATATTATTAATAAAGTACTGTATTCAAGCTTGATTTCTGTGAGCTCTAGCTGTTTAATGCATAGAGTTTCTGTAAATCAGAGCTGGAAATCTTAACTTGAGCAATCAGAAAATGAGGAAAGTGCAACTCATGAACAGCATTGAGAGGCATGGCTGACATGAGTTCAGCAGATGGGAGAGCTCTGCAGTTCTTCCAGGGAAGCTCTCCCTGTTAGTGTTCATAGCTACCTGCCCTTTTTATTGTGTAATACAGAGAGGAGAATGAAGTCCTTTGGGAAGAGGTTTCACTGATACTTGCTGCTTGCAGAGATACCAGTCTTTTGCCTTGTAGATTGTTTATTAAGCTAAGTTAAAGAAGTCCAAGGAGCAACCTTTGGTCCATAGACCAACCAAGTAGCACTGGTTGGTTATACTCACCCTGCCCTTTCTGTCCTGTGTGGTACAACAACATTACACAGTGCAGGATTTTTCTCTGACTCTGCCTGAATCTGTCTAGTGCTGAGAAATAATGATTTTTGGCTTCCCCATCTCAGCTCAGATCTTCTGAAACACTTTGAAGCCTGTATGCAGTGCAACTCCACCTGAGTAGAGCTTTTCCTATTGTAAAACTGACTTCCTATGATGTGCATGGAGGTGGGTAGACGTGGTAACAGAGGGTATGAAGCCCACTTAGGGGAAGGAGCCAGAGCTGCTGTGGTGCTGTTAGCGTTTCCTTCTGTGAGCGTCTCCTGGAGGGAACTCTTGGAGCAGAGCAGTTGCAGAGCTCCCAATAGAACCAGAGAGAAAGTTAGGAAATTGGTCAAAATTAACCAAGATTAGCTCAAGTTAATTCTTGTTTAACTCCTGTTAGACATAACAGATATGCTTCTTATAAGTTCATGTCCATATATGTTTTCAGTATTCCTTTATTTAGTATAAAAAGAGATATTTCTTAACTTTGCAGATGCTTAACTTACATTTTTCCAATGCGTAATAATAATTGGATTTACTGAGTTATTTAGTACTGCAAATTTTGCATTCTGTATTGAGATGTCTAATCAACTATGACTTTAAACCTTTATTTTGCTATAGCTATAAATCATTTCTCATAATTTTTTCATACATAAAACATCTAAAATTATAATTGCTTTGAATATTCCTCATATATTTTCTGCTTTAACTATGTCTCTTATGTTATTTTGTCCTACTTTAGTTCAAAGTTCCTGCTGCAACAAGTGCCATTATAACAAATGGTAAGAATATAGCTTGGGTATATATATTTATTGATTTATTGTGTTGTAGTTTCAGTGATGGGGTATTGATAAAAAGAAAAATGTCTTTCACAAACTCTACAGGGTGCAAACTGAATTTAATAATATCGCAGCATTATTTGAATTGCTCATGCATGGGATGAAGGTATTAAACCATTAATATTATTAATTTGGTTTTGTCCAAATATATAGCTTGGCTTTTCTGTGCTGAAGCTTGCTTGTTAGTTCTGTGATAAGACTATTTTTGCTTGCAAGAAATAACTGCATGAAGACCTGATGTAATAATTATATCTTGTTGGTATATTTTTGAGGTGTAAATTACTGCAGTAAATTGTAATATGTCTGTTTCATCTTTCCCTCTTTTTTATCTTTTTTTTTTTTTTTTTTTTTTTTTTTTGCTAGATGGTATAGGAATAAACCCTGCACAGACAGCGGGTAAGTTATTATTTATGAAGGCCAGTATTAAAAAACTCTTGTTTTTCTTTTAAACGAATATATAGCACTTGGGGTTGATTTATATTTTACGTTTTGATTTTTTTAAATGGGAGAAGCATTACCCAGTAGTTGAAAACTACAGTTAGCGTAGTGTGTAAAAGGTTAAATCCACAGAACTAGTGTTCAGCATTTGTTTATTTAGGTCTGTGAAAAAATGAGGCACTTCTAATCTTCAGAGCTTAGCTATTTATTGTGCAGTTTAAAAGAGCAATACTGTATTACACGTTACTGAAATAACAAGTAATAGCTATATTTTTCCCCATTATACCTAGTTCAGTAGTATTTGCTATTTTAGTAGCACTTCTCATATGTTTAAAAAATAATACTCCATTTTAGAGCAGGATCTCTAGGTCCTTTTCAAAGCATGTTTTCAAGAGAGGTTCTTCTTGCAATTAGCCTTCTAGTTCTCATCAAGGGATTGAACAGTTACTTTAGTCTTCAAAAACTTCCCAAAATAACATGTTCTAGGAATAAAATCTTAGTAATCCTTGGGGATTTCAGAGTTTTTGTACTGTTCCACTATTTCCTCACCTTTCTGACTAAATGTACTCCTCAAGTATGACTTTCTCCCTACATGATTCCGTGGAGCAGGGGAAATGAAAGCTGAGAAAGCTCGGCTGAGCGCTTAATTCTTGTATTGATTTCAGTTTTAAATCCTCAGTAGCTCGGTGAATAGTATGCCATAACTTTAATAAAACCACTGTCATATTAATGATGGAAACAGACTGAGAGGTGGGGTGAACTGTCTGCATGAGATGCAGCTGTGGCCTGCTCTAAAATTTTAGACCTTTATGATGGTCATTACAATAGAGATTAAATCTAGATTAGTAAACTTTGTTCTCTGGTTTGCTGGTGTAACAGATTTGTGTTCAGTGGGTTTTATGTATCTCTTCAGTATGTTCCCTTGGCAGATGTGTAAAAACAGAACATACTCCGATAAGACATTCTTTTGAACTGATTTTCTAATACTCATTATGTTGAATAAGTAAAACAGCTTCTATGCTGATCCTCATACTGGTAAAATAAAGTTTGAAAAAGGTTAGCTTTGTTCCAATATGTTAATAATGTGAACAAATGTTAAGTATTTAGTCTATTTATTAACCACTTATATCCCTGAAATGGGATACTTGGGAAAGAAATACAATTATTCTGTTTTTACAAGTCAACACAAAGATGAATAAGAATAGATATATATTATTCGAATCTGATATTGTAGAACTACATATCATCTGTTTTATGCAGTAGCAGTGTGAAATTTAAAAAAAAGTTCCATATAGCAAGTAAATAACACATCACTTTTAGCAATGCGATTTCATTTTCAAATGTTACATTTAATAGTAGAAAATAGGAACCTGAATGATAATCATGAATACATGCAGAAAATAATCTAGATATCTAAGTATTAGGAACTTTTAATTTTCATACTGTGTCCTCTTGAAAAGACTATAATGATTAAAACTATACGGTAATAATTATGAGGTTCAAGGTTTTTTTTATTATAAATGAAGCTGACTCATGCTTGGATAAATACTGAACCAAGTAGAAAATTAAAAATGAATATATGCATGAATGACATCAAGATAAAAAAAAAATAATTATGGATAAGTAAAATTGCATTTCCTGGTCTTTAAATTACTATGGCATATAATTGAAATCAGACATTCAAGTATGCAAAGTTTGAAAGGCCATAGTTTTCAAGGGTTATTAGATGACTTTGAGTCTGGTAATTTTATTTAAAAATCAGAGTTCTTTGGAGTAAGAGGGATAAGATGAAATTGCATGGAAACATAAAAAATATGTTTCTGGTATATTAGAGGAATTATTACAGAAATGTTAAACACTGACCTAACATTGTTATCCTTTAAATGTGTATGCTTGTTTAGGTAACATTTTTTTTGGTTAGTGGTAACACATTCTGTTTTGTTTGTTTGTTTAGGAAATGTATTTCTAAAGCATGGTTCAGATCTACGGCTTATTCCCAGAGATCGAGTTGGGAGTTCTTAACATCTCCTGAAAGCTTTGAAATAGGTGACATTGCCATTCAGCGAAGATCTATTTATTCTGGAATTCCAAAATGCAACTAATGAATCGGCTTTTTTTACACCTAGTAAAAATGACTTCCCAGGATTTGATTTTTTTTTTTTTTTTGGAACGGAGATAAGGTTTTGTTTTCTCGTTAAAATATATTAACTCATGCACTGATTCTTCACTGACTAGTAGAAGAATGGGCTGATTGCATGTTATGTTCCTGAAAGAAAGATGGACTTCTCTATGGGTGTTACTGACACCATAAGGGTAAACACACAGCCATGATCAGTAGATATTTAGAATATTGGATATTACAGAGCCTACTTTGTGGAAGGAGGAACTGTGTTACAATTTTGCTACAAAGAAATTGTTCCTACTGAGTGCTGATTTTTTTTTTTCCTTTTCCCTTTCCCTTTTCTCAAAAATTACTTCCATGTTTAGGGGAACGGTTTTCACATGTTTCAAGTATTAAGTTCAAATAGAAGGGAAATTTCAGGGGTTTATTACTCAAGTAAATAACTGCTAAATATTCCAAAGTAATTGTAAAATTTAATTGCTGCAAATATTTTAGATAAAGGAGAAAACAGAGGTTTCTGCGTGTTAAAACAATTTGCCATATTGTGAAGTTAAATTAAATGCAGTTTCAGAAAATTTATGAGACCTCACATGAAGTGCCATCAATTGAGAAGGATTGCAGCGTAATGTGTAGGTACTGGTCAAATATATCATTCCTTTTTCGGTAAACTAATGTTGTTTGGTTTTAAATGTCTTGTGTTTTTTACTGTGTGTTACATGGGAAACAGTATAGAATTCACTGAAACGTTTGTGTTCAGAATATATGCTTCTTGTTTATAAAATGCCAGGGGAAACTATCAGTTGTTTATTTTAATTAAAGAAATTACTGCTTTTCTTGAACTGGTAATCTACTTTGTGACTTAATCTATTTGGCAAAATCTTACCCTCTTGCATTTTTTTTTCTGTCCTACTGAGTTTAACAGAAGGAATAATGGGCAAGGTAGTGCTTGGTTATATTAGTATTGTCACAAATGCAACTGTCCTGTGCAATAATTATGCTCTAGAAAGATGTTCAGATAATGTATCAGATAGTGCAGAAGTACAAAATGCCTGTCTGAGTGGGTATAAATGAAGTGTATAGAGGAAAACTCTTCGGAAACTGGTATATGACTATAAATATTTTCCAACTCTAAGGCGAATTGTAAAATTATGGATTTTCCTTTATTAAAATAAAGTTACGTCATAAAGGTGCAAACTTTGTTCCTCTCATTTTCTTAGTTAGATTTTGACAATCATTAAAACCTCTGCCCTTTGAACTTCTAATCAATATGTTTCGAGATTCATTTCAAGCCAAAAGATTCTTATGATGCAGAAGTCTACAGAACACTGCCCTTAATGGGCAGCATTTAGTTTCTCTTAATCTAACGCTACAAAATAATTAGGATGAGCCACATTAATTGCTTGTAACTTTTGTCTGTGAATTTCTTGGATGAATACCTGAAAAACCACCTGATACTGGAATATAACAAACAGGAACCTTTGTTTTTTTCCTGTGTAAAGGTGCAATATAGTTTTTGCAAGGCCATCATGGTTAAATGCGTTTTGAAACTAAGATGTTTTGATGTTTATATAAAGGATCATTATGTAAAAATAATTTCAGATGATGCCTAACATTTCTTATGCTCTTACATAGATAATAACACGGATAGCATAAAGAATTTGTTTGACATACTGTGTTGCAAGTAGTTTATGTAGCGTGAAAAGCATCTGTTCATTTGGAACAATAACATCTTTATAGTACGTTCCATATTCATTACAACTTTGTCTCAGTATGGTTTCTAAAATCTGAAAGTAGCCTCTCCGTTTGGCAAAGAGGCTTGATTTCAGTGGTAGAATGTACTTAAAAGACACTTGCAAGTAGATTTGAGGTTTACAAGTTCATTTTGTTATGCACAAGTCGTGTTTGACGTTGTATAGGATGGAGGGCTTGGGAGTTGTCATAAGACTGTGAAAAGTGCTGTACTGTCAGACTTGTTCTGGTTTGTCTAACCATACTTTAAAGCTTACTTTGGAAATCAACTCTACCTGGAGTTTGTATTGTCTTTGGCTCTGGTTATAATTTGTGAAATTAAAGACTTCCATTGTTTGTGATTAACTTTGTCACGCCTTTGCCGAAGTCAATTTAAAGGATCTTTTTTTCTTTATTTTACTTTTGTAAAAGGATGTTACAGAGATATTCTCTGAAGAGAAATTTTGGCAGACTCATAAATGTGAAAAGTCCCACCAAAACTTTAAAAAAAAAAACCTGTAAACATGTCAAGTTTTAATTCCAAGGTGACAATAAACCGTGGCAGGTGCTCTCTGTTAATTCCTCCATCCACCCTCTCCACATAGGAAGAAGTGATAGAAGGATAAGGAAGAGTCTTACAGTTGGAACAGGTTTTAAAGGCTTTACTAATGCTACTAATAAATAGAGAAAATGATACAAAATATACAAACCCAGTCTTGATTTTTCGGGGGTGGCAGCCTTGGTTGCCACTTTGCCTGCTTGGTGGAGTTGGCGTTACTCCAGCAGCTGCAGGGCAGGCACCCGGAAGTCCTGGGTGGGACTTCACAGCAAATTGGAACTGGATTCAGGGATTCAGGGACTGGAACCAGGCCTGGGATTTGCAGGCACAACTGGCAGGGTCCTCTTCAGATGCCAGCCATGGTCAGAGAGCGAGACCCTTGTGATCTCCCACTTTTATAGGGTGTATGATGTGGATGGGATGGAACACTCGGTCAGATTTAGTCCTTGCAAATGCACCCCTCTCAATTATGGGATGTTGTCAGAATTCTTAGTTACTATAGAAATAAATCTAGACATGAGCTGCTTCTGCATTCCATTGGTCACTCTTATCAGTTCCGGAGCACAGTGTTTGAAAAACTAGCTAAATTCAGAAAAGTTCAGTTACTTAGAAGGTACTTAGAATAACTTAACTGAAAGGAAAGTTCACTAAAAGAGAACTGGTCTTGTTTTTAACAAAATCAGGACAAAACATTATTTTGGTTTATGAAATATTATATAATTCTTATTTTTCTCAAATCTATTACTTGATAGAATTTGAAGGTATTGTGGAAATTCTTCAGAGGGAAGCAGATGATCTGATGAAGTATAAAAGAACTGGAAGACTTAGCAAATGGCCCTGTTAATAGTTCTGTCAGTAAGATGGCATTCTTCCTCGCCTTCCCAAGTCACAAAATATAAATTTATTCTGTGCTTGTGATTAAGAATTTTCCTCTTGTTGCTACTAAATAATTGACAGTAGGTCTCAAATGTGAGAATTTTTCTTGTGTTCCGATTGATGGTGAAAACCCACCTCTTGCTGCTGCTCCAGTGATATGAGCAGTTGGAATGAGAGAAGGGGCTGTGCCAGTACGACTGCAGAATGTCCCTGGGTTCTGAAGGTGCTGTGGGCACAGCAGTCCTTTGTGTGGCAGCATGCAGGTAGCCATCAATGGAGCGCTTCAATGGGGCAGCGGTGAAAACTAAATCCTGCAGTCATCCTGGCAGCGCTGTGGAGACTGTTTCACTGCTACTGGCAGGAGCACTAAGCTCCAGCTGAGTGAAATTCAGTCTATGTGCAATACATAGTGTTCAGATTTAAATGCAGTGTACCCAACTATACATCTCAGTAGTGAACTTCAGCCACTGTGCCTACTGATGGAAGGTAAATACCAGGGAGTATTCACAAAGCCTAACATGATCTTTTTGAGGCTGATCTCTGCAGGCTGTTTCTGAAGTTAGTGGAAGTGAGATTCCTCAGAGAGAGATTCAGAGTAGTTAAATGAATCTTCAGTTCTGAATCATCCTCTGGAGTAGCCTTTCTCTTGTTACTGTTTAGACAAAAGCCATTGAGGCATGAGCCTGCAGGGGCTAATGTTAACCTTTGTGAATACCTTCCCCAACAGGCACTTTCCCCTCCTGTCAGTATTATATATTGTAGCACTGTACTACCTACTCACTGTTGTTTGATCTCTATGTTTAGCCTATGATGCAAAGCTCCCAGGGACTTGTTCAAAACCAAAATTACAAGAAGTTGTTTGCATGAAAACAAACCTACTTTTTAACATGATATAATTAGTTGAATGCGCTTTTTTTGCCTTTTTTTTTTTTTTTTTTTTTTTACAGCAAGTTCAGCAGCCTTGGTGGGAGTGTGGAGAAAGCTTGTTGTTCTTTTGTTCTTTACAGAAAACTTTGTCAGGTTAAAATTAGTTCTATCTACAAACAAAGAAGAAAATGTATGCACTGAAGAAGAAAACAAAAGATTCTACTTATTAATTTTTTCAGGGTATAGAATTTGTCTCCTTTATCTCCCTGAAGAGGTTAAATGTTTCTGGAAAGCAGATTCTAAAGGGTTTGGAATGTATACAAATACCCATCAATAAAAAGACCAGGTACAGGTGTTCCTGTTTGTTATTATGAAGAAAATCCTAAAGCTGTGAGTGAGAACTGGCAGTGTCTTTCACTGATGAGAAATACCAGATGTTACATGTAAGGACTATACCAACTTTAGAGGCTTTTGATCATTTTAATGGAGACAATTGCTCTTTTGTTTTGAACCATATATCAAGTTTGTCCTATAATCAAGTTCTATTTATAAGACCGTGAAAGTAATCTTTGTGTAATGAAAGTGGAAAAGTCACTATCCACAGTCCCTTTCACTGCCTATGAGACTTGACAAGAAATAAGTTTGGGAGAGTCTGGGCATTAAAAGGCTTTAGGATTTGTCCCTGTGGAATTTTGATTCAAAGGCGAAGTGCCATCTGAAAACCACAATGTCTTTATCTTCAGAAGACTTGGCTGTGATAAAGATTCATTGCTGACTGGTGAAGAGTTTGTGGTTTGTTTGTTTGTTTCTTTTTTGTCCTTTGTCTTGCCTGTTGTGTTGTGTGTGGTGTTTTCTAATTCCAGGCTCACACTGTATGTCTTCTCTTAACAAAAGCCACAAGATTTTAGTAGGTGTGGGCTACTCTGTATGCTATCACAAACGTCTTAGAAACTCAACTGAAGAGCTGTGGGCTGTTTCTAAGACAGTAAACATGAGGGACATGCGTATCAGAAGCATATCATCCACATCTAGTGAACATTCTTGCTATGGATGACCAGAAATAGCTTGATATTAATACTGATTCAGGCTCCTTAACACTTTGTAAGCATCAGACATTACTTTGAACTCTTTTTCATGTCTGTTTTTATGAAGTAATACTTTAATTGCACACTAGCTTTGCCAAAGTGCTGTTACATTTTACTTTGGGCTAATCTTACTGCTATGATTTTCCATAGAATTAGAAGTGCTTCTTCTGCACCAAGCTGGGTTTATGAAGACCAGTATATACACGCATGTAAGTATCTGACCTGTGCAGCTCTCTTAACTCCTTTTCTGAGGAAACAGGACCATGGTACCTTTACTAATTGACCAGAATAAGTGAGCTGCAGTGGAGTATGAAGTGGTAAGTTGTGGCTGATGAATGCCAGTAATAACAACAACCTCCTTTAAATATGGAGCAACTATGAAGCTACTATAAAGTTATTGTCCCACCTTTTCTTAAAGTCAGAACTAAAGTCAAGTCTGATCTTAAGGGCCCTGTCATGAATCTCACACAAGTTATTTTGGAAATACTGTTTGTAGGAAGTGACTTCTCATGCAGGTAAAAGAGGTATGATCAGACTCCTAGGATATTCACAGTCACCATGCTGACCCACTTATTCTCCTGAAATAACTTAAAATTACTTACTGGTTTCAGCCATTGTATGAGTTCTTCATGAATGCTGTTTGGATTTAGGTTTGTTTCCTGAGCTTTTTTTTTTTTAATAGATGACTTGAGGTCTAATTACAGGAGTCACAAAAGGAGCAAACATTAGTTATTTTTAATTAAAATTAAGTGCATACAGAGTTGTTCAGAATTTTCCCCAATAATTTGCCCCTATTTATCTGCGAAAGAAACCTTTGCACTGCAGTAAATAGAAGTGCGGTACCCATTTCCTGCTCATTAACGAAAACAAGATCAAAGGCATAATCACTGATTGTCTTCTGACAATGTAGACTTGATTCTATATCCTGGCACAGAACAGGAACATTGACAAACTGGAACAAGTCCAGTAGAGGACCACTGGGATAGCTGGGGAACTGAAGCACATAATGTAGGAGTACAGAGTGACAGAGCCAATTTATTCAACCTGAAGCAGAGAAAGGTAGGAGGCAATCTTTCAAATATCTAAGGGGTGGTTGTCTAGAAGATGAAGACAAAATTGAGTTAGAGCTGGACAGTGAAAGCAGTGGACATAGACTGCAGGATGGAAATTTCTTATTCATTACAAGGAAATAAGTAACGGAATTCTTGGACACTGGAGCAGTTTGCTAACAGGGGCTGTGGAGTCTCCATCTTTGGTGACATTAAAGAGATTATTGCACAAGGCCCTGAGTACTGGTGTAACTGAGGCTGGCCCAGGTCTGAGTAGGGCTTGGTCCCTGGCCATTTCTTAATCACTCTCTCCTAACTTTTTCTTGATAGAGAAGGAGCTACATCTTGCTTTACCTTAGGTGTCTGCCCAGATAGCGGAGACCTGGCAGAGTGACATCTCTTCCTAGCTGACCACTTTTTGCTGTCTGCACACCTGTACGTTCTCAGAATACCTGTACAGGATTACAGCCTTTGACCTGCTGGAGTGGCAGTAAAAGTTTGAAAAGAGGGAAATCTTAGTATCCTCTACTGGTGTGTAGAAGCTGTGGTGCTGTGACAATTGCATGAGAAGTTTGGAGTCTGATAGCCAAAATATAAATGCATCTGTATTCATTATTATGTTAATATCAGCCATTTTATAAATTAACTTTTTCAATGTTTAAATTGAAAACAAAAAGATAATGTTGGATGTAGCTAATCAGCCAATGTTTATTGCAGTAGCTTTCTAAAACACATTTTCCTCACGTGGGCGGGGGAGGGAACGTAAATAGCATTACTGTAATAAAATGCTGTCAGAGGATCTATGTTGCTTGAAAAATTAACAACTTTCAATTCATTTTTACATTGACATTTCCAGTTAGCAGTAGTGATTTAGCAGTAGAGACCCATTAACTTGTGACAGGGTTCTGTTCTATTGCTAGGGGCTGTTGAGTGAGGTACAAACAATGCTGGCTAACAATAACAACAGCTGGGCATCTTTACCCCCAGCACGAATAGCAAAAGATCATACAAGCACTCAATGTCAATAAGCGCCACCCATGCAGAGCAGATTATTAGTACCTGAACAAGGGCACAGCACGTCTTGCCAACTGTACAGTAGTCAATGTTATCCATTATGGGTGACAATGAAATCAAAGTGGTGCAATTATTTACGTCAGATTCATTTAATTCCCCCTTCTTGACTAAATACTGCTCCCACTGAATACATATGTAGCACAAATTATGACTGGCCAGAGTGAGCTCAGGTACTAATAATTCTTATTTCATGGGTCTGTTTTGGACAACTCCAACTGTCTCCAAGACAGACCTGTTCCAGAGAGGGACTGCAGGACAGTCAATGCCGTGTGGCCTCATGTCCAGGAATCTGTTGTTTAAAAGCTGATCTGAAGTTTACCCATTTCATTTTTATCCATAATCTTGTGGCCCCAGAAACTTAAGATGGAGATCTTCCATTGATTTTCAGCCTTCAGAGTCAGGCATTGCTGGAGATTTGTGCGCCATATCTGAACATCTGCAAATGACACAGGAAAGCAATTTTAACTGTGTGCTTTTGTGAATCAGCCTATGACTTTTAAATTTCTTCTGTCCTACTGAAATGCCTGGGGAACCTGTAATGCCTGAAAAATTTTCAGCCACAGAAAAAGTTTATGGGAGGTTAAAAAAAACAAAAAAACAACTCAAGAGGATATTAAAACATGAAAGCACTTCAGTGTTGCGGAGACTGATGAGATTTGAGATCGTGTTTCTCTTTTGTAGTTCTCTCCAGACTTTCATTGGTGACCGCTGCCTGGTGGTTACTCCATTGTCCTGATTCCAAACTCTTTCAAATATGAACTGAAGAGGCAATTGGTCTCCAGGTGTCTCCAAAAAGCACTCTTTAGGTCTTTTTTAGTTCTGACCATTCAGGACAGTCATCTCTCTGATATCAGTGATACTGACCTAGGAGGTAACGTATTTTGTCATCAAAGTAGCATAAACTGTCTTATCTTCAAATTAATAAAGTAATCCAGTTTATGCTGGGAAGCCCTCACAGCAAAGGAAACATAGCAAATACACTTTAAGGTTGGACTTGATCTTAAAGGTTTTTTCCAACCTTAATGATTCTTTGATTCTACTCCATGATTCTACATAAAGTATCTTTGGCCCTACTCTAAAAATAGTTAAAGTTATCAGCTATTTTTAGCTCTCTGAAGCAAAATGAGAAGAAAACCTGTAACTTCATCAATGTATACTGAAAGTGGCAGCTGTCAAAGTAAAGTATGCATTAATTTTTTTCATATTGTGCCTTAAATGCAAATTTTATTTTCAGTTTGAACAGCGCGATCATCTGGAAAACAAAGCTGTATTAAATTGCTGCTTTAATGTGCTTACATTGCTTGATGACCTCAAATTAGAATGGCAAGGCAAGGCTGTAAAAGCTTCAAGTGTTCATCAAAAAATTAAGATGTTTGCAAAGATATTTTAACTCAGGTTTTGTGTAAATGATTTTAATGAAACCCTTGACAGCTTTTGTCTGAAGATTTGACATTTGATAATGCTAAGTGCAAAAAAAAAGATTGCTGCTTATTAGCGCTCAAATACTAGCTTTAGTATTGCTTCCCTGCTATGAGCAAGGTATATCACTGTGTACTAAATCTGCCTTGTACTGTAATTCACATTCCAGTGTAAATGCTAAATGAAGACATATAATTCCATTATCTTATGATGGTGGACTACTAGCACAGGTAAGATGGATTCCAGTCAGGAAGGATTTTACGGAAAACAAACATCTCCTTAATGCATCTAATGAACAGCACAGGTATGGGAGATGATGCTTCCTGCTCTCTGCAGATCACTGGGTTTATTAGCTTCCCAGCTACCCACAGTATTATTGGTCATAAACTTAGGCAGCTTAAAAAGCTGTTTGAAACTAAGCTGAGAAAAAAAAACAAACCAAACCAAACAAACAAACAAAAAAAAAAAAACCAAACAACCAAACCTGTAAAATCTACTTTAATTAAACTCCTGACAGAGGTATTCAGGCAATAAATTAATTTGCAATCTCATAAATAGCTCTGTCAATTCAATTAATTTCTCGCAGCATGCATTTGAAGATGTTAATCTTTCTTCGCTAAGGTGCTTTTTTCACTTTAGTTAATGCTGCTGTTTTTGCACTTCATTTTTCTGGTTTTCTCAGAATTCTCTTCCCACCTACTTTTTTATAATTTCCTTCTTTGTATTAATCTAATTCAGATTGTCTGTCACAAACTTGAGCCTTGTTCAGTCCCAGCTCTTTGAATTCCATTTTTCCCTTCTTCTTTTCCTGAGATCTCTCCACAGTCTTAATTTCTGTTATTTAATGTAGCACAATTAAAGTGGTCAGTGTTGCTGGCTTGTTCTGAATTGTTCAACAACCCTCCTACCTATTTTGTTGTCTTAATTCACAGTCTAGCTGATGCCATGATTGTTTTTTTCTTACCACAGGGCCAATTTGGTTGGTGAAGAGATTCTGAAATGTTAATGTATATAGCTCGAAAAGTCTCCCCTATACCAAATACACGTTCACAAAAAAAAATATAAAAAAAAAATCTGAAATGCAGAACACAGGCTCCAGTATTATGGAAATGTATCAGTTTGGACAACCCAATCATGAAATTAGCTTAGCCTTTAATGCTCACTGCTTCTCCGTATTGTCCACATTGCTTCAGTAGAATTAAGTTTGTTACTCAAAGGATTCAGAACTGTAAGGCACTTGTGTGAGGTACGAAAGTAGTTTGAGGTAGAAGAGCTTCCCTTTGCTCATCTGGCAAACAGCTTAACCCAAAGTAAGCTTTTCATCCCCTTGCAGGATGGTTAAGTGCTTGTTTTCTTGAGAATCCTGTTGTTTCAAGTCATTGATTACTCACTGCTCATCTTACACCAGAGGTTTGGGAAATGTGTATCCTGAGCACTGGGATTTTTTTCACATCCATACCAATGTGTACTTTAATTTTCTGAATGATAGATATATATTCAGCTGCAGCTGTTTAGTGCTCATAAAAGTCCAAGGACAGACTCTTTTGTTGAGCTGGGTAAGCTTTGGATCAGGCACTTACATGATATTGGACCAAGAGTGCTGCAGACAGTTGACAGGGAGACAAAGGAATAGCAGTTGCTTTTGGCCAGAGCACTAATGCTCAGGAGATTCAAGAATTCTCTAATTTTTGAAGCTGCTTTTGAGCTACTTCGAACAAACCGTAAACTGACAAGCCACAGCTACCCTGAGTGGCTTTATGCAAGCCATAAACTGCTTTTATGCCTTATTTTTCCCTCCAATTTTCTTTTAGTTCCTTACTTTTAATTTTTTGATCTGATTACCTTTTTCATTGTTGTTTTCTGGAATAGTTCATACTTTAATCCCATTATCCTACAAATCCACTATACAGTATTATTTCCTTGCTAACTACAGCAGCTGATAATCAACACGGCCAGCTCTCACACAGATTGATGAAAAGACAATAAACTGAGCATGATAAAATGTATCAGACATTTTAAAATAAGCTAACTGTGGTAAGAGACTATAAAAATTGTGTTGGTTGGAGAGTTAGTTCAGGTAATAAGTAGTCTTTACTCAGTTAAGTAACAGGATTTTTTTTGTTAATGGAGGCTATTTAAAAAGGTTTTCTCAAGTGCTGAGGTACTTCTTTTGGGACATACACAGAACTGCCCTCTTCCAGAACTGCCCTCTTCTAATGACAGAGAGAGGCTCATATGAATGTTTTTGATTGTAAATTGGATGTGGGCTGGGTAAAATGAGGAAAAAGGAGGAGGTGAAAATATAGGGGAGGTAATCTTCCAAGTGTTGGCATGTCTTGAAATAGGGTCCAGGTATGTCTCAATGTGTGCGCATGCTTGCTTCTGTGCCCTTACTCCCATATGCTGCTTTTCCTCCTGCTAATTAGCATCTCCATCTACTAATTGCTGAGTAAAATTCCAATGATCTTGAATAAGAGGAACAGAATCTAGTAGATTGGCACCATCCCACCTCAAATGCAGTGCAAATCTGCCTTCTCTTCAAAACCATGGAAGCTAATACAGGATTTGTATTGTTGGAGGGCACAGCCCACGTATTTCAACCAGTGTGCACCTTGCAGGGGTGCACAAATTGCTGGATCTTGCCACTTTGCAACATACTCACATTATTGTTAAACAAAACACTTTGCAAAGCTATGTAGTTTGTTGAGTAGCAGCATTCCTGTTATTAGTGGATTGTGGAAAGCAACCCGTGACAGTATTAACTTTCAGCTTTGTGGCTGAGTAGCTCAAACTGAGAGTCACTGATTTGTTGCAGGAAACTCCCTGGAGATTAAATTGACTGCCAGTAAGCAATGCTAACCTAACATTTTGATCCAGCTTACAGAAAAGTGAATTAATACACAAGTCTCCTCTTTAGTTATGGTTGCTTTCCATCTGATGCGTGTAGATGTGTGTGCCCTTCTCTCATGCATAAACCAATGTGCATAAGGGGGAGATAAAAACAGAGAGAGAAAGAGATATTAGAGCTGGTTCTTTTGCAACTCTCTGCCTTTCATCTCTAATATTACCAATGCAGGTCACTTCTGCACGTCATAGAGGAAGGACTGTAAACTCTAGAACTTCCCCCCCCACCCCCAAGAGAATATGTTCTTTCCAAAAAAAAAAGGGCTAAATGTGATATAGGGGGTTCCCTGATGTCAAAGATGTGAGAACACTGGAAGGTTTCCTCTGTTCTTTCTTGGTATGTTTCCCTTCATGGGCTGAGCTGTGCTACAGCTAGAAATATGAGCTAGATTATTTTGACAAAATGTGTATTGCCAGCAGTGGAAGCCCTAGGAACTTATTATATCAGGATATATAATTGTAGAAAGTAGGAGAAGCTGCAATAATGGAAGCATAGATGTAATTTATATACAGGTGAGAAACCAAACAGAACAGTATACATATGAAGCCAATATAAGTTGCCTTTCTGGTGCAATATGTACATCAGTCAATAAGACTACAGTAATATTCAATTTCTAATTCCTCAGTGAGCACTTCCTCATTTGGGAGCAGTCTTGGTTTTGATAACTTTCTTTTTCCCCATCAAAAGAGCAGAAAGTTGATGAAATTGAAAGACATTTTATTAAAACCTCATGATGGGGGGGAGGGGGAAGTAAAAATTTCATGGAATTAAATGCTTTAAATGACAAAAACTAGTGTATCTGCACTCTTGTATGGAAGGTACAGCATGTTATTGTGAGATGGAAAGTAGTTGAGAAAGAACTTATTTTATTGCTTTTGAAGTATAAGGATTGATTTATAGAGAACTGTGACTCCAGAAGGGGATAAAAGTGCATTCACTATGTTCCTAAGAAAAAGCAAGACAGAAGAATTTAATTAATCAAACTTCATTGATTTATTAAGCCTGCTTTCTGACTATAGTTCTTCATGCAGCAGAGGGCAGGTGAGAGTTTAAACGAATGCTTCATGCTGTAGCTTTCTGTGAAGGAAAATGCCTTAAATGGCTATAAACTCAGTATACCTCTGCTGCCTCATTTGTCTCGTGAAACATAAATTTCACATTTTGGCACTATGTAAAATAACAGTTCTTAGGAAAACAGACCTAGGAAGAATTATAAAATGTGGGTATGTAAGGACTAGGCAAAACTTTCTGATACAGCATGTTATTATTAGTTGTAACCACCTGGGAAATTTGATTTCTATCTAGAAATCTAGAATTAATTCCTATATACAGAAATTAACTCCTAAAAGTGTTGAAGGTGTGGGGCTTGCAACAACCTATTTTATGTGGAAGCACTGAAAATGGAAAAGAGTTTTCTTAGAACTGTGGAGGGAGCCCTCTGCCAGCATCCATGGGCAACAGGGTGGCATCATTGTTTGCCCAAGGCCTCATCTTGCATGTCCGATATCTGGTAGTCCATGGAATAAGTGGTGGCAAACTTCTTCTATCACATTTACTGCTTTACATGATGCATTCACGCAGGCCATGAGACCTCCCTGTTATCCTTGTCTTCTGAGGAACTGCTCTGAACAAATCAGTCTGTCCTACATATGTAGTGGAATCCAGACACAAAAAGAGAAAGCAAGGACAAAGCCAATCCTCTCTGATGGGTCATCATCCAGAGTGGCAGAGGTTTAGGATGAGGAACAGGTGTGAGGAATAGAAATTATTCTTCTCCATTGTCAACAGAGCGGGTCTGAATAACTAATTCAGGTACAACTATATCCTCTTTGGGAAATGTGAATCCCACCCTTTTTGACAATTATATGTGTTTTTTTTTTTTCCCAACTACACCCATTTCTTTCTAGCAGAAATGTGTTTACAAATTCATAATGCATTCAACAAATTGTACAGATTAAAAAAGTAACATATTACTTGTCTGAACACCTGCATTTTTGGGTATGAAAGACTGAATTTAAGGGACTTACTAAGTCACCTAGGGCGGATGAAATGGGTATCCTCAGGACACAATCTAATAAAAGACTGGGACATCACCATGCTAGTTTGGTCATGTGTCCCCGGGGCAGATTTCAGATTCCTGTTTCCTGTACAAAGACATGTGTTGTAGAAAAGGTGAAATACTACAGAGAAAGACATTAATTTAGCAGTCCATCACAAAACATGTGGATCATCTACGACGTGAGTGCAAGTATGTACCTTGCATATTAAAGTTTAGGGAATTTTGGGGGAGCTATTATTTCTGGACTTTTCCTTTAAAGTCCAGTTCCTACCCCATAAACTTTTATGCCTTAGTCCCATGAGCAATTCCTTCACAAAACGGAACTTCATTTGTGATTTACAACTCCACTGACTGGTACTTCTGTCAAATATCATTTTTTTTTTTTTCAGTTAATGAAAAAAATTTCATGCTTATGTTAGTTTATACTGCTATCTAATGCTATCGTCATAATTGTTACATCAGGCTGCAGATTTGTCTTTTAAGATAGTAAGAGATTTAAATCAATACACCTTTAGTATTTCTATATAGCACTACAGTAATTCCAGATGTTATACAGTCTATTGTTTCATTTTAAATATTAGTTCATTAAATTTCCTGGTGGATATCTAGTCAGTGCACAAAGTACCAGAATTATGAGTCCACATCCAACTAGATTTGTTAGGCTGGTCATAGTTTTTAATTAGTGTCCAAAATATTTACAAATCTTTCTTTCAGAATGATCCAGTACTTGATTTGTGTTGGTTTTAGTTATTTTTAGTTTTTCAGTGGCTCCAATGCTTTTGAAATGTGCCAAAACAGTAACGGTGGGCAAAGAAACCTTCCATTTAGTTTTAGGGTCTGTGAAGTCCTGATAACTTTCTATGATAAAGTGACTGCCTTGCAGATGAGGATAGAGCAGAGGATAGTGTCTACCCCGATTTCAGCAAGACATTCTACATTGTCTCCCAACAGAGAAGCTGATGAAGTATGGGTTAGATGAGCAGAGAGTGAGGTGGATTTAAAACTGACTGAATGGCCATGCCCAGAGCGTGGTAATAGGTGGCATGATGTCTGGTTGGAGGCCAGTGACTAGTGCTGTACCCTAGGAGTCAGCACTGGGTCTAGTGCTGCTTAACATCTTCATTAATGATCTGCATGATGGGACAAAGCACACCCTCAGCAAGGGTGCAGATTGTGAAGGAGTGGATGATAAGCCAGAGGGTCATGCTGCCATCCAGGGAGTCCTTGACAGACTGGAGAAATGGGCTGACGGCAACCTCATGAGGCTCGACAACAAGAAGTGCAAATTTTTTTGGAAAGAAAGAGTACGGACAGTCTCACACACACTGAAATTTTGATCTGGAACATAATCAGATGGGTCCCAAACCACCTATTCTGCTCTCATACATACCCAGTATAAGGGATGTAATTTCTAGAATATAGAGCTGATCATGCACAACACTACATATTTCCTGTTGTGACCTAATTAAGGGGAAAATCAAGCATAAATCTTGTGGTATGGTTTTGGTTTTCTTCGTGTTGTGGCCTGGAGCAAGGAAGTCATTACCAGCTAGCGCTTGCATAATAGTCACACAAGAGGAAGCAGAGCTTCCAGCTTTCTGCAGTCTGTTTTGATGCACTGCTTCTATGATGGAAGATGTTTCTTGATGATTGTAGTTAAGTATGATTCCTCACACAATTGAGTTTTATATTGCACACAGACTGCTTGGCAATAAACTAGAGAAATACGGTATTTCTAATATCATGCTTCAGTTTTCTTTAGAAAGTCTAATCACAAAACTAAATTCAGCCACATAGCTACTTTTCTTTTTCTACTGTGATATTTTTAGCAGCAGCACTATGACCACCTGATGTATTTCTACATTCAGGAAAGAAAAAGGAATGCAAATCTTGTTAGAGGGAAATAAAGGTCTGAAGCCACAACAGATGTAGAGAAATTTTCCTTTCTCTCAATAGCTCTAAAGCTTCAAAGCAACAACCACAGTTCCCAAACACACACTCCGCAAACAATTTCTTGCCCTCTACAACAGTCTGAGGTTTCAGGAAATGTCTTGGTTTTATTTCTATGTCACTCATAAAAGTTTTTATTCTTTCAGGCTACGTATGTGTCTCCACAGACTGTATTCATTACTGCACCTAAACTGTACAATCCTCAATGTACCATCCAAGATGTGCTACATTGACGTATTTACCTAAAATTTTAATATCTTATTTGGTTTTAGTCCCTGAAATGACTCATGACAGTAGTGCCCATTTTCTTTTCTCTTCTGCTTTTTTATTATGACACTTGTTCTAAGAATTAATCAAGTATTTGAGAATAGGGACATCACCACATCTTCCCATCCACATGTTACTATTTCTTCCCTCCATGGAAGTGATCTCAAACAGGAGAGATCAAATTTATGGTTTTGTTCTATCCAGGATACCACACACCCATGCTGATACTATGATGCTATGGTATACAGTATTATATGTTCGGAGTTTATCTTCAGAGTGACATACATGGAAACTGACATGTTCAGGTAAGAACTTATTTATGCTGGAGTAAAAACCTCAGTCCTTTCTAGTCCATGCTGTTCTTTGGACAATAA
Organism: Patagioenas fasciata; assembly: GCF_037038585.1. Lineage (NCBI taxonomy): Eukaryota > Metazoa > Chordata > Aves > Columbiformes > Columbidae > Patagioenas > Patagioenas fasciata. The sequence continues at coordinate 28,609,810 of NC_092520.1, forward strand.
CACTCTGTGCTGCCTCAGATAAGAAAGAAGAAACAAGGGGTTTCAACGAAGATCAAGAGTTTAATGCAACTGTTCTATGTCACTTTTGTTTTTTCTGCTTCCTTTACATTCTTTACAGTCCTTACCCGTTCTCCTCTTGTTGCTAGGAAGAATGGCTGGCAAGTCTTCTTCTCCCACATCTTTGTAGTCTCAACTGCCCTTATTTTTGCTGCAGATTTCACCCAGACCCTCTCTAATCCCTTTGAGAATCTGACAAGCAGCACAGGAACTTGGGATCACATGCATAACAGTATCCTGTTGCCTCTACTTACTTCTTATTTGTTTTCCTCTGCTCTGGCATGGGTTCCTACATATGCTTCAACCTCTAAGGGGAGTTCTTCACCTTTGTGGGGGTTGCCCAAGGGCTGCAGCCCCTCAGGGGTGTCCCTACCCTGGCATGTGTTGCCACAACCACCGTCCCCTCAGAGTGTGTGGACCCTCATACCTCTCCTGACATGGAACACATCCTTCCATGAGCATGCCTTGAGCCATTTTACCAACGATCTCTCTTTTGACATCTCCTCTATGCTCCTTATGTGCCCCCTCCATTTCTCCTCCTCCCAGTAACTGATTCCCTTTCTTTGACATGTTTGCACAGAGGCACCCTGTGCACCTGCAGCAGCTGCAGCTTTGGGGTGTGACAGGTTGCTCGCAGCAGTTTCGGAGCCAGCTGGCAATGGCTGTGGTCAGCCCAGGGTTGCTCATGACCGTCTCCTACAAAGGGCCCTCCGCAGTCTCCTGCTACCAAAACCTTCACAGCTATGCTCATGCACCAATCTTCAAGAAATCAATAATTTTAGCCAAAAATCTACACTATTTTAGCTATTTGCAAAGGAGGAATGCCCGTGGTCCTCAGTGCCATAGATAATGAGTGGTTTCATGTTTTAAATGGCACTGTAGTAAAGGAAGATGTCTGCAGATGGGGAGAACAGAAACTGCAGTGTGAACAGGCTCTGGTCTCCACTGTACGCCACCACAAGGTACATTTTCCCCTCCATTGTCTGAGAGCCTGAAACAGAAAAGTTATTTTTGATCCAAGGTCCTGTGTTATGTTTTATAGTAGCTCATAAATGTTGCATTTTATGTCTATGTGTTTCTGCTAAGTATTCTCTGCACTTGTGCCTTGGCTCAGCATGTCTTATCAAGGGAAAGACAGGCTGGAAAGGGCTGAAGGTTTTTCAGGATACTCTAGAGATAACATTAAGCACTGCAAGTTGCTAAAAACTCTCTTACCAGCTCACATTTTTAGTAAAACACTTGGAAAGTGCAAGCCAGCTATTTGAAGACACTTCTGAGAAGTGCTGGTTTTAAAGCTATCCAAAATACTACATTTTTTTCTTGGATTCTGCTTTGTTGAGGGGTTCTGTTTATATTTTGGGGTGATTTATTTATGTCTATTAGGAGAGATGTGAGAGGTGAGTGAATGGAAGCAAAACATTTTTCACTGTTATTGAAGGAATATGATAAAGAGAAAATCTGTGTTATTGAAAAAGAGCTGTAGGGAGAATTGACACCCAGGCAGTTTATATTCACATCTAATATTAGTAAATCACTAAAATGATAAAAGTGTCACTGCTAGGCTTTACTACAGAAATTAAAAACAAGATAGATCAGTTGAATCTCCCAGAAGGAGGCCAAAGGAATAAGAAAAAAGTCCTTGAAGAGAAAAATTCATATTGTAATTATTGAAGAATAAATGAAGAGGGGAGTTAGTTACCTGGTTAGGTAGCCCTGTGAAATCATTCATGGCTGTACATATCTCCTCTGTCAGCATCTCCTCTTCCTCCTCCTTTCTGCATTGGTCCTGCTTCAGCTCCCACCCTTTTCCATCCAGCATCCCATGCCCCGCCCCAGCCCACACTGGCCATCCTACCCCTCCTTGCTCTGCCTTCCCTCTTCTCCATCATCGCTTCTTGCTTTCCTCTACTCAGGTATCAGGCAGAGGTGTGAAGCTCTCCTTGGAGCAGTTTTGCAATGTTGTGAGTTAATATGAGTGTTTCCAAAAATATCTGGGAGGTCAAACATATCTGTGCCCACAAAAAAAACGAGATGTTCCTTATCTATGAATCAGAGGAGATCTGGAGCTCAGAACTGGAAAAACATTTGCTTAAAGAAGCAAAAATGTGTTAGAAGAAAGAGAAAATAAACCTTAAAATGAAAAGTAAGAAACTCATTATGAAACCAGTTAGTGTTCAGAATGAGGACTGAAGTTCAAGCAGTTGCAAATAGGAGCTGCAGAAGACTTTAGATATTGGAGGAAAAGAGTGATGCTCAACAGAGTCTGCTTTGAAAAAATCAGTGTACATCTAGCCGTAAGTAAAACAAAAGCAATATCTAAGTAGACAAAGTAAAATTCAAATAATAAAAGAAGCACTCAACATTGAAGGGTCAGACCTAGGATCATTGTTTACTTGTATAGAGGAAGACTCTCATATAGACTTGCCAAATTACCAGTTTCATTCTACTGCAAATGTTGGATTGGTTTTACAGGATTTTGAGGTTTTGTCTAACCTGGAACTAAATATGACAAGAGAGGAGACTTCAACCATTTACTTGGGGAAATTGTTCCATAGATTGATAGACCTAATTTCAAGAAAATGTTATTTAGATTTTCTTCTGCACTTGCTTCTAGTGATTCAGAATTACTTGGTTTCTGCTTTAGTTTGTATAATTTGAGACTCCTTATTTTATACTTTTGGTTCCATAAACCCATCATAAATAAGATAATGACAGCAGAAGTCTGATTCCAGCTGCCCATCCAGTGTTATGTCTGAAGTGTGATTAAGGTATTATACAAGCATACCAACCACAGAAGAGGAGACAGTGTGCACATGGGAAAGAGAAGGAGAACTGTGGATCGTAACGAACTATGGATATAGACATGTTCAGCTGGACTCAGAGGGGAGCTTTTTCAAAGCTTGGCTTAAATGCCAAAAGCGAGAAGCATTTTCCTGTTAAGCCCAAGATCGGACAAAGGAACAATGTATGCCTGCTTTTGTGCCAAATCCATTTCTATTTCCTCTGACCGCTCTGGGGCTTGGAGATACTAAGGTGAATACATACTTACAGAAGTCTCCTTCTGCTTCTCAGGATACCAGGAATGAGAAGGAAAGACCCTGCATAGTTCTGTAGACAATAACATCTGCAATAAATATGATCTTGGTTGCAGTCATGACACCATTATATTTCTAGATGAGACAGGAGGAACACTAAGTTCTGTAAGAGTTATTCTAGTGACCATTTCTTCTTAAATGATTTTTTTAAAAACTTTTTTTGTGACACCAATCTATAAGGTTCTGATCTCAGACATGGAACAGCTAGGTCTTTCTTAACCAGAGAATGATTTTACTGTATAATGTAAGTACTGCTGCCAAACTAATCTAATTTTCTATCATTTTGCATTATTCTCCAAAGCATTTCTGCACCCACATCCTACAGCCCACGTTTTGTTCTGTGCCAACACAAAAAGAAGAATGGACTTTAAAAGCTAATTTTCTTTATTAATATTACACAATAAAACAGCAGCAGGTAGAAAAAAAAATCCTGAAATCCTAATAGTTAGTCCAAAAATCCACAGAATTCAGTAAGGTTTTTCATACATTTATTTTCATTTATCAAACATAGTTATGTTACAAGATATGTTTCCTTTGTGGTTAATGTGATATTTCTGCCAATATTTTATCCTACTTCATCTTTTAATTTGTTTTATCATTTTACTGATTATCGTGGGACTATGGTTTTTCAGAGGAGTCTGAAAGCTTTAGACTTTTCCAGTGTTCTAAGATCCTAACTTTGACAGTGTAACCACCGTTTAGTCTAGTGATAGTACAGATAACTAGTATCTGGCTGCCAAAGACAGCAGGTTTGGATTCATTCATCTGTCTGCTGACTCAGATCACAAGCCATTACGTGCCACATCTACTTACGGATAGTTTAACTTAACCCTAAGTGTATCATGTGCCTGACTCAGATGCAGATGAAAAACTACTAATGTGAAAGCCTGGAATTTTGACTTTACAGTCATGGCTACAGTGGTGAGCCATACCCTTGTAGAAGGTTGTACCTTATCCATTACCCAGATTTGTCTGGGCTCCTTGTTGAATATTTGTGCCTGTGACAGCCTGGGAAGCATGACAGCTCACTAAGTATAGGTCATTTTTAGATTAATTCAGTCACTTTCTGAGCTCTGTTGACCGTATGAGTCAGATATTTAAGAGTACGGGAGACATTTTGCAGCTGGAAGCTTGATAAAATACCTTGTAGCACCTCAAATGATGCCAGATGCCTATACTTATGCAAATAAATTCTACCCTAGATCTCCACTAATTATAGTAGGTGCTCCCTTATAGACATTATGCTTCTATCGTGGGTGTCCACCTTTAATTATACAAATGCACCAGAAGAATGTGCTAAGAAAGGTGGTACATAAAAATCTTGATTACTAGGGTATCTGTAGTCAGAGCTTAGAGCTATACTTTCAAAAATCTTCATTTTAGAAAATTCTGACAAAATTCTGTACCTTCAGACTCAAATGACCAGCAGCCTCAGAGTTTATGAGAAAACAAAGAAGGACATCACTGTTTTCAAGATTGACTTTATGTCATAATACTGCCCAGGGAGACACCGTTTGCAAGATTATGTGGCTGTAGGTGTTGGCAGCATAATGCTTTTATCCCTTTTAGTATTAGGAAAGAAGTTCATGACTGAAATGCTCAATAAATTTGCCCAATTTATCTTGAATATATATGTGTAGGGAAAATAAGAGAAAGTTGTATGCTCACAACGGCTACAGCTGACTTTTAATGGTACTATTTCTACATTGGATAACCTTATTAACAGAGTAAATCCTTTCCTGTGTTTTCCAGGTTATTGGAACAAAAAGCTTTTGTCAGATATAAATGACTAGTTTACAACCTCATCACTGTGGGTGGGACTCATCTTCTCTAACTTCAGCCATCTACAACATATAAGATCTAAGTTATTTCTCTACGTTACCTGTGTCAGTGAAGGGAAAAAAATCAACCCTTATGGAAGTGCAGTTTTATTTTCCTTAGTTATAGAAGGACTTTGTAGTGACTAGCTCAGAGATACTCATCTATATGGTAAACATCTAAGATGTTTGTTGCTAAAAAGGCACATTCCCACCAGGATGAGAACGAGAAGCCTTTAAGCAAAGCCTCAGTTGGAAGAAAATGTAGTGTGTCAGGAATTCGGTCAACATATACATGATTTCTTGATGTTGTTTCAGGACCAAGGTGCTCTCCTGTCAAGGCAAAGGGTCATTTCTTTTAGCTAAACCAAGATATGTAACAAATGCTCTTGAATTACCATAAGTCTGGTACTAGCACACTGGGTAGTTTGGCATCACTGTCTGGTCAAGGAGATGTGGGAGCAAGTCAGAGAAGGGTCTAAGCTTTACTATGTTTATTGACATAGAGGTAAAAATTTATTTTCTTTTGCCTTGACTACAGTGTTCCCTAGTGATAGCTAACCTGAATTAGCTGTTTCAAAAGGAGTGTGTGTTTTTATCTACCAATGACACAGATTAAATATAAGGTGACAGCTATTAAGTACTCAGGCAAGTTGTATGCATTAATAATACATTTACCATTACTAGGTAGCACAAGCAGTCTCTCAAGCCTGCATGAGTGATTTGACTACACTAATAGCTGTTTTGTTGTGCCAAAAAAAAGATCTTGATTTTTAAATTATTTAATATTTTCTTGGTAAACTGACTTTTATGGTTATTGTGCTTCTGACATTCATATCCATTATTTTCTGGTCTCACAGAATGAAACCATGGAGGGAGACCCCAGTTCTCCTCTTACTTTCAGATATGTCATTATGTCAGATATGTCCATATTCAAATCAAGTGCAGCTGCAACAGTATAAAATGGGAGTAAAACATAAGGAGGTGAGAAGTGTCCAGCTCAGTGTGCATTTTTTTTCTGTATCTCTCATGTGTGCTTTTTCACAAAGGATTCCAATTTCCCATCTTGGGATGGAATTAACTAATGCAACATGGTCATTAAAAAAATATAGAAGGACAATTTCTATTTTATGTATCAAAACATGTGATTAGAAGTTAGTTTCAGTATTAGAAAAGTAATGGAAAAGGAGTTTACCTCCTTAAAACAAAAAAAAGATAATTTGTAGCCAATCTTTTCTGTTGTATACATCTTTCACTGTGTATAATTAGCATAAATTCACACACTATATGCATAAAATGGAAAAGTTTGATATATATCATTCATGAAGATTTTTTTTCCTGACTGAGCATTTGAAAACCACAGCTCACACCTGATCAGGAGAAAGTGATTTTAGTAGTTAAATCTCCAAAGGATCTATCCTCTAGTTTAATTACTCCCAGCATTATCCAGACCTTCCTAGTGCTACCCTTGATATATGGAATCATCTTTGGCTTTTCCATAATGTGCCTGAGAAATTCTGAGCAAGTCATTTCACCTAAATTTTTAATGGAAAACTACAAACTGCATGTTTCTCATTTTCTGTATATCTAATGTGAGACACTAAGGTCTGATTTCAAATAGAGAAGGTCAACGGCAACTGCAAATGAATTGATGTCGCATACATAATGTGTCATACAAGCTCATATGCTCTGAAAAATGAGCTTCTAATGATTTTCAAATTGCCATTTGAAATTAGTGAAAACATTGCATCTCATTTGCTTCATACTTTAGTTTCAGAGCCATAAAGCTGAGGTTAATGTCACCTCTTGCTGCTCTGAAGTTTACAAAATGTATTGTATTAGAGCATGGAGCTATCTACACAACAAAAAGAAGAAAATAAGCATAACTACTCATTAATTTGAACATAGTAACTATTCACTCTTGTGCAAGAAATGAAGGCTGGTGACCTTTGATAATATGCAGTCATATATTTACAGACAAAACTGTTAAAAAGAAAATTCTGACAATCTTCATTCTGTCACTTCCCTGCTTCTGAACATTCAGCTTTGTGATTCTAATCTTGTTCTTTTGATGTGGGGTTGGGTTTTCTTTGTTCTGCAGTTTCAGCTGCTAAGACAATAGACCCCGCTTAGTATGAAGCCTCTGTTTTCATATGATGACACGCAGGAATTTTATGTCATCTTAGGACACGGTTTTATTAAGAGACAAAGAGAGAAACAGGGGTTCCTTTCTTTAGTACTGGTACAGACTGGATCCTCTCCTCTTTGTTGTCAAAATGAGTGGGCAATTCTTTGGGAAATACAGTTCTGTCTGCACAGGACGAGTGTTTGTTCCCCATCTGATTAAACCTCTGGTAAATGGAAGTTCAAGCACATTGCTGGTTGAATTTTTTTGTTTGGTTTGGTTTGGTTTTTCCTCTCAGTTCAAGCACATGTACAAACTTGTGAGCATGGAACTTACCACTGATTCTCTGTTTTTTAATAATGCAGTTGTGCAGTAATTTGTAATGTATAATGTGATCAGAAAAACAAAAACTGGTGCTTTTCTCTCCCAGGTGAGTGCTCAAACCATTGGGGTACATCTCCAGCAACCATTCATTTATTTTGAAGTTCAAAAGGATAGTTTTGAATTTATGAACTAAATTATGGTTTCAACTCAAATATCCCACTGCTTGGGTCAGGGCTGCGATGTAAATGATTATTTCGATGTCTTCTGTCAGTTTTAAAAGAAAAAATAATCTGCTGCCATTATCACTGTGGACCTTAATCCTGTCATTCCATGTAAAGAGTCTTTGGAAATCATCTGGTGGATTAAGGCATTAAACAAACAAGGCGGTTTGAAAGTGAAATAGGACTGAGGTGCAGATGGGACAATTCTGAACAGACATGTAGCCTCACAGGAACATTGAAGCAGAGTGCTGTTGCCTCTAGTGTTCAGCTGAGACACATATTGAAGATATATATGAGGTATTATCTGTGCCCAAATATTTAAATTCACCCCCAACTTTTCTCTTTCCATCTGTTTGGGTTTATTGTACTCCGCTTTGTGCCATGAATTTGCAGTGTTGCAAGTGGGTAAAATTTCCCAGGCTTGTCAGCTGTAGGTCAAGTTGGCTGGAGACAAAACATCAGGTCTTCATTGACCTCTGCTGACTTTATCGGCTCCACTAACTCAGGTAAGCTGGAGAGTGACTGGGACTCTGGGAGCCAGGGGTGCTTGTCACAGCCTGTAAGCAATGAAAGCTAATTTCGTATTAACTTAATCCTGTTGGTTGGTCTCATCTAGTCTAAGTCACTATAGCTTACAAAGTAGGTACAGCTGTTTTTTCTCAGTCCTGCAGTATAATAGTTTAAACTGCCTACTTTAAAAAGTATTTATCTTCACTACTTTACAGTGGTCTTTAGCAAACGGCACACAAAGTAACCATTTCTGAGTTAAATACATCTTTAAATCTTACTGAGTGTGGTAGAACTTCTTGCAGCTCTGAAGAAACATGTTATTTCGCTTGTGGGAGTAATGTTTTTGGCCCATCCTCCCTACAAGTCACGTAAAACATTACACTCAATCATGACTTGCAGACTGGATTTAGAATAGTCCAACGTAGCTAATCGGAATCATTGTGTATACCTACAGAAATTAGTAACTGAATTTTGTTCAGGATAGTGGGTACTTTCAATCACAAATATTCAGGATGTACTGGTATCCTAGATACAAAAGGAACCCAATGATGTCAATCTCAGTTAATATCAAATCTTTCCATATAAAACCCACACAAATAGCAAATAAAAATCTTATATTCCCCAGGCCCATTTCAGAAAGAAAATAGTGATATAATGGCACTCTGATAAAAATGTTCCAGAAAAAGCAGCCAAAGGCATAATTTCTTCAAATTAATGGCATTCAACTTTGATCCTTGTGGGGGCTTTTAGATATTACAGTCAAATAAGTCATTGTACTAAAATTTCAGGTCATTGAGAAACCATTGCTTTTATATCTGTTAGCTGCAGTCCCACACATGGACTGCATCAGTCCTAGTTGCTTGTTAGGTGTAATTAATTTTGAAAGTACACTGCGCTGAATAAATCATATGATGCATTATACACTTTACATTTATTTGTACCTACCTTCCACTCACTCTTTTTTTTGTTGAGCAGTGTATTAATCCACCCTAAGGGGGGAAAAAAAAAAAAAAAGTTCAAGAAAAACATCAGTGGCTGCAAAATAAAATTACCTTGTTAAAATAAAAGTGAGCCACGAGTTTCTGGCAGCAATCAGATATATTTGACAGTGAAGCCTCAGAAGGAGAGGTCTAGGCACTTGAGAATAGGCCAAAGTACCGGAAGGTTTGAAAAAAGGAGTCCTGAAGCAAGCTATTACTGATTATCGGCTGAGAGAAATCGCCTCTAAGAAGTCAGTAGCATTTGCTCAAGGAAGGATGAAACTGCTAAACAGTCCATGTCTAATTTTGTAAGCACAATTTTAGGTATTCCTAAGCTGGACTCGGCCTTACAAGCCTTTGAAAATATGTCTTGTGTCCAGTCCCCCAAATGTTATCAAATCCACATCCTCACAAAAATTAAGAGGTACTTATAGTTAACATTCCAGCTCACTTTCAGATCAAATTTTTCTTCAACATGGTAAAAATAGCTTTTGGGCATTTACCTCAAATGAACGCCATATGAAAATCTGCACGTCTGTATGATTCCGGGTCAAGGAACAAACAAACAATTTGCATTGACCCACACCAGCTTGCCAGGTCTGCAAGTTATCAACAGCATGTGACAGTTCTGTAACAATGCAACTTCTCCACCATTACATGACCAGACACTGCAGCAAGTGGTGTTAGTAGAGACAAGGGAAATAAAACCCTTGTATAACCCAAAGATAATTGTCCCTGCCTCCTACAACCATATTGGTAATAATAATTCTACCTGTTCCTTACAGAGCTTCTCCCCCATATACACACAAAAACCCCACTCCATTCTTCTAAAAAGAGCTTCAAAATGTTTGTGATTCACATAAATTATCTAGTTTACAGTTTTCTTTCAAAGCTGATATTTAAATAAACCCCAAACCTTTAGATTATGTATATCTTTACACACCACTGAAATTATTAGATGTTGTGTGTATAGTTAAGCACATATATAAAGTCTTTGTTATGGCAAAACCTTGTTTATTTTTTCATACTACTTTATTTCTAAAGAAGTACAAGATGGAGGTTTAAACAGGTTTTAAACAAGCTTAAAAGCGACATACATGAAACCGAGTTTTACTTTGAAATTTTGAACGTTTTAAGATTTTTCTCTTTATATCCACACAGTTTGAAATAAAATGAAATTTTCTCCTAAATTCCTATGAACTGAAGCTGCAGAGCTTTGCAGATCTTAGATGAGGTCTCTATTTCCTGTCAGAGGTAGGGTAAAATCCTTTCACTCTTCCTGGATAAAATGATTAAAGAAGTATTTATGGCAAGTGTTTAGCTGGAGACAAGTATCACCAGACTTCATTGGAGATAGCTATAAGAGAAAGCTTCAAAGGTCTCATACTCAGACATGGCTCACAAAATGTCCTGGAGAGACATACTGGATGAGGAAGAGAGGCATTTTGGAGATGAGATCACAGGCCATGCATGAAGGAAACTGCTATAATTTATAGGTTACATAAATGCAAGTAGCCTGATCTTCTGTCAGGTTTCACATCTGTCTTTAAAATGCCATATCCTCACAGGCAAAGGTCTCTAGCTGGCTTTGAAATCAATATTTGCAATATTTGACTTCCAGGCACCAGGCAGCAATCACAGCGGCAGCTCCATTGCAGTGTTGCTCGCAGCCTGGCTGTTCACACCTCAGCTGGTCAGAAGAGGAGGTGGATTTTCCCATCCCTTCCTCCTTCTTTCCTCAGTGCAGAGCATGGGACAGAGCCAGGCAGTGAGCCAGGGCCTACCGGCCGTGCTCCCTCCCCGAACCCTCCTGAGCTTCCCAACACACTGATCTTCTTCTTGCTTGCAGTGGGTGAGGATTCCTGCAAGCAGCACAGCTTCCCAGTGATGAATCACTACTCAGACAGAACATTACAGACTCTACACATTTTTTTTCCTCCTGTGCATTTGTTTTCTTACAGTTTGTGATATCTATTCGTACATAGTTTAGCTTTGTTTTCTTGCAATGTGTGATATATACTTGTCCATATTTAACCTCTCTGCCTCTGCATAGTAGAGCTGCCGACAGATAGAAGAGGCAGAGAATTGCTAATGCCAAAATCCTTCCTGTGTTTGGAAAGGGTTTGATTCACACTAAAAAGTTCTGGATTCTGGACAAATGTGAAGCTTAATTGATCAAAGTCTAATTGGTGTAGATAGACCTATATATGACTCTACCAGCAGCTAAACAGTATCAGGAAGAAGCAGGACTGAGGGTCAGAGACTACTTTGGGAGTCTGAGGTTTAGTAACTGAACACCCCTCCACAGCTGCACTTTGCTAAATGTGGCTCATCTCCCAAGGCCTCTCCTCTGACATGTTCTGATATCTGGGATTTTTTTCCAGTTGTCTGCATATTTTAAAGCTCAAAGCTTTTTGGTTTCACTTGTAGGGGAAGAGGTGAGTGACTGAAAAAACTAGGCAAGAACATTGTACTGAAATTCTCAGGGGAGACTTTATTGCTGTCCGCAACTACCTGAAAGGAGGTTGTAACAAGGAGGATGTCGGTCTCCTCTCCCAAGCAACAAGTGGTAGGACAAGAAGAGTTGCGGCGAGGGAAGTTTATATTGGATATTAGGGAAAATCTCTTAATTGAAAGGATTATCAAGCATTGGGACAGGCTGCGGAGGGAAGTGGTAGAGTCACTGTCCCTAGAGGTGTTTAAAAGCTATGTAGATGTGGTGCTTGGGGACATGATTTGGAGGTGGACTTGACAGTGTTTGATTTATGGTTGGACTTGATAATCTTAAAGGTCTTTTCCTATCAAAATGACTCTATGATTTTTATGTTTTCTACTTTCCTTTATGATATTTAAATAAATCTTAAAGGATCTATTGCAGAAAAGGGACAAATTTCTTCACAGGTATATCAGAATCACTTAATACATTTTCAAGATGATGATGCACTTAACTTTGTTCATCTCCCTATCAAATGCAGGAACATCTGTAAAGCATGCTGTCAGTAAGAACCGACCTCAATGTGTCTAAAATGCACTGAAAATAATAAATTTATTTTAGTTACTACTACTAGAGTTACAGCTACTAGTTTGGGCAGTGTGTTTGGGGGTGATTCTGTTCTCAGGACAAGAAATTTAAAATACCTGTAGAAAGATTTATGTTCCCAGATAAGGATGCTACATTAAAGCCAGAGAAAGAGGAATGGACATTACCTTCAAAAGACTTTCTGGAGGCAGCAATAAGTAACAGAGAGGATAAGAACTGTTTTGGTGGGATTTCTGTTGTCAGTACAATGTTGCACAGATAATAAAATTTAAAACTTTGACAGCTGTATTGAGATAGTATCTCTGCTTGCACAGGAATTCTCCACAGCAAAATATATCCATCTACTTTTCTTATTAATCTGAATTAAATTCTTGTTTCTAGAGGGAAATATGTAGTCTTGTCAGCCTCTGCTGGTGTGTGTCAGTCACAGTGTCTCCAGAGATTCCTTCTGCTGCATAATCCCACTGCAGCCTTGCTCTGGAACACAGATCTTTACATAAGAGCTGCAGCACAGTTATTCTTTTTTATTTTGTAATGAAAATTTTAATGAAATGCACACAAACACCTGGGCAAGTAATAACCTCTTACTCACCTACATGAAGTAACTAATAAGCCATTTGCCACTGTTAACAACTCATTGCACAGCTTTATACAGAGGTAACTAAATCAACTACAAATCTTCAGTCTTAAATCTGTTGGTATACAATTATGTGCCAAGGGAATATAATCTGTTTGCAAAACAAACACAATGAGGTGAAACCAGTTTTGAACCTTGGAAACACAGTTTTCCCATTATAATTGTATATTTAGATAACCTTAGTCACAAAGGCCTGGATTTCTAAAGTGTGTGAGAAAGGGTATATCTTCAAAGAAGGACGGATAGAGAGGAGGGGGAAAAAAAAATAAGAAAAAAGGCTTCTAAAAAGCAGTTAGGCCTACAGACAAGGGGACTGAAGCTTGGTCTCCTGAATTTTTTTTTGACCTGTGGTTGTAATAACCTAAAACAAATTAAATGCAAATTCCAAGCAAGCCTACTCTTGGCACTGCATGAGCTGTACGGTCTCTTTCCTGATGTATCTGGTTTCTAATAATATAGCTCATGTGACACTGCAGGCTTCCTTCAGCAAGCCAAAGTCTTTGTCTTCTACTCCTCTGTTTATCTCATGAAACACATTAACTCTGTGCCCCATACCACCCTTCATTGTGCTCAAATTTGCCTGGAATTAGCCAACAATTTCAGGAATTATTGGTTGAAGATCAGCAGACAGTTACAGAGCGTTACTACAGTTATACTATTTCCTTGGGGAAAGCCCAAGCAATGTTTTACTTTTAATGACTTCTGGAAAAGCAGTGTAATATGGCCTTTATGGTTTCTGACATGAGAGAATTCTAGACTGATCTGTTGTTGTACTTCTGGTGTTCCTAACATTAAGGGATGGCATCTCTTTCCTGACATTGCACAGATAAATTATGAAAAGTACAGATCTGAGCTTAAAAGTAGTTTATTCCTTTGCATTATAAAGAGGCTTATTGAAGTACAATTACTGAGGCAATTCCCAGATTATCTTGGATGCCTAAGATATTTCAGAGATGCCTTATGGAAGCCGAATGAAGCTTTCCTGCCCTCACCCCCCGATATACTATCCGCTTACTTGTTTGCGTGGTTTGTCCCTTGAATCTGAAGATATTCAGCTGTCTTTCTTCTTTCATCACGAATGTCTAGGTCTCAGACTCGTGCTTCATCAGGCTCACTCAGGCTTCATTACTCAGGCACTGAATTCTGAGGCATGGTGGCCTCCGTGCAGACAGAAGGCAATTCAGCATTGCTGTGATTCATGAACTTCAAGCACGTTTGTTGTTTTATTGATCTCAGTAAAAGAACACAGAAAGTAGACAACTGCAGTGCTGAATCAGAGACATAGATAGTATGCCAATTAAATGAAAACCTAAATGTTTTATAACAAAGTATTTAATTCTCACATTCCTCAAGGGACTTGTTGAAGGTGCACATGGGTCTTTGAGAGTCACGCATTATTTGCCTGCTTTCCTGTCTAAAGAGTTCCCACTGTTCTGTCAGCTGGTGCTAGCATTATCTTCACAGTCCACAACTCAGTGAAAGTATCAGGAAAACTTAACTCAAAGAAGTAACTATATCCTGTCCTCTTTCTCAATAGCTATTTCTAATGTCATGTATATAATTGTAGCCGTAACAATGCTGGTGTTGAATTCTGAGCTGCTTCAAGGTAGGTTTTTTTGGTGTTTTGTTTTATTGTTTGTTTGTTTGTGTGTCTTCTGGAAAGAAGAATGGTATGGGGAGATAGAGAACTTTGGAATATTAAGAGTGTTCTTAAGGTTAGAAAAAAAAAATATTCTGAACATTTGAAAATGGTTTTTTTTCCCTGGAAAATAAGTGTTTTCAAATCTTGATTTGTCAAAAATCCCTGTCATCTACAACAGAAAACTCAATGATCCACTACATATTAATAAACTGTAACAATTGCATCAGCTAAAGATTCAGAAATACTATTCATCTTCTCAGCTTTCCTTAGAAGTTTTGTTTCCTTCCACCCATACTCAGTTGTTAAGTGACTGTAATATTATGCATGGTGGTTCTTTCACTTCACCTTTAACCCTGACATGTCTGTTTTTCACTTAGCATCTTTGATTCCCTGAAGGGTGTCAGAGTGGGCTTGGATCCCACAACAGTGTGCAGTGCTATCATTTCTGTGTTCTTGTAATGAGCAAACAGCAAAGTAACAGATCATGGAGGGGAAAATGAGGGGATCACTGCGAATTAACAATAGAAGAGTTCTGGAGGAAGTTTAAGGCAAAGCAATTGGAAAACTGATGGCTGAAAAAGGAAGAAGAGGTGTAAGGGATGAATCACAAAAGGAATCAGACACTGGCATGAAGGAGAGATAAGAAGTGGTTGAACTGGTCACCGAGTTGATGTTTAGAGGAGGGAGTTAATGCACCTTGTATCCAGCTTTAAATTAATATTTGAAAGATTGAGATCAAAACCAAATATTGATCCAAAGCCAGGAGCCCATATCCCCTGTGTTTATCAATGCTTAAAGGCTTTAGTCAGTATAGCAAAGGGCTTCCAAGAAATGCTTGATAGAGAATGACAGATAGGCTGGCTCAATTCTGCTGTTACTTTCACACGAGACTGGCCAAATGTCCAGAGAGAAAATGTAGTCCTCAGTTTGACATTATCTCTTTCTGTGAAGCGCAAAACATACATTTAAGCATCAGGATAAATCACTCCAATGTGGATACATGAACAAGTCTGGATTACATTTTAGTTTAATTTAAAATAACTATGTTGTCTTTGGATTTATATGGAGTAATCTAAAATGAAATATCCCAAACCAGTGATACATTTCTTTATTTTTTAATTGCTATCCTCTCTCTCACTGACTCAAAAAATCATTAAAAACCAGACATTTATCTTGAAATGTCAAATTTCAATGTTAATGACTAATTTATGTCTACAATATAATATATGAAACATATTCAGGAATTCAGTTCAAATGCTCTTACAGTGCCATCTGCTGAAAAGTAGCTAAATCTAAAAAGCATTTGGCAGTTCATTCTTGCCAGAATATCTGTAAATTCTTGGTCCATCTTGGATACTATTCAGTTTTTTATACCCTACAATATCACAACACAGAATCTGTAGCCCCAGTGCAGGAGGAGACGTAAACTCTGGATTTATCCATATCATTAAGTGTAAGTAGTATAACTGAAAGGTAAGCATGCACCTAAATGTCTGAAATATAAGGATGCTAGAGATGCTTAAGGTTTAAATTTGGATTTATATATGCACAGCTCAAGGGCTGTATATAAGCGGCAAGATTTTTCCCTCTGAATATCAGCATAAAGATTTTTCCCTCTATCAGGTTGTCTATGATAAAGCAGCCTAAATTTAATAAACACTGTAATGTTTAAGAAAAACTAAGCTGATATGTATTGCCTGATACATTTTAGATTGACGTCAATTCTCATATCTAGAAATGCTTCTCACGTATGTGAATAATTCTTTTACAATGAACAAGGTAGACTACATGGATTAAGGTAAGCTTTTGTCTGAATTTGTGTGAATTTGGGGCATATGATAACAGCCCACTTGTCTGAACTCAAAGATGATCATTTTTTTTAATCAGCAATTGATCTGAGTTTCGAATTGGTTCTTAATTGCAGCTGAAGATTTTTGTGCTGCTTGCTGTATTAAGCAGCCTCATCCTTCATTCTTTTTATATTTGTTTATAAATTCCTCTGGCTTCTCAATCCAGAGTGAATCACATTTTCAACAGGTCTCCCATAAGATCTGGTCAATAAGCTCAAAACTGTGTACATGCATCTCCACTAGAAATGCTTTTTTTTTTTTTTTTTTTGGTGTACATATAGATGTGTGCTATCCTGTCAGTGAAAATCAGATGATTTCTTCCCTCCTTCAGCCCCAAGTGGTGTTTGAAAATGCAGTGTATTTGGCATTATCCTCCTGCTTGAGAAGTTTACAATGGTCATTTCAGGAAAAGAATTAACAAAAGCTATTCCAGTAATTAATCACAAGCTGTACACTGTCACAATGGACATTTCACAAATAACCTAGAGGCTGAAATTCATTTTCATAGGTTCTTCCATGAATAATTTAGACTTGTAAAAACAAAGTCAATCAGTAATGCAGTGAAAGAGAAAAAGACTGAATTTCAATTAACTGTGTCAGCCACCATGACTAATTCTACCCACAGTTCAACCGATGTAGGACATACACAAGTTTTGCTCATAAGTACTAAGCACTCTCAGGGTCTGGCAGGTGACACTGTTCAAAGGTGTCTGTGTGAGGTTTTGTTGATAAATGATATTAGCTTTGAATTGCCCAAGCTAAGCAAAAATTACAAAGAGGCGTGGGTTTAGGCTTGTGCCTTCCTACTTTGCTTTTTCAGGGTTTAAATTCGTACATAACTGGATTCAGAGACCCGGACTAATCTCTGTAAATTCCTCCCATGGTTACTGTAGTAAGGCACACTTATTCCAAGGGATAAGTCAAAATAAATGAATTTCAACTCCATTCCTGACCTGTCCTCTGGCAAGTGTCTTTCTCTCTTCCCAGCTTCTTCACTTAGAAAAAAATATAGGCAGATTATTGTCTGGAGGTCAATATTAGGATCTGAAACCACCTTTTAACTCCTTCTTTCTCTATGTCTTTCTCTGTTTAAAGCTTTGGTAAACAGCATAATGATAAAACAGTACTCAGTAAGGCACAAAGAATGTCTGAGGCAAATGCTCCTTATGTGCCTCCATACAGACTTTCAGTAACTACCAACTGCCATGCTGGGATAAAAAAAAAAAAGTAACAAAACAACCCACTTGGGACAAGATATTCAAAAGGTGTGCATAAGTATCTAGATGGTTTTAAAAGATTTAACAGATGCCTCTGTCTGTAGGCACCTGCTTAGTTGGAAATTCCAACCCAGTTTTCAGAAAATTGTGCTCTGAATCAAGAAGAAATACTGTGTATTTTGCTGAACACCACACTGTCTTCAATACATAGAAAGATATCAACGAAAGGACTCTGGATCACATTTATGTATTTACCAGAGATGGTGGTTGCAACAGGGATTCTGGTTGTTACTTTAAGCTTTTTAATCAGACCACTGTGTTTAGTAACCATGCCCTAAAAGAAAAATCACTGATTTCTATGAAAGAAATTATTTGACAACTGCTGAATATTCTGAGAGCTTTCTAAGGACTGTGAATTGACTACATGGTTGCAGGCAGCCTGATCCGTCTCTTATGTTTCTCTGCTTGCAGAAATGGATTATTTCCAATGGGCTTCATTTTGAAAAATGCCCTAACTTTTATATTGTTGTTACAATAATAGTAACGAGAGTAAGCTTGGCTGCCTATTTTGGCTCAGAGAAACAACTGAATTATATATGCAGCTGATGGACAAAGAGAATCATTACTTCAGCAAACTCCAAAATCTCTCAGAACACTGCAGTATTAAAAAAGAGAGAGAAAAAAATCAAACACAACACACACCCAAATGTTAATACTTCCCAAGCATAACCATTGCTTAACATGGTGTCAGAGTCTTACCATTTTTTTAATCTAGATTCAGGAATTTTCACTCATTTTTAAGGCAAGATCTAAAGTCCACTAAAAGTGTTTGGACCAGCTGCTGTTCTACTCAGTTATCTACTACAATGGTCAAATAAATGAGTATTTAGCTGTGGACTACAAAACAATTGGAATTTTGATTTTGGGTGCCTACTATGAGGTACTGGAGAAGATTTTGAATTTCACCCAGCAATCATCATTAAAGAAAATATGTTCAGGTAGTTAAACTATTGGTTTGAGATGCTGTTTTCTCCTTGGAGTATCTGCTTGGGTTGATCAACTCACATACTGCAAATATGCTTCTTAATTATTGTAAAACCTTTTGACTCCAGGCTGTTGAGGCCGATGAGGAATTCAGTGTTTCTTACAAATAACTGCTCATACATCCTGCTGCTGTACACTGTACCAGACCATAGGCATTTTTTATGTGCACTCTATCAGCTGGCTTCAAGATGTTCAACGTCCTTACACTCTTCAGGCAGCTTCTGCCCTAAATTACGTATTTACAACCCTAATGACTTCCAGTGAGATGAAAACACAGGCCTGAAATCTCCCCTGACACTTTTTAAAGAGGCTGCTTTAATCCCCACCTTGGAATTTCAGGCATTTGCACTCCATCCAGCAGTTTTAGAAAAAACACTCAGCTCTGTTCATCAAACACCATCCTCCCCTCAGTGTTTTGGACTGCAGGTTACTAGAAGTCAGGGAAAAAGAGTGCTTAAAAAAAATCACTTGATAGTTCCCCAAATTACACTCCTGATTATACTTAAGAAATTAGAACTCCATTACTGTTCTAAATATCACAACCACTGAGATTTCCTAGGGCTGTGCAGAAGAATATGGACAAAGTGGGGGATGGTCCTACACATTGAGGTTCTGCAGGACACTGCCTGCTGTGCCACACAGGCTACACAGCCTGCCAGAGAGAGAGAAGAGAAACAGAGACCAAATGTACTTGTAGTTCATACCTGGAAAGTATGGTTTATCCTCTTTGGAATAAGACAATATTATGTTCAGAAAAAAATGTGCAAAAGCAAGGGCATTGGGTACATGTGTAAGAACTGAAGACCTGTAATCACTACAACCATTCTTGTGAAGCGTTGTCACTCCATCCTTTCCCTTCCCTTTCCTTGCTCTCACCTGTCTTTCCAGAGAGGCTTTACCGATATTTGCCTAAGGCAAGGTTTAGCAGGAGCTGCAATATCTTTCTAAAGCTTAACACAACGGGAAGAACAGAGAAACTCTCAGGTATGCAGACCCTTCCTTGACTATGCACCCAAAAGTCTGTGTATCCTTATGCTAACTGGAGGGTTTTGTTTAAAGGTATGTTTTTCCAGCTTGATAGGGAAAAGATGCAATGTAGCAGAAGAAGGTGAAATGAAGGCTTTTACAACCTGGTTTGGGACTCATTTATATCTTCATTGTTAACACAAATCAGATTTACTAAAATTCTTAGCTGCTAAATAAGAGAGGTCTGAGGGCCTCAGAGCTTCACTCTGGCAGTGTTGTTGGGGATGTTATTGGCCTGGAATTCACCTGGGTTCTGGAAGGTGTCTGTGGCTCCTTATCACACAAAGTGTGAATATACTAATGACCTGTGTTTGGAAAGGCTAAGAGCAACACTAAGTCTATGGCTGGCTTTTTTACCTGAGGTCAGTGCATCTTTATAAACCAAACCCCCCCTTTTTTTTTTCTTTTTTTTTTTTTTTATTTTTCAGTGCAACAATTACTTTGGCTAAGATTTCCCAGAAGAGCCAGAGGGTTTCAACCTTCCCATCAACAGCCAGCCTGTGGCATCCTCCCACGTCGTGTCTTGAGGTAACAGTCATAGATTGTATCTTTTCCTGGTCATCCTCATTTATCTTGTACAACATACAACTAAAATAAATACTGCCTAAATAAAATACTGCTTCCTGCTCCAGTGCAAAAAGAGTAGAATCTAACTAAAAGATTGTGGAGAATTTATGTTTAAAATTAACTCTCAGTCTTCAAATTGAGCTCACTGCTAATACACTAAAGAAAATGCTACTTCTCTATATCATCATAGATGTAATTGGAAGCAAATTTAAAGGAACACTAGTGAGTATTCACTGGCTTGTCCCATGTCTTCTGGTACGGGTTTCAGTGCGATTTAATGGCATTTCATTGCTAACCAGATACTTAAATATTCTGAAGGATCTGCAACTTCAGTTGCAGAATCTGCATTTAGTGATGTCAAAGCCAGATTCCTTCCTAAACTACAGGATATGTAACATCAATGTAGATATGCAGTTTTAGCAGTAAAAAATAAAAGGGATTGAGGGGGCAGGGGGAAGGGAATATGTTTGTTAAAATAGGACAGATGTGGTCTGTCTAATTCCAGTCCTTGAACAAGGAATATGTCTTCGGCATGTTTGCATTACAAATTTCAAGGCAAAACACGTTTAGCAAAACAGTGTTTCCCAGAATTCATGGGCATATTAAGCAAATCCTACATTTTATGGTAAGCTTTACTCTCTGTATTAACCTGAAGAAAGAAAAGGTAAGATCTGGTCATTACTAGCCAATGAGATTGAATTGGAACGATGTTTGTATAACAAGCTTTAACAACTTGTTGCTAAACATCTAAATTAATAAAATTAATAGGAAAAAAAAAAAGCAAACAACCAAACAACAAACCAATCAACCAATCAAAAAAACCCTGGTGTACATATTTTTAAAGCTTTCAAAAATAGTGAAATTTCCACTTTGATTTTCAGAATTCTTGTTCAGTGTATTGTCCAGCTCCTCTTACATTTTCATAATAGCAATGCTTAGCACTGCCTTACAGCTTATATTTTCCTGGCTGCATGCAAACTATTACTGATGTGCATCCATATTGACACAAATTAGGCCCACATGTAGCTTTATCACGCACATACAATTTCTCCATCATTTAATCTCAGTCGTAAATGACAACTTTGGAATTCTCTGCCTCTCTAAATCTGCATTTCTCATTGAATTTAAATTGATCTCAAATCTATAAATAACTACATCAATCCTGAATATTGCATTCAATTACTTTGAGTTTGCTGCCGTTCACATGGCATTCATGCTGGTCTTTCATGCTGTTCGCATTAAACCTCTTCTTTCTAAAACAACCTCCTGTATTCATGATTAACAACGCAATCTGAGGTTGAATTTTTTAAGCTTACTCTCTGACTTTTTAAAAAGGTACAACTGGTGATCTGTGGCTACAGATTGACCATTGTTCTTTAAAAAAGACTTCGTTTGGAGTCACAATGGTTAGAACTGGGTTTGAACAAAAATAGTTGGTTTATTTTGCAGAAGGCAAACTGAAATGTAGCACATAGTGAGAATAATGGCATCTTATTACAAGCAGACAATGCAGTAGGTGCCCAGTAAGAGAGACTCAGGCTGTGAAATGGTAATTTCAGTCAGCTGCTACTCCCCACTGGTAGCAAAATGGGATTCACTGGTTGTGCCTACAATGCTGTTATGGAGTGGCCCGGATCAGGACCAGGGATGAGTTTTCTGTTTTATCTCTGGCTGTAGCAGCAGCCTCAGGGCTGTCTCTGAGGAAACATCGTGATGAAACCTCCAGCACTCAGTGTGCCGCAGTATGCAAGGAAAGGCACATCTCACCACTATGAGCTACATGTTACACCCTGCTACTGGGAAAGGAGCCTCTGTCTAGTCCTTCTGGGCTAGCAAAATCTTGTAGACACTCAGCATCCATGATTATGTGGGCAGAGTGCTGCCTAGCAGCTACACATTGTCATCTGCTGCAGGAGCAGATGGGATTTAGTCTTGCAATAAGTTTAGGCTGTTCACAGGGCAGTATAAATGTGCAGAACCTAGTCTTCCCTGCAGCCTGTGTTTCGGGTCATTAAGGACAGACTGAGCATCCCTCTTGGGGAAAAAATAAGTTCTCCTTAATATAAAAATTAGATTCACAGTTCAGATCTTGATAGGTAATGGGGGAAGATAAGATCAGGAGCAGACAAACTCAGAGACTAATGTAGGCAATTCTATTAAGGAATATAGACATGCTGGAAAGGACTATGAAGACCTGCCCAGATCTACCATCTGATAGAGGCCTGCAACACTCATTAAGAACTGACCAACTTACAGAATAAGATCTTCTGTGCAATACAGGAGTTAATAAGAAGAAGCTTGCCCAGACACTCAGCACATTGCAACTGCTACCTGCAAGGAAAATGGGTATTTTGCTTCAAAAGCAGGAGATTATTTCAAAATCATAATGAAATTAGAAAAGAATGAGATATTTGCACTCACAAGAAAGTATTATAGAAAGCAAAGGTGCAGCTGGAGTGAAAGGCGGAGATTTTAAATGACTCTCCAAGGTTTCTTTGCTATCTTCTTTTTCTCACCAGTGTCTCATTTGTGCTCAGATTCTCTTTTTGTTAAATGGATCCATGGTGGTCTGTGATGGTCCATTGTGGTTAAGGCAAACAAAGCTACTTCTATTTCAGAGTAAGAAAAATAATGAAACCCTACTGTGACTGAGCAAGAAAGCAAGAAAGACCTTTGAGCTCTATTCACTTTTCAGTGCCTGATTTTTCCAGGTGAAGATTTAACAGTTGCTGCAAAAAGGTGTGCCTTAACTTATCAAAGGGGAGAGATGTGCACAAATGCATGCACAATTCATGTTCCACTTCAGATCCTTTCTAAGAGCATCAGTGGGGCCCAAACCAGCCACTGGCTCTCCTGCATTTCAGTGAAATTCATCTCCATGCAAAGACAGGCAAACATGGCCCAACTTAAAAAAAAAAAAAAAAAAAGTCCTTTTACTCCAAACCAAAAGCAAAAACAAATAAATGTGATATGAGGAGAATGCTCCTCAAGGCGCCATTCCCATAATGATTTATAAACAACTGTCTAATTTAATCCAAGTGTTCTGTGTGTCTGCTAAAAATATTTAAAAGATACCCTTGCTGTTACGGTAATTAAACATACATGAGATGGAAAATAACAAACACACAAAAATAGCTATAGTTGCCCAAGATGACTTATAAATATGAGAGTTATATTTAATAACTAAAATAGAATAGTGTGGTGACAGTGGGGCGAGAATGTAAAATCCACAGAAAATAATGTGCTGTGCTAAAGAATAACAAAAAGCTTAAGTCTGAAGGGCGGAAATTAATGACGAATAATACTGAACAAGAAAATAAAATATTGGTGAGCCAGAGACTTGAAATGCTTAAGGTTGCATGAACAGCGTGATTATCCACAGTGATTATTAAATTTTCTTATAAACCTTAACAATGCCAGCAGCATTTCATTTCTTCCTAAGACCAGCAGAACATTGCATAGGAAAAGTGATCAGCCAACTCCTTAGTTAGAGTAAAGGGGAGGTGAGTTTCTGTACCATTTTCAGACACTGTGCAGTCATTTGTCTCCACTGCAACCTTTAGGGGATGATAGGAAAGAATCCTAAAAGACTCTTAAAAATCTTGTCTTTCCCACAATACCAGATATGTTTTAAAAAGTATAGTTCTATTCATTTATAGACTCTTTTATGAAGCACTATTTCCTTCCTGCAAAATGTGAATTTCTGAATAGAAATAAAATGTTTCCTATCTCCAAATTCATTGTAATTGTTTCCTTCCTCTTAGCACATAGTTTTAAAAATTAGGAAACTTTGTTTTTAATGCAGGTTTGTTTTGTGTGACTCATGGATCAGCAGGCCAAACTTCTGATGAATGAGATACTGTTAAATACTGAGCAAAAGCAAACTTGACAAGGTCTCATAGAGTTATTCATTCATGTCAAATAGTTGTAAATATTATTATGTATTCGTCTTATACTAATGGAGTATTTCTGACTTACATAATCAAAATCTTCAAAATGACCAGGGTGAGAGGCATTTATACATCACAGTAATTTCCAGCTGCTTTGCTTTCTTTTTGTAGCTCTCCCTTTAACAGGTGTACGTAAGAACTTTTAGTTCAGAGAATTAACATCAGAGGAGAGACAAACAAGTGGTTTTCCTATTGTTTCACTTTTCCTGATTGAGCTTTGTGAGTGTTCCTACTGGCACACCATTTAACTGTTATTATTCCAGGGAAAGATCTACCTAGACTAAATGTAAACTGTTTTGACACTCTGGAGATCACTAGACAGTGTCCATTTACATCATGTGAGAAGTTTTTCCGTATTTAAAGTTTTCAGTACCTTAATTTCACCAAACTTGTCTAAATAGATGAATTAGAATGAGGATCCATCCAGCCTTCAAGCTGAAAGCCCAAAAAAAATCCTGAACTTTCTTGACTTCCAGACTCAGACTCTTATTTTTGCCTTTTTTTGTGTGTATGTGTTATTAATGACAGCACTGTGCTTTGGCTTAACAAAAGCAAATACTTGTCCAGATACTCTTTTAATATTACACAGCAGAAAGCTTATAGAAAAACCTGTTTAAATTGTGGAGGTTTTGATTCTGCAGCGATTGATGCCCTTCACTGCCTGGAGTTAGATGTGTCAGTTTTCCATTTCACTGTCAACTGAAATGAGCCCAACATCGGTGGAGTTCATTCTTCTTTTCTTCCTCCTGACATCATCTCAAAGAGCATTTGTTTTCTCTTCAGAGAGAGAGAGAGAGAGAGATGTGTTGCTGGTTAGAGCCCTGTTGGCTAACCTGTGAGTCACACTCTGCTGAGGAGTCTCACCAGTGATGAAGGAGAGACCAGGAGCAAAGCTCAGCTTACCCATCTTTGGCAGGCTCCTTAGTCCAACCCCAACCAGAGCCGGCGTTTCTGTGAGAAGGCAGCACTGGTGGCCTATGGCATAGCCTGGGGAGGTGCAACAGCAACAGAGGTCAGAGGAAGGTGAGAAGGCAGCACTGAGAGGATGCAGAGCTTGGGATGTGGGAAAATCAGTGTCAGAAGGCTGAACAAGGTATGGCAGCAGCTTACCAAAGAGTGCAGGGAGCTCAGTGTGGGAAAGCAGCATGAGGCAAAGAAGGACACTCTGGCAAGGGCTAGAAGAAAGCAGGAGGAGGCAGCAGCTCTGAGACCTCCCTAACTGTTGTTAGCAACCCTTAAGTTCAGTTATTACTATGGAATATGGAAATGAAAAGGTTAAACTGTACTCCAAATTTAGGCAGGGGGGTTTTACTCTGAGTCTCTACTTTCCCATCACAGTGTCCCACTTGACCAATCTGGTATGGAATTGGTATCTTCCAGTGTGATTGATACATCTCTGGGAAGAGTTCTATTTTCAATGGTTTTGCATTTCAAGTTTCCCAGCCAGCTCCAGTGTATGGCTGCAGAGCTGGTTTCTGTAAATAAGCACCATCTGCCCAGGTTTTCCCAGGGCTAGTTCCATCTTTGCATGAAATTTTAAATGCTTTCTAACCAGCCTGGTCCAAATACAGATTTTGCAAGTTTTATTCTGTGCTGCCTCGCTTGAGTTTAATGATCGCTTTACTTTACTAGTTCAGTAGAGTTATATAAAATAAAAAGAAGGCATAAACAAGAAAAGAAAGAAGATGATGTTTTAAAACAATATTCTGTGTGTTCAAAACAATGTTATGAAAATCTGCAGCTTATAAATCCTCTAGAAAGGTATATTTTTCCATGGTTTGCAAAGCTGGCTTTCCCAAAAGATTGCTATCTGAAAGTCATAGGATTTCCCAGGTCCCGTGTCAGAGTGCACAGGCAGTGGAAAGAATCTCAGGCATGGCAAAGCAGTCTTATTTAAGAAACAAAAAAAAATATGGTGTGTCAGGACAGATAATAGGTGCAATATTACAAAGAAGCTCTCAGCTAACTGTATTTTATTTGACTTTGAAAAGGGTGCACTTTAATTATCCAGTATATTCTACATACATGCTATGCACCAGCTCAAGTTACATATGCATAACTGTGTTTTTGTTTGCACCAACAGAATGAGGAAGTTTGAGATAGATATTTTAAGAACTCTTCTAGAAAACTCTTAGGAAAAACCCCCATCTTTTTCTGCATTTAGAAAGAAACACAATAAAACTTGGAATATTCAGATTTCACTCAAAACTTGCAAAAATAAAATTCATTAATTACTGTAATTCACAATCTAATATTGAATTAAAATGCAAGTCCTGACACCAATGCTAGTTTATAAGACAAAAGGATCTAATAAAAAACTTTTGTGTTCAGGCAATGTCCTTAGGAACACATAGATTTTGTCTCTGTTTTCTGAGGATGAGGACTGGAGGACTAGAACAAATTCCCCTCAGTTGGCTTTCTCAGTTTCTAGGACTAATTAAAAGTATATAAATATATATATATATATATATACACATATGAAAACTCTGAGGCTGAGAGCCCAGGTCAGAACTACGTTTTAGGTAGGCTGTGCTTTCTTGTGGTATATTTAAGTGTACCTACTGTCCATGACCTTTCTACATGCTCCCATGGTGTTCATGATAGTAAATAAAAACCCAGAAAAGGAGCAGCTGGGCTACAAGATAAAAATAGCAAAGGCAGTAGTGAAATGGATCAATAAAGATCATGGCACAGAGGTTTCAGTCTGGGATATGGCAACAAACAAAAACAACAGGCTGACTACTGACTATGTCAAAGAATCAGAGCTCAGAGGGAAGGCAGAAACTGTGAGAGTGATGATAAGGAGAACCCTTGGAGGGCTGAGTTTTAGTCACTGCTTTGAAGAGGGTAAAGTGAGAATCAAGGGGGATTTTCACTCTACTTTTCAAAATATGATGTGTGATAAATACAAAGATGGTGAGCTGGAATAAGAGAATTAATCCCTTCATGGCCCTAGGGGACAGATGAGGACCACAACAGAGGTCACTGTATCCAAGCCTCTCTGAACCTCCTCTGCTCTGTAATACACAGGCTGCACTGTAAACCTTCTTACCCTTGGACAAATTAAAATAGATACAATTACTAATTTTGAGAAGTTTTGCATTTGTTATCAGTAAAGGTCTGACATTAGCAACTTCATAGGCTCGTTCTTCAAAGGTGAGAGAAATTGTCCCACTTTGGTTGGCTCCAGGTTTCTATATTGACACATATTCTAGTTATGCTGAGGCATTTTAGTTCCAGTCCTATATCTGGTATTTACCTACAGGTCAGGCTCTGAGTTCATCTGAGTAACTCACTTTTTCTACCGATATGATTATCGTTAGTGATTGAAGCAAAACTAGTAGATAATGAGAAAAAGTTCTACAATACACATAGTGGTATATTAATATTTCCTAGTCTTGAGCTCTATAATCCATGTTAAGGGCTGATTCTGAAGAAATGTTTACTCATGACTTGTTTCTCTACTCATTTCTTGTTTCATTTAAAAATTCTTAAAAATGTCTTTCTACCTTCCCTTGGATTTCATAGGTCTAGGTATCTACTGGGTTAGGTGTGACATGAAATGTAAAAAGCTTCAGAGTTCTGGGGAAAAAACAGAAAACTATTAAAATCCATAGAGTACTTTTTCCATGTTTTTAAATTGAAAAACGCTACAGAGGTAGAACATTACAAAAAGAAAAAATTGTTCCTATGGCAAACCATTTTTATCAAGTACAGTACTGAGTAACAACAAATATCAATCAACTACAGTAAAAAATTGGCCCTGACAGAGGGATTGTTCAAAGCAACATTGTCTAAGAGTAAAGTGGCTCTCGGAATCGTACCTGAGGCATTTGGAGACTCACACAAAGGCTTCAATTAATTAGTTTATTCTTGCTATTGTAACTTTTACTTGCTTTATAAGCAGGTTACTTTCTTATTCTTGTTGCATCGTTCAGCTGGCTTCAGCCCAGCTTGACATTTTGCTGCCCTTATCATCTTTTCTCTGAAACTTCTGATTGACTTTAATTTTTTTCTTCTTCCCCTCCCTTGCTTGCATCATTCTTCCCTGTTTCCAGTACAAGCATTTAGTATTGTCCTTTTACCTTGAGCAATCCTTGTTGAATACATATTAGATGCCTTTTGATCCTCACATTTTCGTTTCGCTGAGATATGGCTGTCTCTTCAGTCACTTGCCACTGTCAAACAGACCTTTAGCAAGTCTGCAGATCTCCACTGCCTTTGCTGGAATCACTCCACTTCATATTAGCAGAGGATTTGGCTTAAAATCTAAAGATGCTTCCTGTGTTATGCTTCAAGAGTTGCATCATTAATTTCTCTCTTTGGTTTTAAATCTTGTCTGTAAAGAAAATGACCCATTGCCCAATTGTAGTAGTATAGAGGCTTTTAATAAACTACATTTAAAATGAAAAATAGATTTTACAAAATCTTTTATTTTCCACTCACTTAAGCTATCACATTTATATTTGAGAAGATCTGAAAAATGTTAGATACGAGATGAAATGAAAGCAGGAACTCTTAACTGAAATAGTCCTTGTGGCCTGTGAAATCAATAGATTGAAAGATTTGTCAGATCACAGGAATATAGTTCAAAAGGCAGCCAAGTCTCTGCTGCTCTGCACCTTTGTACTGTTAAAATTACTGTAGGAATATAAAACACAGCCTAGAACAAGCAGCAAAGGCTCATGACAAGTGAGCTCAAATGCACTTTTGAACCTTGTGGAAAGGGTGACATTTGAGAATATCCCTATAACATAGACCAGGGTTTCAATGACTGTACTGGCACTGCCTAACTTACCTTTGGGGTTAAAAACTGATTTCCAAACTGCATTCACTGTTGTTTCAAACACAAAAGCCTCTCTAGTGAACATAATAACCCTCTCCAAAGCACAGAGGTCTGTGTAGCTTTGTGCAGCGGCATTACAGGACTAAGGTTCTCCTTTGCTGTCATTCAGGGGACATAAGCACTAGTAGGGGCAAAAATCTTTGAAAGCCTGTCTGACCTTTCCCTATTATAAGAGAGAGGATGGTAAATGTTAGGACATCAGCTCTGAAGCAGAAGAGTGATTTCAAACATGCCAGAGAAAGGAGGAGGAAGAACTGTAATTTTCTGCCAATAAATAGGAGAATGGTGCACTGTGACTGAAGTCTAGCTCTCCTCTGAGGAGACATCCATATGGCATCCCTGTCGAGGAAGGCACCTGTGTCTCACACACGGCCTTTGCCACGATGATGTGAAGCTTTGCTGTCTCAAGTATGCACGCCCTCAGATGGGAACAGGGTTATGCTCCTTGTTGTGCCTTGATTCAGTAAGACTCCCATTGATCAAATCAAGTGTAGGTAAGCCTCCAGTGCACTTACCCACTGTCATTGGAAGTGATAGTCACCATCCTAATATACACCTCTTAAACCATTGCTTTTGTTTCTGGAGGACTGAAAAACAGAGGGCTCATTTCCCTGGAGAGTCTGGCAACACTCTTATGAAGATCCCAGAGGATTCTCTCACTCTTCATTATGCCATCAAGTTTTAAATAACTCATATATATGAAGTTCTTCTGATGAGCAAATACTACATAAATCTGAATTAAGAAATACTTTTTCTGCATATCTGATTTTTTCCATTCTGTCCTGCAGCCAAGAAAACACCATTAGAAAAATACAGGACCCTCCACCTATTTCCCACAAGGCTGAGATAAGAGGTATTGCTCCCTTCCTGCTTGTTTTGAGTGGCATTCGTAAAACAAACTTATTTCCTCAGAATTAGACTAGTTGTTACGTTTGCACTAATAGTAGCATATACAATAAGACATTAGCAAGTGAAATCTGGATTCAACCAACAACATACCACTGCGTGGCAATAGTAACAGCATACAGTTGTGCTTCTGACTACCCTTGACTGAAATAGTTTAAATTCTAATCAAAGTAGTTATTTTAAAAATCTGTTTCACGATCATATCACCAAAATGTGATTTCTTACTCAGCAATTCCTCCGTTAGGTATTTTATGCAGGCTGAGGGATAAACGGAAACAAGAATGACAAACATTTTATTTTATTTAGCTTAATGTGCAGGACCACCCTGCAACACTTTAATTGTCTGTCATAGAAAATCTTTTAATCTCCTGGGCATCCATAGCACCATATCCAGCAAGTAGACAATGGCAACAACTGCCATTAGCATTCTGCAATACAGCACAGTAGAAAAATAATTTAATATGGGACTTGACAACAAAAGTGGATGAGTACCTAGATCTTTCTGTAACAGAATCAGATGCATAGATATTGGGTTTGGTTTTCTGGTTTGTCTGTTTGTTTGTTTGTTTTAATTCTTACCTGTCTTAGTAAGACTAACACTACTGTAGAATATGCGCTTTTACATTGTGGCATCTAAGATCATAGTGACAAATTTCATTTCTCTTGCAAGTTAGGTGAACTGCTACCAATCAGAGGTTTTCAGTTGCCCTGATATTATGCTGAAATCTAAGAAAAATTTTAAAATCCTTTTTTTTTTTTTTACATTTTAGTAGTACTACTTTTTAAATAACAGGTTGATACCTTGTACTGATGACTGAGCAACTTGCTTCCTTAAACCAGTGCTCATGGAAAATATACTGTGCACATTTTTTATGCTACAGTGCAGAAAATACATGAGATTTTTGGGTCAGCTGTATCATCTCAGAAAACAGCAAAAGACTCTGTGAATTCTGCAAAATCAATAGAAACTATCCTGAATGTGCTTTGAACAAAGAAGGACTTTCAGTTCCATCTGTTTGGCATTCTCAGTGGTTTCCATAAAGATTTAAAAACCCTTTTATTACTTAATTCAAACAACTATAGGCTTTTGCCCAAACTGAAATACATCATGACTTGTCTGTGGACATATGCTTGGGCATTTATTGTGCATTACCAGTGAAACTTCTTTCATGCTAAAGTGCTTTAATATCTATCAGCCATAATGAGTTTTGGCCTGTCTGTTTGGTATTTGCTGGGAATGAGCTCTTCCCAGATTTTGCAGCTGCACTCCTTGAGTGCCAGATTGGAGGCTGGCTGGGCAGTAATCTGATCAGTGCTTTGTCAGCTAAAGTACCGTGGCCAGATAAATTAGAAAAAGGCAAGGCCTTACCTGCCACTATCTCATGGCATGCAGTAACTGTCTGGTCTAAAGCACGCTTTTTCATCCTGGAAGCAAAAGTCATGGCAATCATTCGACAATCTTGAGGGTGTATTCCAACCAAAATGTTTCTATAATTCTATGATTTTACAATGTGGATGTATTTGCATTTGATAAAGCAAGTGACAATTTAGGTGAAGCCTGTTTTGAGTCTTACATATGACCATAGTCAGAACAGTTGTGCTCCAGGTACCCAGCCCACTGAGCCAGAAGATAGGGTTGGGGAGCAGTATGAAGCCTCAATAATCCAAGGGGAAATGGTTAGCAAACTGCTACACCACTTGGACACCCATAAGTCTGTGGGTCTAGAAGGGATACACCCAAGGGTGCTGAAGGAGCTGTCAGAGGTGATCACTGAGCCACTTTTCATTATCTATCAGCAATCTTGGCTAACTGGGGAGGTCCCAGTTGACTGGAAGTTGACTAATGAGATGCCCATCTACAACAAGGGTAGGAAGGAGGATCCAGGGAACTACAGGCCTGTCAGTCTAACCTCGGTGCTAGGGAAGGTCATGGAGCAGATCATCTTGAGTAACATCACACAGCACATACAAAAGAACCACGTGATCAGGCCCAGTCAACATGGGTTTATGAAGGGCAGATCCTGTTTGACCAACCTGTTCTCCTGCTATGACGAGGTGACCCACCTAGTAGAAGAGGGAAAGGCTGCGAATGTTGTGTACTTAGACTTCAGTAAGGCATTTGACACAGTATCCCACAGCATTCTCCTAGACAAACTGGCAGCTCATGGCCTGGATAGGTGCACTCTGTGATGGATAAAGAACTGGCTGGATGACCGGACCAAAGAGTTGTGGTGAATGGAGCCAAATCCAGTTGGTGACCGGTCACAAGTGGTGTTCCCCAGGGCTCAGTATTTGGGCCAGTTCTGTTTAATCTCTTTATCAATGATTTGGATGAAGGGATTGAGTGTACCCTTAGTAAGTTTGCACACAATACCAAATTGGGTGGGAGTGTTGATCTGCTGGAGGGTAGGAAGGCCACACAGGGGGAACTGGACCAGCTGGATCAATGGGCCAAGGCCAATTGTATGAGGTTCAACAAGGCCAAGTGCCGGGTCCTGCAATTGGGTCACAACAACCCCAGGCAGCACTACAGGCTCAGGGAAGAGTGGCTGGAAGCTGCCTGGCAGAGATGGATCTGGGGGTGTTGATTGACAACCAGCTGAATATGAGCCAGCAGTGGGCCCAGGTGGCTAAAAAGGCCAACAGCATCCTGGCTTGTATCAGGAATAGTGTGGCCAGCAGGACTACAGAAATGATTATGCCCCTGAACTCAGCACTGGTGAGGCCCCACCTTGAATACTGTGTTCTGTTTTGGGCCCCTCATTACAAGAAGGACTTTGAAATACTAGAGAGAGTTCAGAGGTGGGCGATGAAGCTGGTGAGGGGTCTGGAGCACAAGTCTGATGGGGACTGGTTGAGGGAACTGAGGCTGTTTAGCCTGGAGAAAAGGAGGCTGAGGGGAGACTGTGTTGCTGTCTACAACTACCTGAAAGGAGGTTGTAGCATGGAGGGTGTTAGTTTCTTCTCCCAGTAGCAAGTGATAGGATGAGAGGAAATGGCCTCAAGTTGCAACAGGGGAGGTTTGGATTGGATATTAGGAAAAAAGTCTTCATGGAAATGGTTGTCAGGCATTGGAACAGGCTGTCCAGGGAAGTGGTGGAGTCACTATCCCTGAAGGTGTTTAAAAAGCATTTAGATGAGGTTCTTAGGGACATGGTTTAGTACTAGAGTTAGGTTAGGTTATGGTTGGACTCAATGATCCTGAGGGTCTCTTCCAACCAAAATGATTCTACGATTCTGTGACTCTATATAGGTTAAATCACCTAAGAATACATATACAATCTTTTAGATGAGATTAATGAAGCTTTTGAAAGAAAAATTGTTTAAGTGTGTGTATGTGTACACAAAGGCATTGACATAAACAAATGAGATTTCAATCAGAAGAGATAGTTTCCATAAAGAGAAAAGGATTTAGTTATAGGTATTTTTCTATTTCAAGCTAAAAGGTTTCAGAACTAAGTTTTACAACAGCTCTGCAGATGAGTGTTTTAAATCTTAGGAATATGGGATGAATTCTTTACCTCAATAGGTGGTTTTCCTTTGACTTCAGAGGATATGTAACATCATTCACAGACAGTGGAGGAACAAAGAATCTCTTCAGTAAAAAATTGTGCCTGATAGCCTCAGTATTGTCTCAGAGTACAATTTCTAATCTCATTGTTTATCAAAATAATTTTAAAACCATGAGATTAAAAGAGATAAATATATATAGTGTTCCATATTTTTCAAGATCTGACAGTTTACTTTTCATATATTTTTAAAAACTGTATTTTCTGAATTTTTGGTTTTGCTTTTGGTTGCAGCACTATGCAAGGAAGATACTTCCTTTCCTTTTCATGACTGCACTTCAGATATTTATCCCATAGCTACTGTTTATCCTAGCTACCTGTACTTGACACTGATTTTCCCCTTCTCTGCCTGAAATCCCAGTACTGTGTCAGTGGTAAGAATGAAAACAGCTACTCAGAACATCAGCTATCATTAATTAACCTTGATTTCAGGGCAACTATTTTTATTTTTTTTTATGCTGGTGAATCATAAGGCCTCAGTTTTCATCAACAATCAAAATCACATCCTAATAGAAAATAGGGACAAAACTCTTACAAATTTGACTTAAAATTACATTGGGGGAAAGGGAATGGTTCAAATCAAAACTCTATAAAGAAATACAAAATGCTGCATCACAAAATATTTGGAAATGTGTCTCTTTTGTGATTACATCACATCTGAAGTTGTGTCTGACCTGCTGGACCTCCATATCCTTTTCCTTATTACAGGTATTTTGTTTGTTTGTTTGTTTTTTAAAAAAAGAAAATTATGTCTTCTTAAGTTTAAAATAGTAGGATTATACCATTGAATATAAAATATGGTAGAATCATACTATTTTCTTTACAAAATACTGTACATTTAGAAACTCGGATATCCAGTCTCTCTTGGCAAATATTTAATATCTTCTGGTTGAAATTAGATATTACATGTGATTCCAGTGAAAATCACCATGGGAGTGTTTCATTATTTATGCCTATGACATGTTAGGGGAAGGGGCTTAGCCATCAAAGTATAACAGAGTATCACTATATCTTAAGCACTGTAAAATTCTATTTTATTATGTTAGAAAATTAAGGTAAAATCTGACTTTAAAATAAATGGTAAATTTAATCTTTATTATAACTCTATGGAACTGCATGAGATAAAGAAGAAAAGTGGTATGGGAAAGATGAGAGAAAAGTAACTGAAGCATAGCAAAGTGCTTCTAACATATAAAAACTATTGGAGTATATTTTATAGCAGTTCCACATGTGGTTTAAATTTTTATTATACTGTTTGACTTGCTAGACTCCTTTTCTGACAAGATGCTGAAAATCTGTAACATCTAAAGCTATGAAATACAATCTAGTGTTTATACATTCCATATATTCTGTTAAATTAATGTATACAGGAAATGATAATATCCCAAGTTGTTATGACGATACTAAAAGTAAATAATTTTTTTTCTGCCAGATTTCTTCTTGTAGATGTACCATCTATTACATATATGGAGCCAATTTCTACTTTAACAGGTAACAAAACCCCCACGGCTATAGTGAAGTAACAGGAATGTAAAAGTCAATACGGAGCATTAGATATTTTATTTATAAAACAGATTCTGGGCCTGCTTCTCTTCTGCCTTGCAGCTTGAATAGTCATTTATATGCATTTGAAATGGCTGTAAAATATTAACTAATTGAGATCATTATTTCCAGTTGCACATGTTGAGCTGTATGGTTAACATGCAGGTAAGTGACAGCCTGTGATACTAGACAGTTATGAAGCTGGCACAGCTATGAACACCCGTTTTTTCCTAATGCCCATGAAGAATCTTTAAACAGACTGGCTCAGCATTATATCTCCTAGGTCTCTCAACAACATTTAGTGTCTATTTTATATAACTGCGATTGGAAGCATTTAGAAAATGTTTGAATAAAATGTCTTTACAGTATTCATGTTTGGGATGCTGACAGTTTACATCTGAAAATGAGTTGCTGACTACAATTTATACTTGCATCGCTCAACATTATCTACCTGTCTGTGTATCTGCCTCTCTGTCTATTAAGAATTTTTTAATGACCAAAGAAATGTAACTGTCAGTTCATTACATAAAATATTTCTATATTCTTGCTAGTGAATACAATCATTACAGTGAAAACCCAAAGGTTTCCAAAACATGTCAGAAATATCCTTCTGAGTCATTTGACTGATAGTACTCCAGTACAGCCTCTCCTGGTCCTTCATTATGATTGCTGTTCGTTACATTTAAATGTTGTCAGAGATTTTGATTTGCAGTGAACACAGTCGAAGCAGACTGCAGTGTAAGCATGATTTTCAGCAGCTTGTTATGTTCTAATTCCTCAAAACACACTGAATTTAAGACTTCCTAAAGGTATATCCTTCTATAGGATGGCAAAGAGCCTAATTCTGACCGAGGCCTTGGGTGCCAGAATGACACAAAGACACTGTCAAACAAAGCACTGATCTACTTGTTTTTTAACATGACTGGTTGGTTGTTTTGTTTCTTTTTGGCTTTTTTTCATGCAGTTGTTTTTTCCCATTTCTCTGAAATAGCTACTTTAAAATAAGACCTAT
Organism: Patagioenas fasciata; assembly: GCF_037038585.1. NCBI lineage: Eukaryota > Metazoa > Chordata > Aves > Columbiformes > Columbidae > Patagioenas > Patagioenas fasciata. The sequence goes on from NC_092520.1 coordinate 28,645,787, forward strand.
ATGACCTCATTTTTCTGTTCTTCACCACAAAATGTTCTCCTGTTGTACCATGCACCTAGGAACGTGTTCTTCCCATTAGTTAATTGTTGTCTCTGGTCTTGTTTGATGCTTTCCTGAACACTTTACAACATAAACATTGGTGTTGACCATCTGTACTTCATCTGTCCCCTGTGTCAGCAATGATTTACAGTCTCAGGAAATGGAATTCCACCTACATAAGGAGGAAAAAAAAAAAAAACTCTCTTTTTCCCCCCAAGGAACAGTATTGAACAGTATGGGTGTAAAATATATGTTCTGTAAAGAGATGAGGTTTAAGTACAGAAAAGGTTGTTTAATAGAATTTTTATAAACAAAACAAAACAAAACAAAACAACAAAGAAAAACACATCAGGCAAAAAAAACACACACAAACAAACAAACAAAAACTAAAAAAAACCAAACAAACCACAGCCAACAATAACACCACCAAAACCACTATGGGCTCTAATATAGTACTATTATTATTTTTACCAGTGCTATTACCACTACTACACCAGTACTGTTCAATATATTCATCAATGACTTGGATGAGGGAATAGAGTACACTGTCAGCAAGTTTGCTGATGACACCAAGCTGGGAGGAGTGGCTGACACGCCAGAAGGCTGTGCTGCCATCCAGCAATACCTGGACAGGATGGAGAGTTGGGTGGGGAAAAATTTAATGAAATATAACAAGGGAAAGTGTAAAGTCTTGCATCTGGGTAGAAACCACCCCAAGTTCCAGTGTGAGTTGGGGAATGACTGATTAGAGAGCAGTGTAGGGGAAAGGGACCTGGGGGTCCTGGTGGACAGCAGGATGACCATGAGCCAGCACTGTGCCCTTGTGACCAAGAAGGCCAATGGCATCCTGGGGTGTGTTAGAAGGGGGGTGGTTAGTAGGTCGAGAGAAGTTCTCCTTCCCCTCTACTCTGCCCTGGTGAGACCACACCTGGAATATTGTGTCCAGTTCTGGGCCCCTCAGTTCAAGAAGGACAGGGAACTGCTGGAGAGAGTCCAGCGCAGGGCAACAAAGATGATTAAGGGAGTGGAGCATTTCCCGTATGAGGAAAGGCTGAGGTAGATGGGTCTCTTTAGCTTGGAGAAAAGGAGACTGAGGGGTGACCTCATTAATGTTTATAAATATATAAAGGGTGAGTGTCACGAGGATGGAGCCAGGCTCTTCTCAGTGACAACCAATGACAGGACACAGCAGGTTCCACTTAAATATGAGAAGAAACTTCTTCACGGTGAGAGTGATGGAGCACTGGAACAGGCTGCCCAAGGAGGTTGTGTATTCTCCTTCATTGGAAACATTCAAAACCCTCCTGGATGTGTTCCTTTGTTACCTCATCTAGGTGTTCCTGCTCCAGCAGGGGTATTGGACTAGACGAATTTTTGAGGTCCCTGCCAATCCATAACATTCTGTGATTCTGTAATATCTAATAGTGTTAAATTATTAGAGTGCTTATCTGTTGACTATTAGACCAAATCAGTTTTTCAGACTGTCCAGCTGTGCATATAAATGAGTTTTAATGTTGTTATTGATGAGACTCTGGGCAGAGTGATGCTGCTAAACAAAAGGAGGGACATTGAATATGTTGCTGCCATCTGAGTTTCTCTGCAGAACAAGTAGCAGGATTTAATGTGATTAGAGATGTGCCTGGCATTGAGCCAGAACACAAAACCACAGGCATTCACTCTGCCCCAGCAAATAACGGTTCAGAGTTCAGAGACTATCAGCACCTGGGAGGGTAAAAAATAGATATCAGGCCTGGACTGCAGAATTGGATAATGGCAGAGCAAAGCGACACTGCTATTTTGGACCACCACTTGTGCATTGTGCAGGCACAGCTCATTACCAACCAGCTGAAGAATTGTGCCTGTCTACCAAACACAGAGCAGAGTTCCTAAGAAGTATTTAAATCTGAATTGTGCTTTTTGTCCTTGTCTGGTGAATTGCAGTGTGGGCCACGTGTCTCCATCTCACATACAATGTTTTGCTGCAGGGAGGTAGGTTTCTGCAGACCCTCAAGAGGAGCAGCTGCCATTTTACCTCCTCTCCAGGGATGAGGATGTTGGCATGTCCTAGCTGCTTGATCACTTAGCATTAGAATGGGGGGCCTGTGGTCTGCCCACATGCTGAATGCAACATCCAAAGCCACAGGAGGGAGTAGGACCCCAGACTTCGTGGTTGGATCCATGATGCTAAATTAAGCAATCCACTTTAACAAAGGATTACTGGGCATAAATGCTGGGGATGGCTGTGTGCCTTCTGGAGTAGGTTGGCCATGCCCACTTGTACTTGACTTTGGGTCTGCTCTGGGTCCCAACTGATGCTCCTGTGTCCCAAAGTTATAACTGTTTGTGTACATGTGTTTTGTTCAGAACACTTCATACAATATGAGTGGTGTACTGCCACTTACCAAACTGGTACTTCCATAGCACAAAGCATATGATTAATGGCACCTGCCCTGGTCTCTGCCAGCCCAGCACGTGTAGGTGTAGGACTCATGGGACAGTCCGAGCAGACATTTTGGGCAAGGATGTCCCAGTCCGATTGCAGGGCACAGTGAGAGCTGGCACTTCCCCATGCAGGCAGCAGGGCAGGGCCTGGCAGCCAGGGCAGGCTGGGGGGCACCAAGGGCAGCCCCAGGCATCTGACACCTCCCTGGGGATGAGGCCAGACTGGGACCTGGGTCCACAGACTGGCCCAGCTCAGTGAGGCCCATAGCTGGGCAGGGCTGTGAGAACCTGGAGCCTGATCCTGCTGTGGCATCAAGTGGGGAAGGGACTGATGTCCTTGGGGAGGCTGATATGGGGTCCTGGGCCATGGGCCAGAAGAGGAAAGCCCTGGGCATGGCAGGCAGGGCTGCTGATGCCCTCAGTGCCCTGACACTGCTGCAGGCTAACCCACATTGCGTTTGGAAAGTTGATTTAAGCCATGCTGGAAACCTCGTTTGGCTCTTAATCTGGGCTGAAGCAGCCATTGTGGGCAGCAGAGCTGGGTGAAGCAATGCTTCTCAGACAGGGCATAGGGAGTCAGTATCCAGGGGCATTCCAGCCTGTGGTGTCTCACAGTAGCTGTTGATTATTTTTCAGTTCCTTTAGTTTGACTTCCTGAGTGTGGCTGGGATGCATTATACATATTTTTATGAACTTCTGCTAAAATATTTTTATGCAGTTAAAACTGCTACTGCACTGTTGGCCAGGCTATTTTTGCTCCCCGTCATCAGAGAGATGTTCTGTCTGTACTGTCAGATGGCTGGGCTCTTAGGTCTTGGGGTGGTTGTTTACTTTTTATGAGGACTCAAAGACACTTACCAGCCAACTGTGGGAGACAAGGTCTACGCCAGCAGCTGGTACAGTAGTGTCATATGAGTGAGACTGGGAGGACAGCATGGTATCTGGCCAAGACCCTAATGTTGACTTTTTTCAAGGGCTGGTAGTGAAGAAGCAATCCATATCTGACAGGGGTTATTTTTCAGTTTCCTATGAAACTGGTAAGGTACATTTCTGCATTCATCATCACAAATAAAGATGTCTCAGTAATCCTGCTAGATCTCCAATGTGGACAGAAAGTTTGGTCCAGAGTTCTGGCAAGACAGGCTGTTAGCCACCTTCTCATCTAACTTTATAGGTAGAGATACTAATGAGGACAGCAGAAGTAGCTTATGGTTTATATGTATTCTGAATCCTAGATATTGAAAAAGTGTGAAATAAGACATTATTTCTCCACTCTGTCTCTCTTCTATTTATGCAGACCCACATGTGCGTAATTCAGTCACACAGAAGATATGAGCAACTACATTGGGAGAATCTGTTATGCATCTGTGTCTTCTAACGTGTTTGCCCATCCTGAACACGTGGGATTTTCTATGCCTCAGAGAATTTTATGGGCCTTTGGACTGAAAAGAAGCATTTCTTGCTATTTTTTTTTTTCCCCACAGAAATGGGGAAGACTTAAAACTAGCTGGGGAAACAGCTGGCATGAAGATTCCTTCCATGGAAGACAGAAGAGCCTGGAACAAATTGCCCACCACCGACTGAGTAACAGTGAGAAGAGCTTTTTGGCAACCAGCCTTTGCAAAAGAAAATTGAAATTTAAAAGCTTTTCAGTTTATCTCATTTTAAGTAGGACTCGCCTGTACAACTAGTGCAAATGAGAGCTTCTCTAGTGCTCATAAAATTGGATCTAATAATTTTTAGTACAATTAGATGAAAGAAGATACTGTACATTTTATGATTTCCAAACTCTTACTGATTACTGATTAGTAAGACTGAGATTCTTAATCAGTAATTACTACCAATTCAGACTGCCAGTCTCTTTCAGGGAGTAATTGTTGTCCTTTGATATATTTTGCATGACCTTATAGGCACAAAGATATTTCCTGTGTGTTTGCCAAGCTCTCTGCAGACCTCGTTTCTCTTAGTTCAGTTCAGTATTATTTCACTTTCAGTGGGAAAATAAGCCCACCTTGCATTTTTCTGTATCCTGCATCTTGAAGAAATCACCCCTTTTAGCTACAACGACTTGTATTCATTTTCAGCTTTGTGCTATATTTTTCTTTACATTTTCCTGAAAATTAATTTTAAACTCTTTTGGATTTTTTTTTGGCAGTAGCACTTAGGAATATTTCAGTGAGAACCGAATTTTATCACCATTTGAACTAAGAATATCAGAAATACTGCCAGTATTGAATGAAATACAGAAGAGCTGATTTAAGATAAAAAACTGCTATTTTGAATGTCTTAATTTTGGAAACAATTGTCCCAGATGTTTAAATATGAGCTGTCATTTGTGAGAGCAATGAAAGCAAAGGGCCTCTCCTTCACTTGCATCATTGGCATTTCTGGTGAGAAACTGGAGAATTTCATACTTGATTGTTGGTCTAAAGGGCATCATCTGCTCTTTTTTTCACAGAATGGCCAGATGCACATGTCTGACAGGATCTGCTCCTGAAGATACCAGCTGCTTCATAAATCAGACAGGTTTGCAGCCTGCATTGCAAACTGATCCTTGAGACATAACCTGTTAAAATTGAAACTGTTCCAGCTATTGTTTGGTAGCAATGACAACAATGCTAACACGCCAATCACTCCCTGTCTCGTTATAGTACCAAAGGTGCTTCCACATACAAAAAGCCTATGACTAACTGAATATTACTGTTTGTTGAGGCTATACAAGCTCAACTGTAGAAGTCATAAAGAAGAAAAAAGACAACTGTGGAAATAAAACCTCAGACTGTATGAATGCAGCATTTGCTGAACTCCTGTTGTTCAGAAAGCAACACAGTGATGCAGTCTTAAAATGTGAATCCCAGGAAACTGTGCTTCATGTGGTTTGCTTATTTTTATTTCATTCCTCGATGTGTGCAAAGTTATATTCTTCTAGCAAATCAACCCCCATATAATTTTTAACCCTTAGTTCAAAATACGAGTTTCCCTGTCAGGGAGAATGAGACTTGAATGAAATACAGCAGTGAAAAGCCTACCTCCTCACAAGTCACAGGCCTTTTGCAATGCCTTTTTGGTTTTTGAACTCTTTTTTCCTAAGAGACGCAACAGGAAGCTTCTAAGTGGTCAGCTTTCCAAAGGCATCTAAAACTATGCGACACCAAGACATATCTAATAATTGTTCATTTTAAGAATGTAAGCTGAATCGAAAGCTGTGCTGACAAAGACTCACAAACTGGGGAAGGTATCTCATCTGCTGCATTCTTATAATCCTACTAATATTGGAATGTGAGGGATTCTCAAAGTTTGATGAAATCTTTTGGTGCTCACAGACTTTTTTTTTGCAAGTACATTTATGCCAGTACTGCACCAGACATGTCTTATCTGTTTTGTACCAAGGAATGTCTAAAGATCTTTGACTATAATTGATGCAAAATGGCAATTTTTATAGCAGGAATTTCTTTTTAGTGCTTATAGATTTCGGAATTAAGCACATCTGCTACTAAGATCTTGCAAAATCGCTGGTCCTTGCACTGGAATACATTTCTAATCTCTTGAGTATCATTTTCAGTTATTATAAATTGTCCAGTTTTACCAAGTTGAAACCCAGTAAGTAGCCTAAAGCCTAGAGCTGGGAAGAAAGGTGGTGACTGTGGAAAAAAAAGAGAAAGGCAAAGCAGGCTAACCCTCAGCTTTGAGCCTTACTTGGTACATGCACGATGCTGCAAGCATTTTGACAGAGAGAGGAATACTGTAGAGAGGTAGCACAGTGCAATCATATTGCAAGAGACCATTGGCAGGAGCTTGGTCAGCAGAATGCATTTGCAGGAACACTTAGATTAAGGTCTTTGGAGATTCTTCAGAAGAAACAGAGTGGATCTATCCATGTTGCAGGCAGAGCTGAGCAGCTGCCAGCTGGGGAGATTTGGCGATTACCTTTTCAGATCTAGGTACCAAGTTCTTCTCAAATGTGGTTTTCATAAACAATACTGCTGTGGTACTATGAAGTAGATGGCATTCATGTAGGTAACTAAGTAAGTATCATTACACTATTAATGACAGTAATGACATGACTGCTAATTTTAATCAGTAATGAACTGTATCCATTGACAACCTCCAGAGCAACAGTAATAGTCTTATTTTAGAGTTTGGGCTTTGAGGAACAGAATAAGTTACTTCCCTGAGGCAGTACTTGCACAACAACCCCTCGCAAAATCAGCTCTCTCAGCAGTTTCAGGCACTTCGAATTCATCTAAGCCCCTTGCACTTGCTGTGAACTGAGGCACTAAACTTTGAAAATATCAACTATCTTGCCATCCAATGGTATCCTGTTTGTTGGTCTAAGTTATATTTTCACACTAGATAACTGAGGTACCAAAGAAAGTCCAAATTCTGTGACCATACCAGTACAGCTTCACTATTCCCTGCTGTGTAACACTGGCTTTCAAAAACCTGTGTCTGCATTTTCCCTTATGAAATATTCAAGCCTCACAGATCCAGATTTGTGATGCATCACATCAAAACATGCTGTATTCCTGCCTACATTGAGCAGACCTTTATTTTATGGATTTTACTTAGAGAACAGATTCCAATGTCAGGGTTTTGAAGTGTTGCTATAAACAGAATGGTATTTTCTAATGACGTGAAATGGCTCTAACTTTACCAGAAGAAGATACATTATGAGGAAGGCCATAGATTTGCACCCACTTCTTGTGCTAACTCCAGTGCTGAATATTTGCTGTGGTCTTCGGGGATCCATCCCACATTTAGAAAAATACAGCTTTTATTGGCAAAAAAATCAATGTTACAACTTCTGCATATCTTAACATCTCATTTATTCAGCAGAGCTTTTTGCAAGTGTGCCCCAGCAGGTGAATCTATTTCATCTCATCCTTTTCCCAAGACTTCTACAGTCTCTCCAGAATCCTACCAGATCACTTCCCTACAAATATAATGCCATGCACAAGCTGTTGTAGTTCCATGTAGTTCAATACTTTTGCTAACATAGAAAAACCTTAGATGATCTCCATGCTACTGCTGCTAAATCCTAATTTTCTATATGAATGTTTTACTCCCACTGTTCTCATCTAGAATTCCCTCTCTTCCTCCATTTAATTATGTAAGATGACGTGTGTTTCTTCTGGAGATATTATATGTCATTGTAAGACTTGACAGGGAATGGAGCTTTTACAGTTAATTATTTTTAAAGAAGAACAACTTCAGATATAAAAATATCCTTTAGTGACATGCAGCTTCAGCTCTCACAGTACATGAGCGCGCTCTCTTGGACTGTTCTGGTAGTGACTGTGCACATGAAATGGTCATATTGTCTAAAGGACAACTTCTATTCACATGAAAAATCAACCTGTTTCCTTCAGAGCAGTCTAGACTAGTCCTCAGATTAAATAAATCCCAAGATGTAAGTTTCTGAAACCAAATTCTTAAAACAGAAAATGCATGAGTGACATGTGAATTATTATTTGCAAAAAAAAGTTTAGTAGTAGCCAAAAGTTCTGTTGCAGTGAAAGTCAGAAGAAGAATGTCAGAAGAAAGAAAGAGATGTTTCATTTCAAATTCTCTTTTAGTTTCTATTTAACAACAAATGATTTTCACAATAGATGCTCTAAGCTGATGGAAAAGAAGATTTGCCATAACAAACATTTTCTTTTTCTGGAGGGCTGAAAATAGTGGAAATGTGTATGTTACAGAAACAGACCAGTGATCTAGTTCTTCCTGTTACTTTCCTTATCTTTCCCTGATAGAGTGAAATGAGAACACGGGATATTCAGATAGAGAAGACCAGACTCTGAAATCCCAGTTCATTCTGGTGAATTTATACGTGTTCCCAGTGATGTCATTGCCAGCTTTCAAGCTTCACATAATTTCTTTAAATACATTTCAGGACTAGTTCTGTTGGACCATTCAGACTGCAGAGAACAGCTCCTCTCATTTATCATCTATATAATTGGAAATGCAAATTTAACTAATATTCACCATGTGCTTAGGCACTTAGAGGGCCTTAGGAGAACAATAGGCAGCAAATCACACTTAGAATCGTACTCATTTATACATTGATCTTGCACTACAGTGTAGTTCTGAATGTGCTTTGCACAACGTAATTGCATCGCTTTCGATGATCACTCTGTTTACTTGAATCAAGCGTAATCCACTTTGGGAAAGATTTCCAAGATACGTTTTTCTTAAGCACTTTAGCCTCAGTAATTAACACAGCTAGAAACCAGTAATGAGTAGAGATGTATATATTTTCTTTTTAGTTACTTGTTGGCTTTTTTCTTTCAAATATTTATATTCAGATTATTAAGTTAATTTAAGGTCAAATCCAATGTATCTAATTAAATTTGAATACTGTATTACATGTGATATATGATTATCAGCCAGGACTGTAACCAATAAGCCCCAGCACAGCTATGCTGCAATAGTTACGCTCATTTGCATCTCTGCTGAGATAATTCATAAACATTTTCTGTACTAGTGATTAGTTCATATGTTTTTGTGGACCTTGAACAAGAGAATCAAAGGCAGCCTGTGTGGGCTAAACAGGACTTGAATATCACTTAGCTGCTCCCAGGTCATATTACAGCTGGTAAGAATAAATGTTTATTGGAAGTTCGTTTGAAACTTCATTTATTCTCTCCTGTTTTATTTGAACTCTTAAACAATATTTTATTTCACAAAGTTGATTGGTCTACTCCCTATCTTAAAAAAATAGATTTCCCTAGCTTCAAGAATCCTGACCTTGTCCAGAGCTAATGGAATACATTGTGCCATGTCAAAGACAGTATCAACTGTGAGATTTGACCCATAATGTGGGATGGCATGAGACTCAACATCTCATGTGAGTACGTACTTGTGCTCTTGTCAGGACACTGGGAAGGAACCAGGCCCCCATCAGACATTCAGACTTCTTTTTTTTTTCCAGAAAAGGCAAAAACTTCATCCCAGACTCCTGAGGGGAAGCAAAGAAAACAAACTCAAAAGTGCCATAGATACAGAGGCCAATGCGCTTCCCAGCAGAGGTGGAGAAAAGCAAAGGGACATCTCCTTTTTCTCCCTAGATTCAGGCACGACTGCCTTTTAAGCTTGTAGCTTAAAAAAATAAATAAATAAAAATAAAAAAGAAAACAGTAAGAGGAGACATAAAAAGGAGATGGAGAAGAACGTAGTGCAAGATGCACTGATTTGACTGTGATATACTTTTAAGCTGAAAGTGAATGGGAGCCTGTGCTCAGTAACTTTATTTTGGTTTAGTGTAGAGATGCTTATTCCTATTCTAGGAGATGTTCAGTGGGATCAATTACTATGATCACCACTGCACATTTAAGAGCAAAGTCAATAATTATAGGATTTTTTATATGTTTTAAACCAATAATGAATGTAGTTTAAATCTAGCGTATCCTCTGTCACATGTGAACTCCCAACACTTTCATAATCCTCCCCATGAGACAGACTATATCTATGAGCTGTGTCTTGTTAAAAAGTAACAAGCCCACTTCTACAGGGATTTTTACAGGGTGAGAAATTAGTCTTGTGTTCAGGTCTATCTGCTTTTTCTGAAGTTGAGACTCTTGTTATGCAGAGGGGCTGGTAAAGTTTTGCTCTGGGCTCACTCTATTTCAAAATGCTTGCAGAGTCTACCTCCCTGTGATGCTGTGAGCCAGAAGCAAACAGATGGCATGTGCTGTTGTTTCTGTCTCCCTGCCATGAACACGTTTGTTTTGTTTTCTTAATCTACAAAACCAGTAATTTTGCCTGAAAATATATGGTTTCAGGGAAAAACACAGGAAAGTTCTTTCAGGTAGCATTCAAAAAATGTCTCTTTTATAAGCTAGAACAATAACAGATATGTTTAGATAAGGTTTTGTGATCTCCAACAATTCAGGTTTTATTTTTAAAGTACCATAATTTCTATTGAGTTCAAAGACATTAATTTTTATAGGTTTTTATTTGACGTTTATTAGTGTTTTTCAAAGCTGTAACATACTGCTTAGGTTTTTTTTATCACTTTCTTTGCAAAATTCACATTTTCATTCACTGTTAATGTGGGCTATATGGACACATGCATGGTGGTGGTGATTTTCTCTTAAATAAAAAAGGAAAAGAAGTATTCACATTTTTCTTCTGAAAGAAACATTTTTATGGAAATTACTGTCTGTGCTAAGCTTGGTATCTTAGAAGAAATGTACAACAGTTCAAAATGTTCCTTAAAAGGCATAGATTAACCTCTCAGTTCAATCAATAAACGTTTTCATCGCTTACTTCAACGGGAATTGGATCCACTCCCACATGGACAACACAGGAACATAAACTGTTTCATGTTTGTTTTAATTTTAAACAGAAAATAATCACATTAATCTTCATAAGACAGAAATACATTTCAAAAAATGTTGGAGATGTCTATCTTTCTTAATTATGCACTTGTCTGCCATAGCCTCACAGCATGTCGTTTGACTTCCTCTCTGCAATGGTTGGTGAATATATCAGCCAATTCTGACAGACATCAGTCATTTCAATTTCATTTGACAGTAGTGGAATTACAGTTCTTGTTAAATTCAGTCATTTTAAAATGATAAGTACTTCATTATGAGTGCATCTTCTTTTGCTAATCATAACAAAGCAATTATAATTATGCATATTGTTTACTCAAGATCCCCTAGTGCAGGCTGATCTTTAATTCATATATGGTACGTACTGAGGAAGAAATCTGACACATCTATCTTTCTAACCATAGCTGGATGACTTTTCTCTGCTGACAAAATTAGTGGCAAGTTAGAATTTCATGAGCTTGCAAAAAAAAAATATTTCACATATTAACCCGAGTGGATGGATTAAACCTAAATATAGTCTGTCTTGGAAAAAGAAAAATTAGTATATTTCACTCTTTTCTGAGGGACAGAAAACCTGCCAGTAAAAACGAAAAAAGTAACTTTGTGTATGCCTGACCTTGATAAATAATCAGCAGGAGTCAGGGGCTTTCAAAGATCAAAGGAGCATGTATCTGCTTGTTTTAATGTCAATTGGGATTTTTAGGCCAAGAGCGGAATACCCTCTTAATGCCTTACCTCCAGCCAGCTCAGACCAGCAGCAGAATGAGGCAAGTCTGTTTTCATCCAGCCACATGTACTCACCTTTATACATTGCATTACTTAAATATTTGTTCATTTTATGTAACTTCAGATGTCTATAATGTATATCTGTATATCTGAGGAGATCATTTAGACTCTTCCTATAGACAGTGAGGAGACGGAGTTAAGTTCATTTGAGCTACATCTGAGCAAGCATCTGTAATTTAAAATTACATTTATCTCATTCTTTGCCTACAACGGGACCCAGAGATCACAGAATCACAGAACGTTAGGGATTGGAAGGGACCTCGAAAGATCATCTAGTCCAATCCCCCTGCCGGAGCAGGAACACTTAGATGAGGCTACGCAGAAATGTGTCCAGGCGGGTTTTGAATGTCTCCAGAGCAGGAGACTCCACAACCTCCCTGGGCAGCCTGTTCCAGTGCTCTGGCTCCCTCACTGAGAAGTTTTTTCTCAAATTTAAGTGGAACCTCTTGTGTTCCAGTTTAAACCCATTACCCCTTGTCTTACCATTTTTTGTCACCAAGAAGAACCTGGCTCCATCCTCATGACACTCACCCTTTATATATTTGTAAACATTAATAAGGTCACCCCTCAGTCTCCTCCAAACTTAAGAGACCCAGCTCCCTCAGATACCTAGTTAAGATGTATGCATTTAACTGTCAGTGTCTAAAGCCAGGTGACTGAATTGTCTTCTTGATCCTTGAATCAAGAAGACCTTGTGTTAGATATCTGAGGTAAAGAGAAGTTTGATGTACTGAGAGGGATTAGTCCCACCATGTGAGATAAGAAACATCAGCATGCTGAGCAGGCAGGTGCCTATAAGTAGACAATGGGGAACTAATGATGGCATATGTCTTTAAACCTCTACATTTTCTCACTGGTTTAAATAAATTTCTAATTGTTTTTGATATTCAGCCTAGAAACTCTGGAGGTCCCTTTGTCTTTTCTTTCACAAGCAGAGCAACTCATGAACCTCCTTTCAATCACTCACCACTCAAAGAGAAACTCTGTTTAATGCCTTCTTCCACTGAATAATATTAAAATGCATATCTCTTGTCTTGTGGAAGACTGCAACCCATCAGGTGGCCCGAGCCTACCTGGAATACAGTCGAAGTCTTCTCCATTGATGATGTTATGGGGCTACTATGGGAGAAAGACCCTGGTTAAAAGATGACTCCTAATTATTATGGCACTGACTCGGGAAAGGGAGTCATGGTTTCTAGTTTCAGGTGAAGGCTATGTAAGTTATTCAAGTGAGAAAAAACCCTTGAAGACTGAGAGCCCAGAATTATTTTCTCCTTACAATGGCCTAAAGCTTCTTTAACTGTTCCCTTCATTTGTTGACTCAACAAATATTGATTCTGGGGGTTTTTGGTGTTTTTGTTAGTTGGTTGATTTCTGAATTTATCCATTCATGGGACAAAATGTTTCAAGGTTTAAAATTATGTTTTTATTGAAACATAATAAGAAAAGTCTACTAAATTACTTGCTTTTTTTCAGAAATTTTACAGCTTCTTATTTACATATTGACTTCTTATTTACACATGAGCTTAGTGTTATGTATCTCCATGAAAAGACAGAAAAGCAGTAAAGTACAGAGACTTCCAAAGTTTTAAAAAAGCTTTGTTTCTATTCAGTGGCAAGATTCTTATTGCAAAACATTCTGAACTTTGTAAAAATGATTGACTTATTATAGGCTACATAAAAGCATAGTGGCATGTGAACATTTTTATATTAATTTTGATTAGATAATATGCCTCTTTGGAAAATCTTAACACACAGGAGAAAGCATATTGACTTGGAAATACCTCAGACCACTTTTGTTCAGTACAGGAAATGCCACCCTGAGAATTCTTTTAATTTTAGTAATGGATGCTTTCATACACCACTTATTATGGCAAGGCCTGTTGCCCAATGCTCTAATAAAATATAATTCAGCTAAGACATCAACTTGTTCTGATGGCATAGAGTAAGATGCTAAAAGACTACCAAATAAGCAAGACATAATAAATAGAAAAAGATGGGTGAAAGCTGACTTAAGTTACAGTACTGTATCAAAAAATTGTCTAATATTAAACCATAACAAAATCCAGAGTTTTCAGACTTCGTGGATGTGAGATTTAAGCCTTACAGGGGAGGAGTCCTTAGGAATATATGCAGAGAGCAAACATTAACGTATGTCTTGGGCATAAGAATATCTGAGAAGCATTTTGAAAGTCATAGAGAAAGTGGGTAGCAGATGAAGCTGAGTATTCCTGAATATTAATGAAAATATTTGATATAAGTAGAAAGCATAGCTGAGACACATGAAAGATAATGTGAGAAAATATGTGCAGCAGTCAATGAAGCTGAAAATCCTGAATTCTGTGGGACTAACCTAAATCTGAAGAATACAGAGATCTGTTCCTGCTCTCTTTTCATGTTGTCACCTTTTAGGATTTCTCAGACAATGTTTAAATGAAAATATGTATTTTTTTTTAATTTTTAGAAAGCAGTTTTAAAAACATGTGCCTACTACAATATTAATCTAATGGTAAACATTTTGTTCTGTTTGTATTTACATGCATTTTCATGTGGATCTCCTCTAAATTTACTGTGTCAGCAGAAGCAACATTAAGGAAAAAGGAAGACATTGACTGACTGCTGATACATTCGCCTATGCAGTTTTAACATGTCTTCCCTTTCATTTTTCATATTTACAAGTCTGCCAAGGGTTTCAAAGACTTCCTTCAAGAGAACTTTAGCAGTCTTCCTTCCTCTCCTTTGAAAATCTAGCCCCTTTGGACAAACCTTGTATAAAGCATCCAAAAAGTAGATCATAAAATTATGATTCATGCTAGAAAATCTCAGTCCTTATAATTATTTCTTTAATGAAATTGTTCCCTTATCTTACCATTGCAAGATGGCATCACTGAGTCTTTATGTCCAGAGATTAGGATTCTGCATCTGGAATTAACATAGAGTTGAACCCCAAGCACAAATTCTAATATGAGAAAAACTGCTCTTGGGATGAAAACAAGGCTGCTATCATTGCCCAAGGCATTAATGCACATTCACAGGCCATGGAGTATATGCATGAGCTAATGATTCCTCTAATCAGTAACACTGTGAAATTGCCACTACATGGGAAGCATGTATCCCCAGATAAAATTAGCAAGATTTGAATTTGCAGGCAGAACGAAGCCTCAGGGGATCAAACATCTCAATTCTGAAAGATAAGACCTGCTTAGATATTCAAGATTTAGGGGCTCATGCTTGTTTTTATTTATGTTTGAAAAATTATGTTGATACTCAATATGAAGACATTTCCTGAAGTCAAATGGTATTAAATGAGTGGAAGATAGAGACCGCCATTCAAAAGCAGGATAATTTAATACCAATTTTCTATGAATTGATAACCTCAAAGATAAATCCACAAGCACGATTTTGATCCAGCATTGCAACATCTACTTCTGGTAGAGCACTAACACAAGAATGGAGAAACTTCTTCCTCAGCTTTTGATGCTGAACATCTGCATGCATTGAGACCAATTCACATGCTATTCAGTCACTACAACCCAGTTTATAGCAGGATTCACAAAAACGCTTTTGTTCAGGGAGATACCATAACTGGACACTGTGAAATGTCGAAAAGGAATCCTAACTGTTAGACAGACGAAGGCACTGGCTTTCTCTTGAGATTCTCAGCCGTTCTTAACACTGGACCCTCATCTACACAGATACGTGACTGTGGAATCAGATCAGGCTCTTCAAAAGTCAAGAAGATGGACATGCCCAGTTTAACCTCCTGATTTGTGACAAGAACTGAAGTTTATAATGCACAGTGAGAAAACAGTAAAAATAGAGTTGTCTGCAGCTCTGAATGTCATTTTGTCACTTCTGTGGAAGTTGTATTAAAACTGCAACTTTTCAGGGCCTGGACTTGGAGTCACTTGTATTCCTTCTGCTGTGAAAAGTATGAACAAGTAGTGTCCTACTGAGACAGAGCTTGATTCTGATCTATGAAAGGGGATTGAATCCCTTTCACAAATAGTTTGAATGTTATTTATGATACCAGGATGTACGACTAAGTAACACAGAGGATCCTATCTGTTCCTTTTTACAGATATTTCAGAAATATCACACAAGCAGGCAAGCCATTTAGTGGGGGCTGAGGAGAACTCTGTCAGGCTCCTGAGTGCACCAACAGGTTCTGCAGCCTCTGTCTTCAGCTTTGGCTGTGGGTGCTCAAGACCAGCTCTGGCACAGTGTGGCTGTAACCTTGGGTCTGGCTGCTGGAAAAGAGCTGTGGGAGAACCTCATGGGGGCCTCTTCTGGGCTCAGGACCTGCATTTGGAGTGATTTCTGGCCCATGGTCCTTCTCTGAGCTGCACTGTAGGGATACAAGTACTCAGTCTTGTGCCATGCTGACCTGCTGACTTGACTTCTTGACCTGACCTTGGACCTGTCCCATCACCTGGACTTGTCTGGCAGTCAAGGCCATCGGTTGTTCCTGGTTGTGATCCCCAGATCTACTTTGCTCCACTTGCTTGAGAACCGCAGGATGGGGCCCTTGTCTGAGGGTCTTTGTCCATCCTGCCTCTTGCCCCTTGGCTACAGACCCAACTTCCCCTGCAGCCCTCAACTGACAAGCTCTGTGGGGAATTCAGGACTGCTTCTTCACTATTGAGACATAGAATCCTTTAAAAGCTTTCATAAATCACCCACAATTGCTACTTAGCACTTTTGAAGTGTTAAGTTCTAAATTAATAACAACATAGATGTGGTTTAATAATTTGAATATTCAGTACCAATTTCCAAGCCTATTACTGTCAACAGCTTAAACCAGAAGGAAGGCAATTACAATTTAGTTTTAATTTGGACTTGTTTAAAGGCACTTTGACCTCTATGATGTTATCATAGCTCAAATGCTTCTGTTACAAAGCAGAATCAATATGGAAATGTACAAATGCTAATCAGTTCTAACATGAAAAGGTGATAATTAAATCTGGTCTCTGCTTTCTTTTTGTATTCTTCCCCAGACATAAAAAGAACAAAGGCACAGAGTGGTCTTGATGTCTTTAACGAAGTCTGATAGCATGTGCTATTTAATTTGCAAATTCAGTTTCCAGTGTTTCTCTTGTCATGTGCAATCTTTATTTATTTTGAACACTGCTGTGTCTTGTTCTGTGATGCCTTTTTATTTTCATTAACCAAAGAATGTTCCTGAAACAGTAATTTCAGGGTTTATTTTTTAAAGATGAATGTACAAATATCTATATTGTGTGTTTTAAAGGAATACAAGTAAAGCTACAACATAAAAATTTGCAGACTTAGACCTTTATTTAAAATATTAGAAATAACATATAAAGCATGAACCTAAATCTTTCCAGCAGTAAAATCTTATTCTGTATATTAGGAACCGATGTAATCTTTAATAACAAGTAGTAAATTACTTCAATTTGCTTTCTGAGGACAAATACTTTTACTGAGATCATATTAGTCTCCTCAGTTTGAATCAGGTGTGATTTTTAAAATGAAACAAGTTATTATTCAGCGTGTAAAACAAAATAAATCAATAGATATCTGTCTGCTGGAGTATTCTATTTGTTTTCAGTCAAACAAAGAGATATTTTTCTTTTCTTGTGCGTTAGGGAATGAGATCATTTAGCAACATACTTGCTGAATCTGGCAGCTAAATTGGTAAATTACATTATCAATCCACAGTTAATATTGCCAGAGTTGGATGAACTTCAGTTGTGACATACAGGCAGTGTGCCAAGGTGGCCAAGAAGGCCAAAGGCATCCTGGTTTGTATGACGAATAATGTGGCGAGCAGGACTAGGGAAGTGATCATCCCCCCGTACTCAGCACTGGTGAGGCTGCACCTTGGACATTGTGTTCAGGTTTGGGCTTCTCACTACAAGAAGGACACTGAGGTGCTGGAGAGAGTTCAGAGAAGTGCAACAAAGCTGGCGAAGGGCATGGAATTGTCCCAAAATCCTGTAGACTGCTACCAACAGCAAGAGGAGGTTGAATATGGAGGTATGGAAAGTCCTTCAGCCATCATTTGTGTGAAAGGGTGTAATCTTGTCAAGGTGTGCAAGGCAGACTCTGGCTGTGTAGAGTAGGTTAGGTCTTCCCAGAAAATTATCATTTCTGGCATCTCTTTGGTGCTGTCCTGAGCACACATGGACTGGGTCAACAGTCTCCAGAGTGAAGTCTTTTTGTCAGGAAACAAAATTCGATTAGGTATAAGTGTGCTTAAAACAAAAATCTTTTTTTTTACTTTTTCCCCATCTGGAACTTTACTACCTGAAGATCTCTCAGTTGTATCTTTATATTACAAGTAAGTTTCCCTTTCATGACAAGTGACAGGTATATATAAATAATCCAGTGTTGTTATTCATCAGGCAGCAAACACTAGTCTGGCTGACCTGAGCTGGAGTTACTGAACAAGCAACAGGTTTGAACAAGCCTATCTGCCTGCATTGTAACCATCCAATTTTAACTGATTTCCATGCCTCACATTAAAAATCTTATTTCAAGTACTGTCTCGGTGTATTTCTAAGTATTTAATTTTTATAGAGTTTATTATGCAATTTTAAAAAATTATGTTGTTCTGCATAATGTGCTTACCACTATGAATATGGTTTGTACCTATGGAGAGGACCAGAACACATGCTTATGCATTGTATGCTGACATGAGACATACTAGATAAACCTGTGAAAGAACTGAAATCTGCTTAATAAATCTTTCCATGTGGTAAGAATAGGGTGCTAGCATCTAAATTCTAATCTAATCTTGTGTAACAACATCACTCAAAGGATGCAACCAAGACTTTGTCTTCTTAGGAAAGATCTGCCAGGCTGAACAGGAGCAAATCAGTGGAATAAACTACAGGAATTTTATCATGTTATTAATAAATTACTTTGAAAAATTGCACAGAAATGAACCTTCTACAAGTCTTGGAATTTTTGTACGGAGTTCTGAAGTGTCAATTTAGTTCATTATTGGTGTAAAATGCTTTAAACATCTCTAATTTCTATTAAGGTCTTGATAGGTCTTCTATAACATCTTCTATAGGATGTCATAGAATGTAACTGAACTCTGAGGATTAATTCAATTCATTTTTTCTACCACTTTGTATTTGTACCTGGGCACTTAAATTGTACTTTAGCTAAAGTAATTATCCTTCTGAAAACTTTGGAAAGTGAAGGCAAGGAGTTTAACTGAATCTGCAAGAGCAGAGAGAGATCATCAGTGTTCGGCAAATGAGAGAATCCGCCTTTTTTGAAATGTATGATGGTAGGTAAATTCTGATCTGTATTCACTGCGGTTTGGAGCTATTGCTGAAATGAAATTACATTCAGTAAAGCTTCACTCTTTGTCTTTTTTACAGATGCCTAGGTCTCAATACAGCACATCAATAGAGAATAACTCTAAAAAGTTTATGAGGACCTGTTATATGCAAGAATGTGGGGAAGCAGAGCAGGATTTAAAGGATTTTAAAAGAATTAAAGTCAAAGGATGCGTTAGGATGTTGAAACTAAGAAGTCAAGCATTAGCAGGTGGATTTGGTTTTATTCAGTGTAGTGTTCAGTTGTTTATAATGCTGAACAGTCTTATGGCCAGAGATTGTATTACAAAGATGACAGGGATAAAAAGATTAGCTGGAGGAGTGGGAATTGCTAAGAGATATGATTGAGGATAAAATGAGAGAGAATTAAGAGCAACTTGTATCACAATTCCTTAATATCAGCAGTTTTTCTTCTAAAGACAACTCCAAACGTTACCCCACAAGCTTATTTCACGTGTTGTGAAGATATGTACAAACTGATCTCCTCTTCTACCTGATCATGTGTTCAGGGGACAGATTTTTCCAGCGGTTAGGGTATCATATATCTTAATTTATAGAGGATGTGTCAAGACCATAAATGAGCTACTAGGTAAGTTGACTAGACTATTTAATTATTCACTCTACTTAAGCAGCATTTTGGTAAATAAGACTTCTAGCCATCTTGTTGCTATCTGATGTTATCATATAACAAGTAAATAAGAATGATTAAGAGTTTTTAAATGGAGATAAATTTATAAATCTATCTCAAGTTAATTGTGATTATAGAGACCAAAAGATGGGAAAACTCTACCATTATCAACAGACAGACATAAAAAAAAAAAAAAACAAGGTCAATGTGCTAGTGTCCAAGATAAAGAGGGAACCTGATTTCAGATGTGATTATGTTAAAGAATTGGATTTCATGGACTGAAGCAATCTGTGGAGAAGAAAACCAACAACAATCGATCAGAACTGCAGTTCAACCTTTTTAGGAACCTGAGAACTGCGGTTGGCATTGAAATGACAAATATATTTCTAAAACCTGTGGGGATAATGCTTTTTTTGTATATAATATAATGAAACAAAGTCTGAATTGTAGGTGTAACACAATAAAATGGAAGCACAATTTTTCCTTCACAGAAACCCTAGATGATATTGCAAAAAATACAAAAGGAACAGAGGTAATAAACAGCTATGCTACTGATTTAATTTGTGAAGCAATGATCATAAATTAATCAACTTGGATAGCAGGAGGTTGTTAGGACATAGGACTATGTGGATAATCAACATCAAATGGAAAGTCTGATTTTCGTCTATTGCCTGAATATTTCTTCCATCTGTGGGCCATGACATAAATCGCTGAAGCATACCATAAACTCAGCTTGTCTACAAAATGTTTAGCAATAAAAGTTCTTGAGCACTCACAAAAACATAAATCCTTATGCTACCTCAAAATCACCAGCCAGACTAGATAATACAATCTTTATGATATAAACTGACAACATGAACTAAAAACAAATTAAAACAATGCATAGAGTATGGAGAAATACAGTGAGTCCTAGCTGCTGAACTGCTACTTCATCTAAATTTTTCTTACATGAACAGCAACACAAATTATTCTACTGAAAAAAGTCTACCAAAGTTATACAGCTGTCTGAAAACTCTTTCAGTTCTTAATCAGTTACTTGTTTGCAAACACTTTTTGTCTCTCTTCACTGTTTTTCCTTAACATGAAAGTAACTGCCATTCAAGAAAATATCCATATTTAATACCTGACTGAATTGTTGATCAGGTCGTTCCTAATATATCTGTGAAGCAGCTGCTTACTAAATAAACTGAAGGTCCAGAAAGATTTGGCAGTTTCCCAACAATGGGTTGCAAATAGCCCAAAATATGACCTAGCAACACATCTTCCTAGCAATACCTTGTGACATGTCCTAGAAACCATGGCCCAGTTTCCCAGTATTTCCTTCAATATAGTAATCTTAAGCACAGATGATTATGTTTCTGAAGTAAACTCAATTTGCAAACAGTGATGTAATCTAATAAAATTTTTCAGCAATATTTATATGTGATGAAGCTGACTACCAGCTAAAGTATTTGGGAGCTATAAGATGGCACTTGCACTACCTTACCTGAGGCATCCAAGTACAATAGCCAATGCTAGGGAGCCTGTTTCCTTATGTAGTCATTGGAGAAAGGTAGATGCTTCCAGAGGTACTTGGGAGCATCTAAATTTAGAAGCACAATACAGTGATTATTTACCTGAACCCTGCAGGATCAAACACAGAAGACGACCACTTGCTTATTTTTTAACATCAATTTTACTGAAGAGGACACCATTTATAAACATGGCCAGCAGAGGGAAGTATCTCTCTATGTTTTAAACTCGTGGCCTCTGACCAAGTAGGAATAACTTCTGCTCCTAGAGAAGGTGCTGCACTGCTGAAGTGAAATTAGTTTAAGAAAACAAGCTGAAAGATCTTCAGCAGAATTTGCCTGTGCTCTGCAATGGGGCACTTTGGAGACAGGACATTGTTTATGTTATTTTGGGTTCACATGTGTCATGTTTAACATGTCACAAAACAGCATGGTCTAAGTACTTTCTAGAGGGGGGAAAAAAGAAGGTTATAAAATCAAATAATCAATCTGATGGCTACCCAAATAGCTGCCTCAGATGGCGGGAAAAAAGCAAAATGCATCTGGCTTGTGCCACTGCATTTCTTTGGAAGCAAGAGATTATTGAAGAGAATAACAGAGGGGAAGGAAAAACAGTTTCTCAGTCTGAGGTAATACGTTCATGTGGTTGTGTCTTCTTTGCCTTGGGCATGGCATTTGCCTCATAGAAGCTGGGCATAAACTTCATGGCCTGTCTACAGAGGTCTGTTAGTGGCTTGGGTTTGGAGTGGCAAGACCTCTCTTCCTCTCACCACCAGCATTACTTGGAAATACTGTTCGTAGACTAGGACCCGGTTAGGTTTGGCACTGCAGGAGCATAAAGACAGAGGTATAAAATGGAGACAGCTCCTTGACAGGCAGATGGGAGCCTACAAAACAGTGCTGGTGACAGTAGGTAGTTGACACAATCCCTCAGCCTGCTTTCAACATTTCCATGAGGATCAGAGCAATGGCAAATTTCAGCAACTGAGATAAAAGGGGGCACAGAAGTAGTACTGAAGATATAACAGGCTCCTCTCACTGCAAATTTGTCATGTCAGCATTTGTAGGGACTTAAGAAAGATGTATGTTGATTTTAATTGGAGCTTTTCTCTACCTCTCTCCTAGCTCACTGTTTTTGCACCTCCAAAAAAAGGGGGAAGTAGCTGGAATTTGGCCAGAGTATTATCTCTAACTTGACAAATGTTTTTCCAAGACTCTTAATTACTATTTTGAAATGACAGTCAGGCTACAAAAAAAAACTATTAACCACAACTCCAGTTTTAGTTGCAACAGTGACTCAGAAGGGAGGGTACAGCTTATTGAACAGCCAGGTTTTGCTCCTGCTGCAGCTTAGCATGAAACCTGCTGTCAAGATCTGACTATGTCTATGCTGGCTTAGTTCTAGTTCTGCATGTTATTTTAGGTTAGAAAACATTTGAATGGCTGGAGTTTACAGAGGAATACTCCTTTACATACAGCAATATCTTGTTATTAGAAGTCACCTGCCAAAGGCAGGCACTAATCACAGAGAAGGAATGGCAGAGAATTATAGATTCTTCCTGCACCTTGCTTGAATGTAAACTAATTCTTTTTCTGTTCTTGAAAAGATAAAAAAGAGCAGTATAATAGTGCCACATTTGCCACCCATAGTCAGTCTTCTCTCCAGGATCAAAATGTTTACATCCAATAAAGATTCCTACACATTACATGGAGTCTGCCTTGGTGACCTTTCCTTATCGCCATGTAACTGCAACAT